>NW_025335627.1:10358581-10713751 GCF_004798865.1 Varanus komodoensis
AGATGTGTGTTTCTCTTCACTGTGAGCCACTGCAGACAGGCTGGATTAGAGATGAGCATTAAAATACAGAGAAACTCAGATACAGTAGATGAGAAATAGTGACACGCATGCACAGTCAATGAAGAAAGAAACATTAGGAAGGCATCCATTGGCATAACGGCTAAATTCTGAAATCCTTTGAAATGAGAGATCTGCATTAACATTGCACTTCTGTTGTGACCTGGGCAAACCCCTTAAATTTGCTCATATCAATCATTACTGGCAAAATGAGGCTAAAACTCAACTCAAGGGGAGCTACGTACTGTAACTTATTTCACCTGAAATGTTTCCGTGAGTTCGGTAAGTAGAAAGCTCTACTGTGTACCAGTTTAAACATTCCTAGACAGTTAGGGCCCCTTTGCTCCAAAACATATACATTCAAAGCATGTGCAAATGCACGTGTGCAAAACAGACAGTTTTTTTTCATTTAGTACAGTATCTGCAAATACAGTGGTACCTCAGCTCATGATCGCCTCCGTTCATGACCAAATCAGGTCGCGAACAGAAAATTCAGAAAAATTTTGATTCAGGTTGCGAACTCAGCATTGGGTGGCGATCGCGCCCGTCTTCCCTGCACAATTATGCTTGCGGTGTGTGTGTGGGGGGAAATGGTCGTGATCACACCCATCTCCCCCTCCTCGAGTGTGCCTGCATTCGCGGCCATCTTCCCCCCCACTGTCCCCGAGCACAATCGCTATTGCACGATTATGGTTTGGACTCTCCCTCCAAACAATAACTTCCCCCCACATAGGTTAGTGTTCTCAACTGTACTGTACTTTGTTACTTTGTTGTTCTTTGTTACCTGGTTTCAATTTTTTGTGATTAAAAAATATTTACAGAACAGATTAACCTTATTTACATTGAACCTTATGGGGGAATTTGACTTGGCTCACGACCAATTCATGTAGTGGCCAGAGTCGTGAAACAGATTAAGTTTGTGAGCCAAGGTACCACTGTAACATGGTCTCTGTGACAAAGGGCTTATCCCACATTTATTCTGTGGCCCAGGTCTGCCATCTGTTGGCAACAACCATACACTGCACTTTAAAAATGGAAGATTCAAGTTACTTGGGTGGATTTATTAAGATTGAATAGTGCAAGCAGTACATGATTTTCTTGGCCTTTGCTCTGCTCCATTGCCATTTCCTGGCTGGCATCTATCAAAGCAAAGATCTAATTTCTGCACTGGATCTATCTCAGCAAGCATTTACTGGCTTGTGAGAGGTAAGGATTTCTACCCCCACTCTTCAGATATATGTTTTACTTGCCTTCCATTTCTGTATGGATGTATGTTGCATTCTAGTTTGACCCTAAAAGGGGGAGTGCATGTTCCAGTTAATTGCCTATTTTCTAACATTAAACAGGCACTGCTTTTATAAACTCTTTTTATAATTCTTGCTGGCTCCTCTCCAGGCAGCTGCAATTGGCAACACATTGGTCACTGTCCCAAGCAAGGGCTTTGTGGGGCTTCTGAATGAACAGATGTTTGGAGGGGGTGCAAGTGCAGGAGCTGGGAAGATGCCTCTGCGTGAGCTTCTGCTGCCACATTTAATGCATGGAAAGCACCACTGTGATTGTGATTGTGGCAGCTTCAGGGAAGGGGACGGTTGGTAGCTAAGCCATTGATTTGTTTGTTTATTTATTTATAACCCGCCTTGTTTCTTTGAAAGAACTCAGAGTGGCTTGAATCATTCCCCTCTTCTTGTGCTCAGTCTTATCCCCTGAACAGTATCTCTGTGAGGTAGGCTGGGCTGAGAGACTGAGACTAGCCCAAAGTCGGCCAGTGGGCTCCACGGCCAAGCGGGGACTAGAACCCGGGTCACCTGAGGGGACAACTGAACCACCCTGGCTCTCACTCAGAATGCCGTCATGCACACATCCACTCAAAGGTAAGTCCCATTCAGGGGAACTTGCTCACGTGTGTGCATAGGACTGGAGCGCACATTGCAACACACTGGCCAGAGAGCTTCAGTGACTGGGCAGTGTAAGAATGCAGTCAATCAGATTGCAGACGGAATTCCTTGGCTCATGTTGGCACATGTCTGTGACGACCGTGTGGGATGAAAAGAACAGGGCCAGGCTGAAGGGTAGGCAGGGTTAGGCAGCTGCTGATGGCCCAGACCCCACCCGAAGCTTCCCCTCCCTCAGGGCAACTTGCTTGTTCGCGCGCCTCTTGCTCTGGACCGGCCAACACTGGTAGCACAGGAGATGCTGCCTGCTTCCCGCTTGCTCACTGGCTCTCGCCTCGTCAAGCGGACAAGTGGAAGCGATGACGACAATATGGCAGGCCAAGATCAGCTCAGGACTGGGGTGCTGAAGAAGGCTGCCATGGATTCAAGGGTCCATGCATTTCTGTGACCCCAACATCATGCTGACTTTACCATTTTTTCCCTTTCCAGGAACAGTACTCAAACTTAAGTCATAGGAAGAACACTGAAAGGTTACGCACTAAGATTGGGACAAACCCTTTTGAAATCTGTCCTTCCAGGATCTATGGCTTTCCTTTTGTGCTTGGCCTGTTCTTGCCAAGCACACCAGAGCCCAGTTAGCCAAGTCCCAGGAATCTGATGGAGTCCTACGCCCAAAGGGATTCCTTGCACATCCATAACACACGCACTTGCCATTCACACTCACACTCACACACACACAATTTTCCTAACTGGTGACAATGGCAGAGGGAAAGTAGACTCACGAGCCAGGTTCAGACAATGCAGCAAACTATGGTACGTAGCTTTTAAATTCATTATTGGTCCTTCTTGTTGTCCAAACCCAGTCATGGTATTTTACCATGGTAAATTTCGTCTTTAAAAACCACGGGAAGAAACAAAGATATGGTTTCCACATACTACCATGGCTGGTTGTGTTGTCTGAACCCAGGACCATGGTTGCTACAGTCCTGCTATGCAACTACCACAGAGTCCCCTGGAGAAGCAGCAACTGCAGGAGCCATTCTGTGCGTGGCTCAATAAGAAAGAGACAGGGAGAAATGCACCTTGGGACTGAATCTCAGGCACAGTGACTGAAGGGATACATTCCAATAGTGGGAGGACTGAGTATGGAGGATGCAAACCACAATAGCATGGGAATCACGTGGTCGGTTGGGTAACTCATAGTAGTGTGTGTGTGTGTATGCACACACATGCACGTGCATGCACACAAACCACGGTGACCACACAGGGTTGCTTGTTGTGCTATGTGAATGCAGCCCCTGGGTGAGGAGGCCCATTTAGGGTGCCTCGCCCAAGGGATCCAGCACTGGGAAAGAATATGTTAAAACATTAATCTACCTAGACTTTAGCAAAGCTTTTGACATAGTGCCACACAACATTCTGATAAGCAAATTAGCAAAAATTGGACTAGATGGAAAAACTATTAGGTAGATCCAAAATTGGCTGCTAAATCGGTCACAAAGAGTGCTCATCAATGGCACCTTCTCAAACTGGATGGAGGTAACTAGTGGGGTGCTACAGGGTTCAGTCCTGGGCCCAGGGCTCTTCAACATCTTAATTAATGCTTTAGATGAGGAAGTACAAGGAAAGATAATCAGATTCGCAGATGATACAAAACTGGGCGGAATAGCAAACAACCTAGAAGACAGAATGATGATCCAGAGCAATCTTGATAAACTTGAACACTGGGCTGAAACCAACAGAATGAAATTCAGTAAGGACAAGTGCCAAGTCCTCCACCTAGGAAAAGGAAACTAAAGGCATTGATACAAAATAGAAACATAGAAACAGAGTGAGTCAGAAGGGGTCTCCTGGGCCATCTAGTCTGTCCCCCAGCTCCAGCCGGCTCCGCTCACAACATGCCCACCATGTGCACATCCAGCCTATCTTTGAATACCCTCACTGATGGGGCCTCAACGACCTCCCGTGGAAGCCCATTCCACACCCTCAGGGTTCTAATGGTCAGGAAGTACTTCCTGGCATCTAAATTGAACCTTGGTTCCCTGAGCTTCGCTCCATTGGAGCACATCCTGCCCTCCTCTGCAGGCAAGAACAGGTCTCTACCCACCTCCCTGTGACAGCCCCTCACATACCTGTATGTCACCAACAGATCCCCTCTGAGTTTCCTCTTCTCCAGGCTGAAAAGACCCAGTTCCCTCAGTCTTGCCTCATACAGCTTCCCCTACTCCAGTTGCGGCGCACCAGAGTCATATAGAGAGGTAGTATTACCTCTCTCAATCTAGAAGCCACACCTATGGCTATGCAACCAAGGGTGGCGTTTGCCCTTTTGACCACCACATCACACTGCTGACTCATGTTCAGCCTACAGTCAACCAGCACCCTGAGGTCCCTTTCACAAGTGCTGCTCTCCAGCCACTTGTCCCCTAACCTGTACTTATGACACCCATTGCTATGCCCCAAGTGCAAGACCTTGTACTTATCCACATTGAATGCCATCCTGTTGTCTCCTGCCCACTTCCATAGTCTGTCCAGATTATTTTGGATCTGGAGTACCTACTCCTCAGTCGTGGCCACAACCCCCATTTTAGTATCATCTGTGAATTTGGTCAGACTGTTCATCCCTTCGTCCGTGTTGTTGATGAAAAGATTAAACAGGATCAGCCCCAGGACAGAGCCCTGGGGGACCCCGTTTGTCGCTGGCTGCCATCCTGATGATTCCCCACTAATGGTTACCCTCTGCTTTCGGTCAGTCAACCATGCCCTAATCCATCGGACAGAGCATTGGTCTATCCCAAACTCCTCAGTTTCTCAACCAGGATATCATGGGGCACTTAGTCAAAGGCCTTGCTGAAATCCAGGGAAACCACATCCCCTTCGTCCCCTCCATCTACCCACCTCAAAGCCTTGTCATAGAATTCCACAAGGTTTGTTTGGCAGGACCTGTTATTGCGGAAGCTGTGTTGTGTGGCCACCAGCCTCCCTTCCCTATCTAGCATCACTAGATCTCTCGCTATTATGAGCCTTTCCATTGTTTTTCCTACAATGGATATAAGGCCAACTGGTCTGTAATTCCCCATGTCCCTTCTACTATCCTTTTTGAAAATTGGGACCACTGATGCCACCCTCCAGTCCTCTGGAACTTCACCCGTTCTGGGCATGAGAGAACCCCTGCCAACTCTAGAAATACTCTCAGGTGTAACCCGTTAGGGCCCGGTGCCTTTGTAATGTCCAGTGCCCTGAGGAGCCCCTGACTTCTAGGGGGGTGACTCTAATCTGTGCCCCTAAGTTCCCAGCCTTGTCTAATCTCCCAAGCGGATCTCCTCCATCCTGCTTTGGGGAGAACACAGAGGCAAAATAGTCATTTAGCATCTGTGCTGGTTCCTCCACATCAGTCACTGGATCCCCTTCCTCCTTATTAAGTGGTCCCACTACTTGTCTCCCCTTCCTCTTGCTATTTACATGCTGATAGAAGCCCTTTTTGTTGCTCTTGATATTCTTGGCAAATCTCAGCTTGTAATCAACCTTAGCCTTGTGAAGAATCCTTCTGCAATGGACCTCCTCCTCCTAGTATACCCTTTTGTCTATTTGCCCCAGTACCCATTTCCTATGGAGGTTCCTCTTTCATCTAATCCTTCTAACCACCTCCTTTCGCATCCATGGCGGCACTCTCCTCCGCCTCCCCACCTTACTGACTAGAGGTATCGTCAAGGCTTGCACCTCCAAAACCTCCCTTTTGAGCGCTATCCACCCCTCCTCAACTCGCTTACCTTCCAGTAACCTATCCCAGGAAACTTTCCCCAGTCTGGCCTTCAGTCGGCCAAAGCTGGCCCTCTTGAAGTCCCAGCTTCTAGTGCTCGACCTGCTGCATGTCCACAGTCCCCTGATCTCAAAGCAAAGGATGATCACTTGCATCCAGAGCTCCCCTAATCTGTACCTCATCTACCAGCTTCTCCCTGTTGGTCAAGACCAAGTCAAGGATGTGTCCGCCCCCCCCCCGCCCCCCTGTCGCCTCTCGGACCCTCTGTGTGAAAAATCCTCCCTCTATAGCTTCTAGGAAGTGACGTGACCTGGCTGTCACCACTGACAGAGGTCAAATTAAACTGGTTAAATTTAATTCAGTTAGATAAATGGATAAAAATGGAGGATAAATTTAAGGAGGAAGAAGGACAATCAACAAAATTTGAAACGATTATGAACAAATGTGAGATTGAGAAAGAATATACAAGTAAAGGAAGAATTGCTAAAATTTATAGGACATTAATGGAGTTAGGGGATCAGGCAAAAAGTTTAAAATCAATTTGGGAAATGGACATAGGTGAAATAAAAGACAAGGATTGGAAGAATATTTGGAATAAAAGAGTATATAGGAATATGTTGGTTAGAATTAAAGGACATGGAGATAAAGTGATATGGAGATGGTATTTAACACCAGTTAAGTTAAATCAAATTGATGATAAATATTCTAATATATGTTGGAGATGTGGGAAAGGGATTGGAATTTATAAACATATGTGGTGGGATTCTGATAATATACAAAAGATGTGAATTATGGTGTTTAGTGAAATTAGAGAAATCTTAGATATAGATTTAGAAATATCATGAAGAATTGTGTTATTGCTGCTGATTGAAAAACAAGATATAAATGAAGTTAAGAAAGAACTGATCCTAAGTTTGATAATGGCAGCTAGGTTAGTGATAGTTGAATATTGGAAACAGAATTGGGTTATGCAAAGGCATGAAAGGTATAATGAAATATGGAATATGGTAATTAATAATAAACTGACAACACAAATAAAAATTTTAAAAGGGTCAATAAAAGCAAATAAATATAATGAAATTTGGGAAGATTTTGTAAAAACAGTATTGATGGAAGGTAAAAGTTGTAAGCCTAATCAAGATTATATGAATTTTTGGATGAATGATGGATATAATTGAAGTATATTATATATTATTAATTGTTCTACTATATGAATTAAAGTGGAGGTATTCTTCTTCTTCTTCCTTCTCTTTTCTCCTCCTATATTCTTTATTTACTTATTTTATACTGTTAATTTTAATTTTATATTATTGTATCTCAGTGTATTTTTTGTATTTTTGTATTTAGTGGTAATTTATTATGTTCTATTGTATTTCAATGTATCTTATTGTGTTGTAAGCCGCCCTGAGGCTTCAGCAAGGGGCGACATAGAAATGTTATAATAATAATAATAATTATTGGACTCCTGGGTGGTGGTGACACTGTATTATTTCCTTTTTCATTCATTAGTTGGGCTTTTGTGTGTAATATTAATATTATGATGTTTGTATTTATGTATTATGTTTTTTCTCTATTTTAAAAAATAAAAAAGGGAAAAATGAATTTAAGGCAAACACATTAACACTGAATGTTGACCAACTTTCAAAAACATTGTTTTAAAGACTGCTTTATTATGCGACAGGAGGAGCCGCCTAATTTCTACGAATAAGCTTTACACACTGCACATCTAGGCACCTCTACTCAGAGGTGTGTGTATCTGCAGCCTAAGTGGAGCGGGGGGACGGCGGGGGGGGGGGGGCAATCCTCTAACAGAAATGGAGAGGCCAGAAATTGGTTCAGCTCCCCAGATCCGAGCACACGCTGTCACCTGGAGCTGGGAAGCGGAGCCCTGCCCCACTCCCAAGCCCCTTTTCACTGAGGTCAGGAAAGCAGCCTTGGAGCCAAGGGCCAAGAAGGCATTCCAGGGGCAGGCAGGGAAGCAGACTGGATAAGGCACAGTAGTAGCTCTGCTGGGGTCTCCCAGCTCTCCTTCTCTTGAAACATCCCGGTGAGATGGTCAAAAAGACCAACTAGCAGTAGATGCAGGGAGGTGTTTTTCTTCCACCTCTTCCACCTCTTGCAGGTGGAGGCCCCAAAGGCTCTGAGTTGGGGGGTCTCTGGCCATCACCACAGGACTGCACCCTAAGTTCTGCATTGTCATCAAAGCAGTATTGATGTTCCTATAGGATCCAGGCATTGGGCGGGCATTGTGGGCATGAGGATCCAGGGATGGCACCTGTGTGCCTTCAGAAGCGGCGCAATAGCCCAGATGGATGATCTTTCATTTATATGCCCATCACCTACCCAAGCTTTACACATTTTTCAAAAATCTTACATTTTTGTCATCTCTGCCCAGTTTATTATTATTTTTTTGATCCCCTCCCTCCCCCCCAACACACATATCCCACAACTCTGTCCATTCTTCAGGGTCTCCAGTTTATGGCATTTTCAGGAGGGTGGAGGGACTATCAGCTTCCATCAGGATTAATAGAAGCTGATCTAACACAAATCTGATAGAACCTGATGGAAGTTGAGCTAATATAATTCTGGATCTATCCCTATGAATATTTCTGATTCTCCTGTCAAACAGACAATATGGCACTTGCTTTAAATCAACAAGATATGTTGCACATAATTGCAATTGCTGCTGCACACTCATGAGCCAGTCCTAAGTTTGGAGAGTTTCATGGAGAAAAACAATCCTGTTTTGTTAAACTGGGTTTTTCCGAAAAGGTGTGCCTAGAGTTGCAGCATTAGTCTTCTAGTCAGTGATCATGCTTATTGTCTTTGTAGAGAGAGCCAAACGGAACTTGGACTTTTGTCCATAAGAAAACATCATTCTGCAGTGTGAAAAATATGTGGGTGCATGGTAAAAAGAGTTTTGGCTGTGCTCCCAAGATGTATTGATTAGGTTTAATGTCATTGAAAATCAACTTGTTTTAACAATTCTAGCTATTAGCTAGTGTAGACCTGCTTATTCAGAAAAGACACAAATTTCAAAATGGGTAATTTTATCTTAATATAAATAATTGCATCTGGATTTTGTATCATTTGTGGAAGATGCTCAGACTTGGGTTTAGGTGAGCCCTGGGGGAAGGCTTTCTCATAGCTGAGAGGGACAGCAGCCTTCCCAGCTTGGAGTCCTTCAAATGTCTGGTTGTCTCTGTTATTCAGCTAGGACTGATGGGAAATGCAAACTTATACTTTTGCAGGGCACCGAGTTTAGGAAGGGTGTGCTGAAGCATCAGACTAAGGGTATGCAGATGAATTCCCGTGGCAATTCTCCCATGCCTGGCTCTGATGAAGGACACCCTCGGAACCGGCGGTTTGGCCACCTCTCTGAGGAGCCATGCTGGCCACTTGCTCTGTCTGCCCGTTCGCCCTCTGGCTCACACTGAGAAGGTTCTTGGCCTAGCCCAGAGGGAAGGGTGCCGCACCTCAGCGTGGTGTGATGGGGGGCCGGGGGCAGAGGCAAAGGGTGTGGATGGCGATGTGGCCATGGCCAGGGCAGTGCCTGAGCTCTCCAACCCCAGGCTGAAAGACATGCTCAGAGGGTGACTGAGCAGTGTCAAGCCCCTGAAACATGCCAAAGGAGGAGGGGAACAGTTTCTGTGCACATTTCCTCACTTTTGGGAAGGCTGTGGACGTGGGTGGTCAGTTTGCTACAGCCACTAAAAGGGGAAAACAAGATGTTCTTGCTGTGCTAGGCCTTTCTTCCTGGCTCTCTAGGGGCAAAAGTGCTGGGTTTGTGTGAGGCAGAGGTGGTGATGGTGGCCTTCAGGAAGATTTTTATGAGATTAGGATCTGGCAGACCCACAGGTGTGTCTGTGGAGAGGTATTCCTTCTTTTTTGAGAGGATGTGATGCCTATGGAAGTGCCATGGGGTTAACCATTGGAAGTCTAAAACTTCCTGCCTGCAAAATAATGAGCTGCTGGAGAGATTCAACATTGCCATGAAAAAGAGGAATGAAATGTATGTGACCATAAATTCTAAACACTGGGGTGAAAGGCTGCCGTATTTGCTGTTTGTTTACCAGGAAGTGCCTCAAAAGTCTTCAGTGTTTGACATATTTAAATGAATGTATGGGAGGAGATCAAGACGGTTTCTAGATGTGCTTAGAGAGAAACAGGATGGTAAGTGCTTGGAGAAGAAAACATCTGTGGTTGGTCTTAAGAATCTGTGAACCAATTCAGGAAATGAGGAAGCAGTTCAAAAGACTGTACTAGGCTCTCCAAAAGAAACAGTAAGTGCTGGTAAGACAAGTTGGTGTGATTGAGTGAGTTGACTGGGGGGATGAAGTTATACCTTATGTGGTGTGGGACAGAGTAGATACAGTTGCTTAGGCTGTGGCCAAGGAAAGAGAAGCCTAGAAATGTGAAGTAGCTCATGCAAAACTATTAAAACCACATGGCCGGGCAACTCCAAGAGCAGTTTTGATGCTGGAAACTGCACAAAGAATGAGATGTGTTTACTTTACTTTGGCTTCACAATGCTTAGTGACAGAGTAAGCACCTCCCTGCGCGCGGCTCCGTGGGGGTCAGCCCCCATGTTCTGGGGCTGGCAGATGATACAGCAGCAATGAGGCCGTGGAGGGAAGAATCCGCTCCTGGCAATGCTCATGTTGGACCTGCAACCTCCATGAGACATGATGCATCATACCTTGGAAGACCAGATGCAGAGCATCTGGCTCGCCTCTGTGGGGGACAACACGGTGTGCTGAGTCTGATCCAACAAAGCAAAGATGATTTTTCTTTGTTTATTTCTCTTCTCGATGATGCAGTGTTTTCAGGGAGCAGCTGCCAGTGGGCTTGAGATTTTCTGCGCTGATTCCAATGGAAGAAACTGAAATGTTGTGCTCCACTGTGCCAGCCAATACATGTCCACTTAGAAGTGAGGTCTACAAAGACTGCAATCCTGTACCCTCTTACCTGGGTGAAATTTCCACTAAACTGAATGCAGCTTACTTCTGAGAAGACACACATAGAAAGCTGTTTTGGCATGGTAGTTACAGTGCCAGACTGGGATGCAGAAGATCTCTGTTCTAGTCCTCATGCAGTCATGAAACGCACTGGGTGACTTTGGACCAGTCACAGACTCTTGTCCTAACCTACCTCACAGGGCTGTTGTTGCAAGGTTAAAATGGAGAAGAAAAATCTAATTGGAAATATTATATGCAAAGTAGGCTAGTTTACATATGAACATTTTTTCTAAGAAACATTTCAGTTTTCATCAGAAGTTTTGGATGCCCTGATGAGTTGTCTAATGTAGCACATTTATTTTACATGCAATCAGTAAGCAAAGCTTTAAAAAAGAGCACCCTACGTAATTTTTGGTCTGGGTATATTGCAAGTATCTTTCCTGAAATATTCAGTGGAAAAAATTAAAGCACATTTAATATCATTTAAGTGTTTATATTTTCTAGAAATTTGTATTGGAATAGTTGTAAAAATGTAAAAATGATAGTTTATATTTCCCTCTTATTGTTTAAATATAAAGCAGGGAGAATAAAGGGTACTGAAAACTGTTGGAAAACTAAGTCTTCCTAGAAAAGGCTTCTGAACCCACTGTACTATTTCCCATTTAGTTGTAGAATTACAAAAATCTGCTGATTTTTTTTTCCTTTTTATACTTCTCAATATATAACCTCTAGGTGGCGCTGTGGTATAGTGGAATAACACAAATACTCTGACGGGGGGGGGGACTAACACACTGAAGCTCAAGTTCACCTGGTATTGTACTTTTAATTATTATTACTGAAGTTATGAAACCGATTTCTTTTTCTTTAGAAAAATAAAGCAGTGAAAAAATTTCCAGTATTGATGAATTACAACAACTTACACTCTTGGTAGAGGAAATGCAATACCACTAATTCAAATGGTGAGTCTTGGACAATGAAGCTCAGAGAGGGGTAACTTGCTCAAGGAACATCATACAACAGAGCGTGGAATCTGAGCCCCAAAACACCTAAACACACATTGGATCCACAAAGCACAAGAAAGTGCCAATTTTTACAGAAGGTAAACTACTGATGCTCAGAGAATCTCAGAGGCTTTGTCCTGCACTGTGTCCAGATAACTAACAAGTACTCAATCTCTCTTTCTCCCCTGGCCACCACCAATATGTTTGGGGGATTTAAACTGACCACATCTCACTCCTGTAGCACCCTCTGGAGTACTTTTTTCTTTCTTCTGGGCAGCTGGACACATTTCAAAGTGAAGCTCTGGGATGTGGCCAGCTGTCATTTTTATTTTCTAAGATCATATCTGGTGTCCAGAGGACTTCCTGGAACTAAAGATGGTGCTGGAGGCTAGAGCTTCCTTTTGCAGTATGCCAGGTTTTCAGTTAAAAGAAAAAAGCAAAACAAAACCAGAAGACAGAGAAAAGAGATGGCGATTCAGCTGCTCAGACAGGTGGCAAAAAGGCAACATATGGCAAAAATAAGGCAGAAGTGCTCAAGGCCTACTTTGGCTTGGTCCTCCCTGGCAATGGGGGAGGCACAGGCTGAAGGGGCAGGTCTGCAGCTTGAGGTGGGCAGGAAGTGGCCAAGGCACAGATCATTCCGTTGAACACGTTCAGGTCCTCAGGGCCAGATGAGCTGCATCCTGGACTAATAAAGGAACTGACAAAGACTCTCAGAGCCACTGCCCATTCTCTGTCGGAAACCATGGAGGGTGAGTAGAGCACCACCTGACTGGAGGAGGGCTAATGTCCTTTTGAAGCTCCTCCTTTCTTTTTCTTTTTGGAAGAGCTTCGGAACTACAGACCAGTAAGTCTGACATCAATCCCTGGGGAAATTCTGGGACATTTTATTAAGCAATCTGCAAATACTTTGACAACAATGCAGTGATTACTAAAAGTCATCATTTATTTATTTATTTATTTAGGGGCCATCTATGCCACCCCATTCACCGAAGCCTCGGGGCGGCTCACAAACATATCATGGATTTGTCCAGAACAAATGCTGACAGACGAACCTGGTCTCATTTTTTTTCTAATTGGACAACCTCTCATGCAGACTGCTGGAATGTCATAGACATGGCCAGTCAGGTATCTTGACTTCAGCAAAGCTTTTGACAAAGTGCCCCATGATCAGCAAATTAGCTAAAAGTGGGCTAGATCAAACCCTTGTCAAGTGGATCCACAGCTGGCTACGAAATAAGACCCAAAGAGTGTTTATGCATAGGACTTCTCAAACTGGGAAAGGGAACAAGTGGGGTACCACAGAGTTCAGTCCTAGGCCTGGTGCTCTTCAACATTTATATTAATCATTTAAATGAGAACGTGCAGGAGATGATTTTCAGATTTGCAGGTAACACAACACCGGGTATGAGAACTAAAACCCGGGAATGCTAACAACATTCAAAGTGATCTTGATAGGCTACAGAGCTGAGAACAACAGAATGAATAGGGACAAATGCTTAGCTTTGCAAATGTTAGGAAAAAAGAAAGCAAATGTATAGTTACAAGGTGAAGAATTGTTGGCTCAACAATGCTACAAGCTAGAACATGGGTCCTCAGACTAGGGCCTGCGGGCAGGATCTGGCCCATCGTGCCCATTTATCCGGTCCACCTCAGAGGTAGTGGACTCCCTGTGCCTGCGCATATGCGCGGTGAGGCAGTGTCTTGCTCGCAGGGAGATCGTTTCGGACTTGCTCGGAGAAAACGATCTCCGAGTGAGCAAGCCACTGCCTTGCAGCGTGTGCCCGCCGCTGCCCCACCTTGCCTCGCTGTGCGCATGCCTCACCATGCGCGTGTGCACCCCCCTCCTTACTGGCCCACCGCAGAAAAATGCAGAGAAAATGTAGACAAACTGGAAAAGGTTTAGACGATCAGGAGGTGGAAACAAAGTCCTGTGTGGAGTAACTGAAAGAATTGGGCATATTTAGCTTGGAGAAGTAAAGATTATGGCATTTTGCAAGCACTTGAAAGCTTATCACACAAAGGAAGGCCGAGATCAATCCTCAATCATCCCAGAGTGTTAGACACAGCATAATGAGTTCAAGTTGCAAGAAGCCAGAATCTGGCTGTACATCAGGAGAAAGTTACTGATTGTTAGAACCATAACACAATGAAACCAATTTCTTAGGCAGGTTGTTGGCTCTGAGGCATTCAAGTTGCAGCTGGACAGCCATCTGCTAGGGAAGCTTCAACTTGGAGCCCTACACTAAGCAATGACCATATTGGCCTCTTCCAACAGTGCTGTTTTGTGATTCTGTGATTCTAACGGGTGCCAACGAGTGTCCATGGACACATATTAAATGGTGACTATGCTCTTTTGTGAATGGAATTGTGCCTAAAAATGGAGGGGGGAGAGATCTGTTTTAAATTCATGTGTGCACATTTATAGTTTTTCTCAAAAATCATCTTGGTGATTCTGTCAGAATGATTCAATTTAGAACAAATGAACAATTTCCTAGGCTCAATGAATGGATGATGCCTGTAAATAAATATTCTGTGTTGAGTCATTGCCCAGCCTCAGTAAATGGTTTCTAAATTCAGTTAGTGAGCAAATATTTGCTCCATTACCTCACCCAATTGGCCCTGTCTTGATTGCTTCAGCATGGAAATGACTGTGGCACTCGCCCCATCCCACCATAATTACGTTGGGTCTGGAGGTCAAAGCCAAGTAATACTCAACAGGCCATCCGTGCAACTGTACAGAAATATTTCAGTTCTAAAGACTGATTCCATTTATTTACTTTTGGTGCCTACACAGTTTGCTGAATTTAACAGCTTTCACTATCAAATGTTTAGTCTTAGATTATATGCACAATAAATCCAATGTATGCACAGGGATCAGTGCATCAGAGCTAATACAGATCTAGGACTTTTCTACATACAGCATTTATCATGTATGTATCATGTACTGCAAGTGAAGCCCAACAGTACAGAGTCAGGCATGGCATCTCAAGAAAATGGTAGCTGCCACAGCTCTTGAGGCACAATTAGCCATGTCATGGGCCAGGTTGACTACTGGACTTGTGGGCTTGTGGAAAATTATGGTCAGGCTTCTAACATCTTCTGAAGATGGCTGAAGGAGCTGACTGCTTTTTTTTCCCACAAGAGCATGCATATCTCATAGTTCACCACATGGAATAAATCTCCCCCATCCCATTAAAAAAACCAACAACCTAATTTTCTTCCCTCTGGCTCCACAGGAGCAGAGTGAAATTGTTGTTTTCCTTTTGGATTGAATGCTTCCACTATTATGGGTTGCTTAAAAAGGAAAAAACAGTATTCCTCTTCTCAAACTCTGTAGAGATAGCAGAGTGGAGACTTTACCCCAGAATTGTTGGATTATGTGGCATATTGGGAGCATGGGGATATCAGCTGGTGGAACTAAGACTGGCTGTATCAGATCGACCAGATTGAAGGCTGGGACGGAGTGGTTGGGGAGGAGCAGCCTTTAATCTCTGGTCCTAGCGATTTTGCGCTTCTGAAGATTTGTTCTGCTTATGGCCTGGTGTCAGGAAGAGGGCGTTTCAATCCCCTACAGCAGCATCTGATGAGGAAGGAGATGGATGCCTGACAGAAGAAATGGGAGATGGGTTTAAGCAATGGTCAGCTTGTGCTGAAGAGGAATCCTTGGCTGTTGTTTGTGTGTGATGACCCAAGGATGGCTGGGTACACTGTATTGCTGACAGTGAGCAGGTAGCATCTGGTGAAACTTCTCAGGGTCTTGCATCTTGAAAGAACCTGGCTGGCAGATGAGGACAGAGGCCAGGTTACCAATCCTGTAAATCTTGGTACTGCAGTAGTTTCCAGCAGCTGATTCCACGTGAAAAGGTGCTGCGTGGTTAGCCCATTCTTGAAAGAGAGGACAACACCGACGATGGGGATAACATTGCTGGTCATTTCTGTCCCCGCATGTGCCATGATAGCATCCTGATAGCAAATAGTCCTCATGGAGATGGCATGGCGAACTACTGCACTGAGAATGTCTTTATGGATCTTTCATGGCATATCATGATGATGTTGAGGAAAACCTCCTGCCGCAAGAAGTAAAGCTGCTGGCACTGAGGGGTTCTGTGCTCCTGCAGAGAAGAGCCTTGAGAAAGGTGGTGATGTGATTCCAATGAGAAAGGGCTCTTTGCATTCACCTCCAATACCAACCTCCGGCACTGGATATTGTCTGGGGTGTTATGGTCCTGCAGGAACTGCAGTTTCTCTGGGACCAGTGCGGTCAACTGGATAACAGTTTGAGGCACCACCTGCGCCGATGAGTGTTTTTCAAGCTGTATTTTTGTTTTTCAGTCCCAGAGGCCATCAATTAGCTGGGCATTCATTATGGGATCCAGTCTTTTTGTTTCTGGGATTCATTCTCTTGCAATACTGAAAGACTATCCGTGGTGTGCACTGAAAGATGCTGAGAGCTGGCTTCTTGCAAGTGCAGGTGGAGGTAGCAGGCAGAGGCCAGGCTCCTGCAGGTGTGTCTGCTGGCTTGAGGGCTTCTTTCCAGGACAGGACCCAAGGGTGTGTCATCCTCTTTCTCCTGGTCTGCTTGAAAGAGACCTGGCAGTGGGCCCAGGAATCCGCCCCCTGTGCCTCTACTAGGCAGCTGAAGTATTTGTCAGTTAACAATATCTTCCCTCCACACCAGATGTGATTTTTGAAGGTCTTGCAGACTCTGGAAAAAAGTGCAAATGAAGAAGACAGTAACAAAGAAAATAGGAAAGGAAGAGGAGATAGAGGAGAAAGAGGAATGTTCAATGTTCCAGGAAGGGAGAGAAGTATTTTAGAGAATTTTTGCATGAGGAAAAAGAATGTTCTAAATATTGCTGCTTGCCACAGTGGATGGAAAGGAATGGGTGGGGGGTGGGGGGAGCCCCACCAGCAGTACAAGCAGAGGAGGTGGTTTTGCCCCTGCCAAAACTCTGCTTCACTCTAGAATTTTCCAAATGACTGTTCTGCCCAGGAGTATAACACATAGGTGTCAATCACTGAGAATGCAAAGAAGAGATCTTAATTTTAAGTTACATAAAAATAAGGGGAAGAAATACTGTCAACCTTCATGATTACTATTGCCATCATTTTTAGATCAGTGGGCACATGGTGGTGGTTGCCAGCAGAAAATGTCTAATCTGAGAATGTAAGAACATAAGAAAAGCCCTGCTGGATCAGACCAAAGGTCCAGCTAGTCCAGCGCTCTGTACACACACTGGCAAGCCCTGCAGGATCCCTCAAGCAGGATGGGTGCAAGGCCTCCTCCTGCCCGAGCTCCTCGGCAGCTGCTGCACGCAGGCAGGCCTCCTCTGGTGAGGGTGGAAGCGCACGGCCAGCAAGGGGAGTTGCCACTGATAGCCTCCTCCCTCATGAATCTCTCTAGTCTTCTTTTCAAGCCATCCAGATTGGCAGCCATCAGCACTTCTGCCATCACCAATTTTAGGCTGTGTCTTGTTCAGCTAAACTTGTTTCATGTCTGCTGGACACAACATCTAATAAGAGATTGTCTACTTATGCTTATTTAGAGGCAGTAGAATACAGCTAATGCATCTTTTAAACATATCCTTTGGCCATGTCCAATGTTTGCCTCTATTACACAGATAAATATTCTACAGAAACAGTCGTTAATATTCACTAATGTACATGCTCTTTTGTATTATTCAACTGTTTCTTGGCAATTAACAAATGGTCAGCAAAAATTGACCAAAACCTGCAACATTTGACAGCTAAAAAATTTATTTTAGAACTGATACTGCCAAAATACTGATATTTGAAGGATAAACACTCATCTCATAATGACATACAATGCTTTCAGAATATGGATAAGTCACATATAGAAGCCTCCTTCATATGGATACTTGTTTGGATATTTGATTACTTTTGTTGCAACCTATGTAAAACTGCTTGAAATATGCACTTCAAATGAAGCTGGTCTTATAAATACATGCATATGTATTAAAATGGGAGTGGGGGTAAAGATTTTGAGAGACTGCGGCCCTGCATTGGAGACCTCTACTCTAGGATATTTGTGCATCCATTTGTGTGTTTATGACCTGAGGCTATGCAATTGGCTGGCTGGGTTGTGCCAAGAAGAAGTTAATTTCTTTATATTTCAGAACTGCAGAAAAGGCAACTATTAATCTGTTGCATCAACAACAACCAAGGGTCACTGTGGTACTTCGAAGCTCTCTTAATCTTTAAGATGCCACAGAACTTGTGGTTGTTTCTGTATCTGGAGTACAGCCCCTAGAGCATTGCTTTGTTCTTGAAAGTGCTCAAAATGTTCACTGGGGTGAATTTATTTTCCATTGTCACTTCCAAGACCAGATATTAAGAAGCTATTGTGCAGATGCGATACACCAAGATAAAGGTTTCCTGCTCTTTGAGAGCGTGTAATTCTTAGCTGACAGATTTTGATACCATGCTGACAGTAAACTGGATGGCAGCATCGAGTCATCCTCTGATGTGCAGGTTGCTGATCAATTTCTAACCACAGGGACGCTTAAGAACCATAAACCCATTCATGGAGGGATTGCTTCTGTTTCTCCGCATCCATAAAACAGGAGCCTATGGTTTGCTCCTCTGTGGTGCCCACGTACCTCTTGCCTCAGCAGGACCAGAGGAAGCTATCCCAGTGGCAGTGCTGAAGGAAGCACTGGCTCTTGGTCCAGCAGGCATCTGAACAAGGAACACGGGGGGCGGGGGGGGCAGGTTCACTGGCCCTGTTAAGCAGAACAATTGCACACCCCAGTGAGCGATTCAACCAGTGAACCTCTTTTGAATGCAGCCATACCCAGGTTACATTCCTAGCTCTTCAAGAGTCCACAATTGCAATAGCTTCCTAAAATTAGGATACCTGATAGCACCTACAATGAAAATTGTGTGACATATGACCCCAGTGCTTAAAAAATTCACCAGCTGTATAGTTTGGATTGACAGCTATTTGACAATGTCCACATTTTTCCAGTGCCTGGCAGAATTTATTAAGCACTGATAAACAAATTCTACATCCAGGGTGGGTTTAATCACCGTAAAATCTTATCCTAAATAAATATGCATATTAATTTGCTTCTATATGAAACATACCGATTTATATCCAATCAGCATCTATTTCGCTAGGGGTTGATATAAAACATTTGCCTTTGTAGATAATTGCTTGTCCTCTGTCCTCTGTTTTGTGTTGTTCTGTTCTCCTCTTGCAGAGCAGGGCACTGCAACTGAGAAATCAACAGATTTGTTTTTGCCTTGCTGTGGACACAAGCCAAGTTCAGGAAGGACGGTCGTGTGTTCGAACCCTTCTGATTCCCACGTACTCAAAGGCCTCCTCATGCCTGCACTAGCTATCGGTCGCAACAGTCCCTACAAGTATTTCACAGAAAGACTGCTCCCCAGGACCAAATTAGCAGGGTATCCAAAACTGATCTGGGGACCCCATATCTCCCCAAAGCTGCTTGAAGCCTGCCTGCCATCATGTTCACAACATATCATATGATGTGGAAACCTTGACTTTGAGTTCAGAGAAGGCAAGTGGGTTGTGCAGCAAAGCACTTGGGCGTGAAGGCCAGTCAAGCTGCCCTTTCCTAGAATGCGCCATTCTATCCCCCTCTGGTTTTTTTTTTTCCCCCCCCCCCCCCCCCCCCCCGCCCCAACTGTCATCCAACATTTTGTGGCTAGTAAGCATGCTATCCCCTTCCCACTCCCTAGGCACCCCTCCAAATTAAATTTCTTATATTTCTGGAGACTCTGGGATTCGCCATTACTTCTCTTTTGGTCTGGATGGGAGCATTTTGGCTCCACATGGGGTGCCCTTCAGGATCTGAATTCACAATTCATATATAGGATATGAATACTCATCTTTTCAGCTAGTTTACAAGGATAAGACCAAGCCTCCCTGTGCCCTAAAAGAGCCCCGAAAGAGTCCATCTTGGATGGTGAGAGTCTCTTCGAGGCTTGACCTCAATATGCTGCAGCTACTTGCGGGTGTAACATGCTTTGTGCTGACAGAAGCATGTAAGGATAATCTGTGTGGCAGCAATGCCAGTAACACACGTGATACACATTCAACAGTTTCAGTATGACTTGAGAACAGAGTGTGCCTTTATCTGGCTATTTCTGAAGAAAAAGACAAGACAGCAATGATTAATGATGGAGATCGGAATGAAAGAGAAACTGGTATAAAAATCAAGATAGAGATACTTACAAAATAGAGATAGTAGTATCAGCAAGAGTGGTTCTTTATCATGTCGAATGGAAGTTAGAAATAGAGCCTTGGTGAACCACCGAAAGCTATAATAGTAACATGAAAGGGCTACCTTATCTGTACCTGTCCCATGATGTAGTACAGTGTTGAGAGTGTTGGACTGGGACAAGGAGATCCGGGTTCTAGTCCCCACTCAGCTCTAACGGTCACTTTGGGCCACTCCAGCCTAGCCTACCTCACAGGGCTGTGGTTGTGAGAATGAAATGGAGAAGCCTGTAACCCAGCTTGGTTGGATTCCTGGCAAGAGGAAGAAAGGCAATGTATTATATTACTGCAATAATAATGCTAATAATGGGGACCACACAGGGCTAAGTTTTCTAGGTGTGAAATAGCATTCTGATAGTTCCTAAATTGTGGTGATTACTTCATTAACTTAGGAAGGACAATTAAAGCTTCCTGTCTTCAAATGGGGCTGTTAAAAATGTCTTGCCTTGAGAGGTGCCATAATCCAGCAGCAGGGTGCTTGGCTTGCATGCAGGAGGTCCCAGGTCCAGTTGAGATGAGCCCAAGGAACAGGTCCTACCGCAGCGGTCCTCAAACCTTTTCAACAGGGGGTCAGTTCACTGACCCTCAGACTGTTGGGGGGGCTGGACTATAGTTTGAAAAAAATATGAATGAATTCCTGTGCACACTGCACATTAAAATTAATTAAACATTAATTAAAAATTTAAAAAGGTTTGCTCCACTCCCTTGGGCTGCAGCAGAAGCCCAAGATGAGGTGGGGAGGAGCATGTCCATATTCAGGGGACAGAGCTACAACACAGCCAAGGCACTAAATATAGTAATTTGCATAATGCAGCTGATAACTGCAACCGGCATTTACAAAGAATGAAGCAAAAATACTAAGGAGAAATACTGTTAATGCCACTCTTAGTATTTGAAGCAAGGCAGCCCAGAACAATTCCCACAGTACACAAAGGCTGTATTTGGATGCAGAGCTAATGAATACCGCATTTTAGTGCAACCTTGCCAAAACTGGGACTGTCCAGATGAGTTGCACTACAACTTCCCTTGATCATGCTGGTTGGGCATGATGGAAATTATAGTCCTTGCCACCGCCCCGCTTCTGAGGAAGTGAGGGTGGGAGGCCGAAGAGGTGAGCGCAGGGCAGCTCCGGGAGAGGGCTGCAAGGAGGGAGGTAAGGGCTGCTTTCCAAGGTGAGGGGAGGCGAGGGACGGGGCCATGGCTGGCCGAGTGGGGCACCTTCCACCTCTCCCTGCCATGGGGGGGAAGCATGGCAGCCACTCAACAGTGGCCGCTTGCTCAGAGAAGGCATGTCTGAGGTGTGGGAGCTGAACCCCACTCTGCCTCAGTCTATCCACCCCCGGGCTCAGCGAGGTGGCCGCAGCTTTGCCCGCAGCCCGGGGACGTGGCTCACATAATTAAAAATAGATTTAAAAAGTTATATTTTTCTTACCTTTTTTAGTGTCTTCGTCTCTCTCTCTCTCTTCTGCCCTCCTCTCTTCTGTTTCCTGCTCCATATTCCTGCTCTGTATTCAGAGCCGACGCAGGCATGCAACAGGGGGGAAAGAATGGGTGCACACACAGTTGAAGGGAGCTGGTACAATTTGGCATGTGCACCAGCTCTCTGCTCAGTTTCAGAGAACGCCTGCACTGACTCAGAGCTTTCAGACTCGCTTGGAAATTGTTTTCTCTGAACGAGTCCAAAAGCTCTGAGTCAGGCCAGGTAAATGACCATGGGGGGTCATATCCAGCCCAAGGGCCGTAGTTTGAGGACCCATGTCCTACAGGAGCCTTGGCCCATCAGCACTGGGCTAGATAAATGGTCTGATTCAGAAGCAGTTTGGCTCATATTTGGAGCTCTGTTCCTGGCAAGGAACACCAGACTGCATTTTCTAGCTGTTGGGAACATCTTGAAAATGGGATGCAAGTCAAGCAAACTCACCTGCCGTGTAACACATCTCCCTTCTCTCCCTTTCCCTTCATGTGCTGGCCATCATTGTCAGTGATACAGTGATTGTCAGTTTCCTAGTTTGCAGAGATAACAATACATTTTTAGTCATTTCTAAAGGCCCAGACCCATGTCAGAAACCATCACAAAACCATCACAGATGGATCCTTAGAAATGACACCACAGACCTCCTACCACGTTTGAGGCTTTTACAGCCAATTCCCAAACATGGGGAAATTAGCAAGAAGGAAAGACATTACTGAAATTTGATTATCACAATGACTTAAGTCTTCAGACAGACTTCCTTCCAGAGAGCCATCATTCCCTCTAATAGGAAATATAGGAAGTCTTGTCCGATCAATTTGGAAGTAAAACATGGCCTCACACAAGCAAAAGGAAGGCATCTCCATATCTGTGGAGCAAACTAGAGGTATCCAAAAATATATTCCATTCAGCATTGACTCAAACCCCACAAACTTAGTAAAAAGTTCCCCCAAAAAGGTTGCCTTCTGTATGTTGCTATGGTCTGTGGCAATGTGAGGGCAGGTGGCTGGATAACCTTGTGAGTCCATCTGCTCTGGTATGAAGGCAAGGCATCTCTGCAGTCGCTGCAGTCAGTACCCAGCCCCTCCTGCCACCAGGTGGACGATTTGAAGCAGCAGCTGCAGAGAACGGGGAGCTTCAGCGGTGTACACAGAAGTGTATGTGCGTGTGCCTACAGGCCAGTGGGCAGGCCGCCGTGCAAGGCCTTGTCCGTAGAGGAGGTGGGCCACTTTCCCCTCATCAAGCGCCTAGTGGCTCCCAGGCGTCACACATGAAGGGACAAGGACACAGGACACTTGCTGTTGGTGCACGCTGCACCCAGAAGACAGGGCCACCTTGCAGAAGGCCCAAAGGCAGAAGATGGGCCACCTGCCTGGCACAGTTGCCAAAGCAAGAGAAATGCCCATGCCTTTCCTCCAAACCGGAGAGAAGTGCCTGATCTCCCCCACTGGGAAGGCTTGGGAAATGCCGCAGCACCTTGTTACTCATTTTTATTCCATTTCTGAAGGTTCTGAAACACTCACAGATGGACACTTACTCCCACATTGCTTGGAGGGCATTGAGAAGGTTGCCTCAGTGCAAGGCACTGCTATCTGCCTTTTGGGAAGGGCAGAGTGGGAGGCCAGGAGTCTTCTGCTGGTGAACAGCCTGAGGGTTTGTTTTTTTTCTGAAAGGTGTTTCAGGTTTTGAATGCAGTAGATAACTGTGGTAGTTATCTAAAAAGAAAAGATGCAGTGACAAATGGAAACATATTTTCTTTGAAACGGATGCAGATGTAGGCAATCTTAAAATTGTCTGGGCCCTTGGTGGCCACCTAGCCTGGCTTCCTGTTCTGTGCAAGCTCTGCAGTCCTGGATATAACTATGGGATCCCTCACTGAGAGGACTGTCCATCCTCTCCTTAAAAGCTGGCATGAAGGAGAACTGCCACCTTTGAGGCAAGCTGTTCCCCAGCCTAGCTGCCCCTGCGATTGGGAAACCTCTGCTGATGTTCCCTGCCGTTTCCAGGCATCGGTTTTCACCCTGTCCACTGGAACAGTGGGGCTGCCCGGTCGCTGGACAACACAGGTCTATTTCTTTGCCTCTGTCCCAGTACACTGAATGGATTCCCACCTGCTGACACTTTGCTCTGCCACTACTAAAAGCCTGAGGAACTCTCTTGGCACTGCTAAACTTAGTCTCAGTGACTAACTCGAGCCTATTCCTTGAACATCCTGGGATGAGCGCCGACGCCAAGTCAGATCCCACAGGACAGCCTAGAATCAGAGAATCATAGAACAGTAGAGTTGGAAGGGGCCAAGAAGGCCATTGGGACCAACCCCCTGCTGTTGCAGGACACCACGTCACACCATCCCACTCAGAGGGCTGCCCAGTTTCTTCTTGAATGTCTCTAGGGTGGGAGAGCCCACCACCTCTCTAGGCAGCTGCTTCCTGTCTGGTCCTGTCTGGTTTTAGATGAGAATCATGTTCAGTCAGTGCTCTTCAAAATGGGAAGGCATCTGGCTCTTACAATCACAGCCCCACACAGCCCCAGTGGCTCACTGCAGTGCTCAGGTGGGTGTTGAGTGGCAAAGTTTAAAGGCACGCTGTGACTCACGGCTGCTTCAAACAAGCATCAAAAGTAGAGCTCCACATCCTGAAACTATTGATATCAGAGTATACGTTTTAGTGATAATCCTAGCAGATTTAGATATTCTTTTTAATTTGAAAATGATCGGCCTTGTTGATCCAGCATGAGAAAAAGTAAACTTTAGCATTACTGTGCTATAGGAGTCCCCACTTCGTTTTCTTTGCAGTTGTTCCACTGAGTGCTGTGAGGCATTTCCTGGGACACTTCCATAGATCAAGAGTGCGTATTATGCAGAGAGACACATGGATGTGTGCAGTCACACTTGTAGTTGGCAACTTTGTGTGTCTGTCCCAGTGGCAAAACAAATGTATCAAGTGTTTGCCTGGGTGAACTTTACATTTTCTCATATATATTTTGCGTCTGTCAATCATACTGGCAGCACTGGCTCCACTGCCCCTGGGAACTAGCAGGGTTACCTGTCAGGGAATTGTTAGAATGAACAGCCCCAGATTTTGCTGAATGGAGTGGAAATCCCTCAACCTTATGATAAAGCTGACAACTCAAGAGTGCACTTCATGCCTATGATGAAGTGGCTTCTAGTCCCATGAAAGTCTGTGCCATGATTAATTGAGTCCTTCAGGGCAGGCAACGCATGTCCCTGCAGATGTTCTGGCCTACCATCCCCACCAGCCTTAGCCAGCATAGCCATTGATGAGGGATCATGGAGGCTGCAGGAAAGCCATACATTGTCCAACCAGGATTCACTTTTTAGGTGCCTCAAAACTTTTTCTTGGTTTTGCTGCTGCAGGCTTTACCCCTTTGGAACCTGTTTCTTTCCATGCTTTTTCCCTTTCACTGGCTGTCCCACCTTCCTGCCTACGCACAGGGAAAGCTGGAAATAGTAGTTCTT
The DNA here is from genome assembly GCF_004798865.1 of Varanus komodoensis. Classification (NCBI taxonomy): domain Eukaryota; kingdom Metazoa; phylum Chordata; class Lepidosauria; order Squamata; family Varanidae; genus Varanus; species Varanus komodoensis. The sequence continues at coordinate 10,383,465 of NW_025335627.1, forward strand.
GAGTGAGAGTGTCATCTAGGGGAGCACAAATCTCCTTCTCTCTCAGATGAAAAGCCCTCCAAGCACATTTACTTCCCTCTGTCCTAAAGATGGCTGGGAACTACTGAAAACACAGCCTCTTCCTGATCTAGCAGGGGTTGTGATTGGTTCTAACACATCAAAACAATTTTGAAAAAATTGATTTTCTTAACATAAACAAGTGCACAAATAAGAATGTGAAACAGAACAGGCTAAAATGAACAAAACAGGCTAAAATGAACAATGCGAACAAAGTTGCCAAGGGAACTCTAGATATACAGCCTATACATTCAGACGCCCAATCTATTGATCTTCCTGTCTTTTGACACTCAGAGAGTTTAACAAAAATGAAATCTTTAATCTATACAACAACAAAATCACCTCAAATCCTCTACTGCTTTTTTTTTCCTTTCTAAACTCCCCTCAGATCCCACTAATCATGTTGAGTGTGATAGAATTTCCATTTATCATTACATTCTTCTAACAGTCCTCTGTTTACTCAGTTAGTTAACTTTGCCATCACAGCGCATTCTGCTAATCCATTTCTCCATTCTTCAATTGTTGCGGGCACCAGTGATTTCCATTTAGAAGCAATTGCAGTTTTTGCAGCAGTTGTCACATATTTAAATAATTCTAGCATATTCTTTGCAAAGGTCTCTGGCACTATATTCAAAAGCATATTCTTGGAACTCATGGGAAACTTAATTTTAAAAATTTTCTGCATTTCTGCATATCAGTTTCCATTTTTTTTCATTATTTCACAAGTCCACCACGCATGATAGAAAGTTCCATTCAACCTGTTACATTTCCAGCATTTTCCATTATAATTCTTATTTATGTTTTCAATTCCTTTCGGAGTAATGTACCACCAATAAAACACCTTACACCAATTTTCTCTTAATGCTTGACTAGCAGGGTTCTAACACACCTTATATGATGTGGACAGCAGATATATTGATACAGGGGAATATGTACCACAAAGATCAAGGATAAGCCTCACCTTTTCCATTATGACAATTCATTTTATTTGGTTATTCGGAATATTGTTTATTTGGAATATGTATATATTGCTTAATGTAATACAGTCTCTAAGCAGTAATGGGCTGCAGCATAGTCTGTGCGGCTCCTCTCCTCCCCAGCCTGGATCTCCTCTCATGCCGGTGGGAAAGCAGCTCTCACCAGGAGACACACTGTCAGCACTGGGGTTAAATACTGGTGTGGACTCACTTTACACCTGTGCACAGAAAACACACAAATGCAGTGCACTGTAACAATGATACGGCCAAACAGACTTAGATGTAAGTGATGGGTGTGGTGGGCAAGTTGTGATTGTCACTAGATTATTAAACCATAAAACAGAAACCACTTGTTTCCACAATGGAAAACACACGAGAGTCGGAGGAAATGAACAATGCTGACGCTACTGGTATTGGACAAGCTTCTGTGACATTCTGTAGTATTCAGGTTAAGATTCGTTTCAAATTGACTCAGTTTTCTCTTTGATGAATGAGAGCGTCGCTCATTGCTGCCCGAGGTGTGTCGCATGCCTTGAGCCGTCCCACGACTTCCTTTCGCAAAAACCATAACAAAGCCTTGATTACCTTTTCAGGTATCCTGCCGATCTCTCGCTCGCTCGCTCGCTCGCTCTGTCCATCTCATTCACTCTCTCTCACACAACCTCTGCGGGGCGCAAGGTTCTGCTTCACCCCAACTTCCTGGACCCCGCGGCAGGACGGTTCTCAGTAACAATCTGGTCTGCTTCCAGCTTGCCTTAGACGGAGAAAACCGTCAAGCGCCTGCAGCGATCCAGCATCTGACGGCGAGATGATCCCGTTTTTTATCAGCCTTGTCTTGCCCAGCCTAGCAGCTGGCTTTACCAAAGGTAAGCAGTTAGGAAAGGAGAAGGGTTGGCAAGTTTCTTCTGTGCAGAAGAATTTATTTATTTTTTATTTATTAAAACATTTTTATGCCGCCCCATTCGCCGAATCATCCAGAAGAGTCGCGAGAAACCGGTTGGCAACTGGGTTGCTGCCATTGTTGTGTGTGGTACTTTACGGAGAATGATAGGACCGATTTCCGTCCTCAGCAGCTATGTTCTGTTGATTATTATTAATGTCATCAATTTAAATAAGTTTTACACTGCTCTTCTGCTAAAAAGCACTCTTAGAGTGACTTACAAAGATCAGAATCAGAACAATCCTTCCCTGCAGGCTTATAATGTAAAAGGCATAGCATACAAGGAAAAAGGGCAGTGAGGAAGAAGGAAAAAAGCAGATTCGGGTACTGGATTCTTAGTTGCAAAGTTCAAGCAGCTGACGGAGGTTGGGAGCAGGTCTCTGATCTGGAGCTGTCTCCATGCACATTGCGAGGCATCTTCCTGCTACAATCTAGCAGTAAGGTGCAAGGAAGAAAACAGAGGAAAGACTTGGGGAATGGTATAGAGTTTAAGGAGTATAGCACAGATTCTTCACATCAAGCACCTCTGCTAAACATACAGTACATCTATTTCTGTAGACAGTCAAATCGAAATTCAAATCAGTTTATGGGATATCATTAGGATATTTTGACAAATTCCGGATATTTGTGGGACTGCATTTCTCTGCTGCTGTCATGTTTTTGAAGTTACCATCACCAAACAACTGATACAAAAGTAATTATAAATGTGAATAAATAAGTTAAAATGCATGAAGTTTGGAGTTTCTGAAAGAATTAATGCACACATGTTGGAAATATGTCCAGTTTTACTTGAGAAAACGCAAAGCTCCATGTTCCTTTTTGGCAGCGAAGGCACATTTCTCTTGCATACGTGCGTTTACCTCATGGCTGTATGGTTGTTTGTTCACTGCAGGGATCGAAGTGACCCAGCCAGCATTCATCGTGGCAAAGCAACAAGAGGATGCGCAAATTGTGTGTGACTATACGAACGACGGAGATGCAACAGATCTTCGAATAGCTTTGCTTAAACAGATGGGCAACGAGTCCATCAAGGTCTGTGCTTTGTCCTTTACCACCAACTTTGAACCAGTCAGCAGGAAGGTTGGCCAGTGCAGAGTCGATCTTGGTCACGAGAGGGTCAATGTGACACTCCCGCAGCTGCAGACCACGGATGCCGGTCTGTACATTTGCACAATGGAACGGATCTTCCCTCCACCTTACTACCCTGTCCAGGGGAAGGGGACCCATCTTTACGTCGTTGGTGAGTGAAGGAGCCCCAGGAAAGGCTTCAGGTGCTTTTACTACCACGAACCTATGTCTTCAGTCCTCCCCAGGCAGATCACCCCCTTGCGCAGTGCCATCCTATGTGAGTTTACCCAGAAGCCCTGCAGCCCGTGGGATTCGCTCCACAGGGAGTGGATTTGGGTTGACAGCCGTAACTCTTTGCAGCATGTGGTCCACAAGATGCCAGGCCAGAACACATGGCCGGCCAGCATCTTACACCTGACCTGCCACCTGGGGTCTGGCTAATTATCCAATCAAGCTGCCCAGATGCCGCAGGTAGCAATGCCTTTTTCTTCCTAAGCCCTGCATCCCCATGAGGACGAACTTCCATGGGCCTCATGCTGGTGGCCAGTGGGAAGGGTACCGGGTAACCAGAATGTGGTAAGGCCAAAGCCACAAATCACAACCCTCTCTTACTGCTGATTCACACACATGCAACAACAAAAGAGGCACCCACTTGGAGTGGCCATGCTGGGGCGGGGAGCGGGGGAAGAAGAGGGGATACAAGATGAGGAGTGTTAACACTTCCACCCCAAGCTGCAAAGCACCCACCTCCAATAATATCAATCCGCTCTGCCGCTGGGTTAGAAGAAAGCCTCTCATTTGCAGGGGGATGGAGAGGATCACCCTGGCAATCGCCTGCCCTCAGATTGCCCTCTGCACTGCAATGAGGAGGCGTCTAAACTGACTTCTGTGGGAGGAGCTGAGAGCTGCCAGGGGAGGCCCTGCCGGCTGCCAGGACCCCCTCCTAGCACCCCAGGCTAGGAAAGCCCAGGCCAGCTGGACCAGCAGGTCGTGGCACCCACAGCTGCACTCCGCTCACAGCTGTATGGATTGTGCACTGCTGGGAAGCCTAAGAAAGGCTGCAGCAGCGGGTCGTGGCCACTGCGGTGCTCTAGCATTTTCCTCTCTGCTTCACGAGCCCCAGCTCCACTGGGACTTGCAAACTAAAAGGAGCATAAAGTCCACACAGAGGAAGGGCAAGAGTAACAAAGTATGTGACCATTTCAGTTATCAGAGGACAAATCAAAGGGGGCCCTTCATTTGCACTTCACAGCAACACACACATGCCGCCATAAGCCCAGGTGGGTGGGTTGTACTGCCAACAACCCACGGGGTGTCCGTCAGATGTTCAGGGCCACTGTGGGCACTGGCCCCTCTCTCCTTCAGTCCTCCTATCACAGGGAACACTGCAGGAGGACCGAGTTGTCTCCCCACTATGATCATGAGCCATTTTGGGCCCCCCGTAGTTTAAAAAAAAAAACTTGATATTTTTTTCTGGAGATGGAAAAAGACAGCTGTCAAGTTGGTTACCATCATTCCTGCTTTGACAGTCTCTTCAAAGTGCCCCAATGGCACCTTGGAGCTTGGCAAATATTTCTTTAAATCCCCCCTAATTTTTAGAAATATTTACAACAAGACCAAACAAAAACATTGTGATATTAAGCTTTAAAAAGAAAAGAAGACTTGTGCAGCTGTGGACCTCTGCCATTGGGCTAGTAGGAATGAAAGAGCCTCAGGTGGGTAATGTGAAAGGGGTGCCGACTGGCCAAGTTTAGCAGGCGAGCACCTTGAGCATTACCCGGTGGAGGTGGAGGTGGAGGTAAGTTTATTTTCACTTTTGGCTATATCTGACAGCTGTTAAAAGGCAGTTGTCAAATGTAACCCAAGACATAAGTGCTCTGAGCTCATGAAAAGTCAGTAGTGGCTCATTTACCCCCTGTAGAGTAAGATCATTGGACACATTTTGGGGACTCACATTTCCTAAATGTGCTCCCATTGAGTTTCTTCCATCTCAGGAACATGTAAAAGTGTGATCAGTCTCATTTACTGGAGTAGTAACAGCTGTCAAAGGTAAAGCTCCATTTTTTTTTCAAGTGGTATTTAGAAAGGGTTTAAATGTTTTGGGCTAGAAAGTACGCAATATGTAGTCTGTTTCCAGAAAGAAGTCCAACCAGTTCCAGCATGTTGCAGCCAGCATACATGGCTGGAGAACTGCTGAGAATCCAAATACCATTTTTTGGCTCAATATGCACAGGATTGCACTTTATCTTCACAGATCCTGCTATCACTTCTATGTTTCTCCTGAGAATCACATTTTTTAAAAATGGGGGGTAGGGTGAGAGCCTTCACTCTTGGCAAACATAGGCAGAGGCAGTGATGGAGGAACAGACAACTTAGGAAAGTGAGCATTTGGAATTTCCTGGCTGCTTCCATGACCAAATTGTGGTGGAGTTCAGTGAGACTGCAAGTGAGACACGGCATGCAAAACACAGGCAGGAGACGTTTCAAATTACTACTGTGCCTGTGACTTGAAGAGGAGCATGGCTTGCAGAAATCTTCTGCCATAATATCTGTCTCCACCCTTGCTCTTAAAAGCTAAACTGTAGAACTTCCAAGTATTCCTGATGCTAACTTTTAGCTTAACACTCCCAGCCAGAAGATCTTACATGTTAAACCAACAGGGGAAGGACACCTTTTCACAAGCCAAGCCAAGTCAGCCAAAATATTGGTGAATGTTCATTATATATTGGAAGGGTGAGCAAATATAGCTATCTGGAGATGGAAAGAATCTTTGACTTCCTTTCGTTTGTATTCAAATGTGAAAGATATTTTCATTTTGGTTAATGGTGTGTTTGTTTTTAACTTTTGTCTTAAACACTGTAAAATATTCTTCAGGATAAGTTAGCTATTTCATGGCCCCTTCCTAAAAATATTTTAGGGTGTCGTTGTCCTAGCAAAGCATATCCTCAGAAACTAGGAACTTCCTTGTCTTTCTTTAACTCCTTAAAATGTTTTTTCCTGCTGTTATTATGAAGGATATGATGCTTTTATGCCTGAGGAAGTTGGAGAAAAAAATTAAGGCTTGCTATGTCATCCTTAAAATGATAACTTTAGGGAAATGTATTTCAGACACAGAACCATGCCCAGACATACACCTGTATTTTTGGATCATAATGAGCGCATTTGCTGGATTGCTTGGCTACAGCATTTTACTCACAGCCTGCATTATGAGAAAAGTGGTAAGTACCATAGTTCTAATACTGTGCGTGGGTGCTTGAGAATAAATCAAGGCGGATTAAGAACTACACAAGCCATGCATATTACCTACTCTGAAAATAATTACTGTACGTACCTGTAATCCCTAGAAAGATGGGCAGAGCCATTTTACAGAGGGCAGGTGAAGAGTAATGGCCAATCAACATGGAAGGTGCGCAGCGGGGGGGAGCTGTTCTCCCCACACTTTTCACTATGCCAGTTCCTGGTCGATAAAGTTAGTTTCCACTTGAGGGGCTTGGTGGCGCAATGAAGGGGCTGCCACCTGTGCATCCAAGGCCAGCCTTGCTCGGCTCCCAGCATTCCCGTCTTCTCTTTACCCCCAGAGTTCCAAAGGCAGCAGAAGCTTCCCCCACTGCAGTGAGAATTCAATTGTTGATGGCCAGCCAATGGTCCAATTCGGCTGCCCTCCCAAGATTGATTCCCAAATAGATGTGTGAATGCATCATGATGAATGACTGATGAACCCCACCTGTCTCAGTTTGGACCCGGAATTGGCACATGTAGCTGCTTACCTGAAACATTCCGGAGGAAAGTCTCTCCCCAGCCCCATGCCCAGTTCTCATTTTGTAGCCTGAAGAAGTCAGGAATGAGACAAGGTCCAAACTAGGGCTGAACATCTGGAATGTGAAGATTTTTTTATTTTTAAATTTATACTCTGTTCACTAGTCCAAAAAGTTTCTCCAGGCAGCTTACATTAAAATCAATACTTGCTCAGATTTTGGTCAATCTTTTGTCCAGCTGGCAAAGTCTGGCAGGGTGAGAAAAGGTACCTCTTTAGAAATAAAACTTTCAGCTACCTGGGCCTCTGAGCCTACCTAGTTGACCTACTTGGCTGTGCACAGGTACAGCAGTGAAGAGGTTATAGATGCTGCAGATCCTGCCTTTCATCTTGCCTTCCCACCCGCTGGAACATGCTTGTCTTGATCTTTCCAGGACGGTTCCAGTGTGGCAGGGGAATGTTCTGGATTCCCCATTCCAAACTCACAGGAGGGTCTATCGCCCTCTGAAGGGGGAATCCAACATATCCCAGCCTTTCGGGGGCAGTCCCCAAGATTATAGGATTGCTCTGCCACTCATCAACAGGTTTCATTACTAGTTGAATATTAATAACAAAAGCAACAATTGTTGTTGTAATGAGTGGCTGTGGCTTTTAATATTATGTCAAGTGTTTGTATGTGAACAATTCATCAAAAAGTTCTCTTTAGATTTTACTGTAGAACTCCAGAGACAGTTTCCATGGCATAAATAAATAAATAAATGAGTAAAGAAAGGGAAGTTTTTTTTTTTTTAAGGCCAGTGTGTTCATGCAGCAAAAAGGACCTTCTTTTCAAGCCTATTCAACATCTTGGCTACATGGAATATTTGACAATTTTGATTGCAGTGGTCAATGTGCCAAACCTACTCCAAAAGCTCCCGTGCCCCCAATAACAAGTAATTATCTAGTGCGGTGCCATCACTAATTAAGATCAATGGGGACTGGAAAGGTAAAGCACCTAAGATAATGTAGAACATCTTTTTTCTTGTAGCACCAGGTAATTTTAATTTTATTTTACAGATACGAAAGCGCAGCTATTACACTCCAGGGGTCTATGAGAAATTTATATCAAAATAATCAGGATCACAAAGAAACCGGAATGGAAAAGAGAAGAAATGGTTCTGACTTCTGTGAAGTGTCTAAGGAGAAAATTAATTTCCTAATATCATAGGAATATAATTGTAACTTCCAAATTGGATCACAAAAGAGGAACAGGCTATGCATTAATATAAGAATACTAAATTTACCCCTCAACAGTTTGTCTGTTGTCAAATTCCTTAGGAATTAACAGAATGAACTCAAAGTGCACTCTCCCTTGTAAAATCACCCCACCATTTTATAACGGTAGCAGCACTTTATTTAAGGCAAGGTTACACGATCACCAGAATCACCTGGTAATGCTTTTCCTGAACTGGACTGCTTCATGCTGGGCTTGGTCACACCCTTGCTTACCTTTCTCCATGCTCTGTTTGCTCCCTGCTGCTGGTTACCTTTTTTCTCCCACATGTAGCTTTGGCATGATTTGCTGTTATTTTTACCTTCCAGAAGCAATCCTACCCTATCAGGGATCACAAAAGGAGAGGTGATGTCTGTCTTTATATAGCCACCCAATTCTAGGTGCATGCCAATGTCACAGTACCAGATAAGAGGAAGGGCAAGAAGAATTCCTTCACACCAGAGAGACTTCATGATGAGGTTGTGTAGGCAGTTAGATTGCCCATATGATGAAGTCCATGAAACAAAATCAAAACAAAGGAGATCCTTTGGTTCCTATTCCAAAATGGGCAACTATTTCCCATTTTGCAGCTCTCTCAGTCACAGAAAGAGCAAACAATCCCTTAACTTGTGCCTCTGCTTTGGGTCACCCCTAGTTTTGCATTGCAGGACCAGACTGAGGCCACACGCCTTTTGCTTTGTGCTTCAAAGGGCCTCCTGCACTCTCTGCACACTATGATGGCACTCAGTGGCTATCCCTCCAGGTCTCTCCACCCAGCTTCCTGCCAGCTGTCCTGCTGACCTTCCATGCTTCACGCCCAGCCTTTTCTGAACACCCATTGCCATTCTCTTTTTAAGAATGCTTTGTAAATAAAAGTTTTAAATATCAAATGCATCTCAGCTGGCCTTTTTTGTGCACATATTCTAACTAATGATTAAAATATATCAATTAAAGATACCGGTAAGGAAATGTGATGAATTATACTTGCATGAATTCTCAGACAGGAAAACTCCAAATAGTCTCCAGTAGTATTACTCCAATAGTCAACAGTATTTTGACATACTACATACATAAACACTTTTGACTGGAGCCTGACCAAATGGACATGAATGGGACTTGCCATTGTGCTTGGGAACTGGACTAGACTCGGAAGATCCTGGTTCTAGTACCTGCTCAGACATGAAGCTCTCTGAGTGCCTTTGGGTCAGTTAAAGAAGCTCAGCCTCACCTACTTCACAGGGTTGTTGTGAGGATAAAATGGGGAGGAGCAGGGCAAGCTGCCTTGGGTATCTTACAGGAAATAGGTGGGATATGCACATAATAAATCAAATACAAACATCAATATGTAAAAGTCGTAACTAACTTCCCCCATTGGGCCAGTGGAAGAAAAGCATGGGGCGGCATAGAAATGTAATAATAATAATAATAATAATAATAATAATAATAATAATAATAATAATGCCATCTGGGTCCAACGCTATGCAACCTCTGATTGCAAGGCTACAGTTTTGTACATGCAGACCACTTAGGGTTGTGGCATGCGGTGCATAACTGACTGGTTCTAGCAAGGTTTTTCTGCAGCTTTTTAAACATCTTGTGCATTTCAGGAGATTTGAGGGTGCATGGAAGTGGGTAGGAAAAGGGAGGATTGCTTCACAGTCACTCAGCACTTCTTTTAAATTAGGGACAAAGTGTGCTTCTATTAGAGCCATGGGTGCAGCAGAAGGAGGCAGACATGGAGATTTATAGAAATCACAAAATGGCACGGGTCAATCCTACGGGCATGGTAAGGTCCTGGGATGCTTATGCTTGCTGCAGAAGTCTCAGTAGCAGTGGATGTGCTTCCTAGGAGTACCGCATTTCTCCAGAGGCCAGATAGTATGCTCTGAGTGCTCGCATGATGGGATCATCCGCTGCCCAGCCAAGGAAGTGCTCTTCTAAGCGGGGAGAGCTGGGTTCCACATTCTATTCTGCTGAGAACACATACGCATTGTGCAGAAAGGACCATAGGCTGATGGATGCGCCAGCTGGTCTGCAAGGGTCAGTAACTGTGGAACTGTGTGCAAGCGATCAGCCCTGTGCTCTTTGTGTTTATTTGCTTCCCAGATCAGCACTGCCCCTCAACAAACTGTAAAAGTCCACTCCACTAAATATTTGGCCCTTCCTCTGAATTTGGAAGATAAATCAGCAGGAATGTGTGCCAACCTGACATTTGCACCTGGCTGGGCCTTGGCACATACCACCTACTTTCCCTAGGAAGCTCTTTATTCTAGGGCAGGCAGGGGAAACTTGTGCCCCCCCACCCCCAGCTCTTTTGGGTCTACAGCTTCCAGCAGCCCTGACCTAGTGGTGAGAGATCACAGGAGCTGGAGGCCAAAATATCTGGAGGTTCAGAAGAGAAGAAATTCAAGAGAATAAATTCTGGACAAAGTCATGAGCCTATTGTATCTTTATTACTAGGAAAGTAGACTTGACTGTACCTTAAGTTGATTATTGCCTAATGGCTTGGGAATGGCTGAAAATTTCCCTGGCATATTCTTCAAGAGTGGATACCCCATTTCAGAGGAGGAGCTGATGAAGTTCCCTGTGTGTGAGAGAGAGACAGAGGGAAAAAAAGATGCCCAGTTGTTTTAATTGAACTATTTTGATTTGTGCCCCTGAAAAGGCACTAAGAGCAGGTTGGCACAGATAGGGAGACACACAGGCTGGGGGGGGGGGGGGGGGGGGGGAAGGGGGGGGGGAGAGAGAGAGAGATTTTCACCCTGGAAGCTCATGCAGGTGCCCCTATCACTGGCCACCTGATGCTTGCCAGGCGTGCCCCTGCTGTCTCCCTCCAGCCATGCTGTGCTGTGCAACACAGCTCCACAAATTACCTGAAGTTTCCGGTGATCTGTCTTCCCCAGAGAAGTGAACCCTGGATAAGTGCTGACCCTGAGGAAGTGAGGAACAGGCAAGATTAGCTAGTGATTAGGAGATGCATTGCCCACCTTTCCACTGTGTGGCTCACCAGCAGTTAAGAACACACACCCTGCATTAAAACATTCCAATTCACGGTGCCATATTATTTTAGAAGACTGGCCATATGCAGAAAGATTGCTCCCTCCCTCCCTCCCTCCCTGCATTTTATGCCAGGGCTTCCCATCTAGGGTTGGTGCTTTCCTGAATTTCAAGAGAGGCTTCCCCTGGTGTGGAGGCAGCTGCCACTTGATGGCCGTGGCACCAGGCTGCTCCTTTTGGCATCATGCCAGAGTCATGGCCAGCAGGCAGTGGTGGATAACCTCAGTGGGCACATGAGGCAATCGGGAACAAACCTATGGGAAAGGAGGTCATGCTGCAGGAATCCTAAGTCTGTTGCTAGGAGGATGCTGAGCTCTGCTGGAAGCATGGGGCTTGCAGACGACCAGGGTCTGCTGCCTTGCTTTTCTAGTCATGGGCACATGCAAACACTAAAAGGAAGAAGCAGGCGGTGACTTGGCCTGGTCTGTTGCCTTCTACAGGGCGCATGCCGCAAAGCTAGTTTCCCAAGGAGCTGGCTTGCCCTGCTGCTTGCGAGTGCAGTCCGAACCAGGCAGGAGAAATGATGCTGCTTCATCAGTCTAAGGAGTCTCCTGCAAGCAGCAGCTCCAGAAAGGAGGTACCTATTTGTCCGGGAAAACATCTAGAGTGCCACAGGGCTTCTGGCTGGGCCAGCTTTTGTTTCACACGGCCCAATACACACATGTGGATGCACGTCTCCTCTATTGATGGGATTATTGCTCTTAAGTTTTCGGGGCATCCCATTTTCCTACGGCGGGCCAGCCAGATGACTGCAGAGGCCTGTGAGGAGGATGGGGGTGGGTGCTTGATAGCCCCCTCCCACTATTGCTCCGCTGTCACCGGCACTCAGGCACCTGGTTCCTCTGACCTTGGGAACACTTGGAGGGGGTTACGGTGCAGTCTTGCCCATGTTAAGTTAGTATAATTTCCTTTCATTTATATCCCACCTTTTTTCCTGTGAGGTCGCTTGGGCCGAGAGAATGCGATCGGCCCTAAGTCACCCAGTGTGTTTTATGGCCGGGTGAGGACTAGAAGCCCCGTCTCCCAGTCCCCAGTCCAACACTCTCACCAGCACACCGCACGGGCTCTGTTCAGCCAGAAGTGCAGCTCATTGTGGTGTCAGATCCTGCAAGAAACAGGTTCACATTCCCTGGATGGGAAAAACCACGCCAGTGGCATTTTATCAAGAATAAGGCAACATGAGGCAAGGCAGTGCGTGCAAATGCACAAGCAGGGCGTCAGGGGGCTTGCACTGAAAAAAGCTCTAGCGGAAGTGTACACAATCTCTGCCCTTGCTCTGTGCTTCCCACCCTTCCCGTCCCTCTGTGCACGTCGCCCTTCATGTAACATCTTCTCATCAAACTCCCCTGCCTGGCCAAGTGTCACTGGTCCATGAATTTCTCTCCCCACTTTCACACCTTATGGCCAGATGGTCTTTGCTCAGATAAGCAGAGGCACTTGGCCTCACTAAATCCCTGTTGCTACTTCTCACTATGTCAGGCTGCAGCTGTGTTAGTTCGTATCCAAGTTACTCAACCCTTTGATCCTACATTCTTCTTTTCTATCTCCCTTGCCAAGGCTGAGAAACTAAGAAAGGAGAATTTGTGATCTTTCTCCTGCAGCATTCAACAGGCCTGGCTCCCAGGTCAGGGCATACAGCAACTGTAGGCACCTAGGATGGCGACCTCAGATACACCTGCCTGGAAGGAAGTCTCAACAAACACTGTGGGTCCTTCTACTCAGCAACCACGCATAGGATCGCACTGTTGGAGCCTGTTGGTTCTTATTCTCCCTAGAGCTGACCCACTGAAATGCATGGGATGCTTATTAGATTATGGTCAAACGCAGCCCACTGAAACAATACAATCTCCAGGAATTTATTTATTTAAAACTTTTATATACCGTCCCATCACTGATGTCTTGGGATGGTTTACAACAAGAGAATTTCACCCATCCTCTGTGAAAACTGACCAAATTATGACCATTTCTACCTTTTTGGCAGCTACATATATTTTGATTAAGGACTATGTGGAAAAGTTTTGCTGTTACTTTAACTTGTGTGCTGCTGTTTTACATGAAGAACCCAAAGTAGCTTAAGAGCCTGGAACAGCCATCAAGAATACATTTATTATGGGTTCCTTTCAAAACATGAGAACCCCAGCAGTTCATTTCAATTATACTGTTAGGAAATGTGAAATATGATGTGGAGCAGGCAAGGTCAGTCATTGGAACAGAATGCCAATAGATTCAATCTATCAATGATGCATAAGAAGACAGAGCCAAATGTGCCCAAACCTTCCAATGCAATCAGGTGTCAAGCAATCACAAATATCAATCATTCAGTGAGAGCTGCTGGTTTGGCTTTGGTTTTAGATAGGGGTGTGTGTATGTAAAGCGTTGCTGTGCCGTATTTTATGCTTTTAATTGCTGTGACTGTCTCAGAGGGCTTCAGTGACTGGGCTGAATAGAAATGAAATGGAATGGAATGAAATCAGACAGCCAGCAACAAATGCCTCAAAAACATCAGGAAGCAGCCACTCCGTTTCTTAATAGCTGCAGCAGCTCACTCTAGCGGCCCACTGTCAGCCAACCAGCATGATTAATGTTCCAGGCAAGATCAGGGCTGTGGGCTGCGGGGCAGATAGTGAGGATTCATCCCTTTCCCTGTCCTGCAGATGCCCTGGCTCCTTTTTTCCTGTCCCGCACCTGCTGCCAATAGGTTTTCCTGGGAAACACTGACATTTGGTCTTAGGAGAGGTGGTGGCAAGGAGGGGGAAGTGTCTCTATGCATCTTTGCAAAATGCACCCACCATTCCCAAACTCGCACTTTCTAGGTGTTTGGGGCTTCAGCTCCCATCAGTCCCAGCTGCTGATCAGGAATGCTAGGAGCAGTAGTTCAAAACACAGTGGGAGGCACAAAGTTGGGGAAATCTGACATACATCATTACTAAGTTGCCAACAAACTGCATTCCTTTGCCTTAGTTGTCTCTTTTTCTCAACTGAAAAGCCCCACAGGGTTGTGCCTTTTTGCACATTTTAGCTCAACAAGGCTACTTTTGAGATGGGTCAGCCAGAGCTGTACGCTCTATTCAAACTGTGGCCACCAAACGTGTTTCAGGACATTGGACCCCAGTCTCCTCTTCTGCCTTGATGCACTTAATCCAGACAGCCCTGAGCCCCTCATTCATGCATGCATGCAACTTGGCCTGAGTGCCAAGACTGGGAGAACAGACAGACCGCAAGCAGTTTGCCTGGATGACCTAATGACCTGATGCTAATGTAACCCCAAAAGTTGTTCAGAATATTTATTTATTTATTTATTTATTTAGGATATTTGTATGCCGTCCTTTGCAAGAGCCTCAGGACGGCTTACACAACCGTAAGAATATGTGTCCATAGAGACTGATGTGCCAAAGCGCCATCCTGGATCGAGGGGCTGTGCTGTTGCCACAGGGAGCTGGCTTTAAAGCAAAACCGCTGGCATCCATACTGGGTGTCCTGCTAAGGAAGTTCCGCTCTGATTTCTCTTGAGAGCCAGTGCGGTGTGATGGTTAAGGTGCTGGGCTGGGGACTTGGGAGATCCAGGTTTAAGTTGCCACTCAGCCACGAAGCTCACTGGGTAATTTTGGGCCAGTTACTTCCCCTTAGCCCAGCCTACCTTGAAGGGTTGTTGTGAGGATAAAGTGGAACTATGTAAATCACCTTGAGTTACCCACAAGAGGGAAAAAAGTGGAATAAAAATGCAATGTAATAATAATTCAGGGAAACTCCTTTCAGATGACTTCTTCACTCGCGTAGAAGAAAAATAAAAAATATAGCAAATTTTGAAGTTTTACTATTTTTTGTTTTAAATTAAAATAACAACACTTCAGTTTTTGAAAGATGCAAATAGGAATTTGCAAGTTATTATGGGAAAATATATTTTTTAAAAATCCTAATTATTGCATTCAGAGTGTGATATTTTAGTACTTCCGAAGAAAGGAAAGCAAAACTATGTTATCAAATCTTTCTGGTAAACAGCACACGGGAAATCGTGAGCAGGTGCACATCTGCTGACCTGGCTGACACATGAGAACGTCGCGTTTGTCACTTCCCAGCAGAGCAGGCTGTTTTCATAGTTGCGCTTGGGTGAACCCGCGTGCTCTATGGATGTCAATCTCTTCAAAGAGTTTTCCATTGATTTCATCACACCGTAGAGCTCTGGGTATTGGAAAGCATAGAAATAAAATCCTTCCACATCCTCATCCTTACATGGTGTGAACTCTTTGATGGGGGATAGCTTTGCGGCTCCTTTTCCTGAAGCAATTACTAATTTGGGCAGCATTAATTATTTCTCCCCCTTCCAGCGACTCCTGTTATGCTTGCCAGTGTGCGAACTTCTTACGTGCTATAAAGACCCTCTGGGTTGATTTTATTTTGGAGTGCCAGATGCGATTTTGTATCAAGAGGGACAGTCTAAGTGCATGAATGCACTTCAGCAGCCAACACATGGACACTTGCTCAAACGCACCAGGGATGTGGCGAGTCATAAACACAAGGTGCTACTCCAAAGAGGCATTGGCTGGGTCCACACCATGTGACAACCCACTGTGGGTGACAAGCCACAGCAGGATGTCCCGTTGTCTGAACACAGTCTATTCCTCACTGGGTGGTTTGCTTGCAGGTAACAGCCACTCCAGCCACCCATAGCTTGTTCATGGGGTTGTAGGCTCTACGGTGCAGGCATGTCATCTCAACCCAGGTGACTGACCCCCTTGTGGGTCTGGGGAAATGACAAGCAAGCTCCTTGGCAAGAGGAGCAAAACTCCTCGCGCTTGCTGTGCCCCAAGGCACTGCCAGCCACCCCAAGGCCCAAGCAGTGCTGTGGGATCAGTACCCACAGAGGCAATTATGAGCGCTTTTGCCCTCTCTGCAGCTCATTTTCAGGCCCCCCATTTTTCCCAGAGATTGGTTTTCATGCGCTCCAATTTGACAGCTGGTGACAGCCCCTCAAAGTGCCCAAGCAGGATGCTGGAGGGGCTCTCGCTGGTTCATCAACACCCTTCTTTAGTGCAAGAAATTGGCACAGATGCTTTTGAATTACTTTTCAGTTGGATCTGTGCAAGTGTGTGTGTTCAAAATGGCAAGCCTCACTTGGGCAGCCTTCTGGAGATACCTGCTGTCAAAATACAGCAGGCATCTTTGCTTCCAAAAGGGGGCCAGTGGGTGACCTCTTAGCAAGGAAAACCTCTAGGGAGTTGCTTTGGACTTGACTCAGGCCAAATTCTGCACACTTCTCCACCCTTTTCTTAGCTTGGGAAAGGCGAAGAGTGCAAGCTGCCCCAATTTGCAGGAACACCAATGTATGACAACTAACCATCAAAACACAGTTGCCTTTTAAGAGACACTTGCAAAGGGAAAAACAAGGCATGTGCAAGTGTGCATAAAATTTGAATAAAAATGCTCAAAAATATTTGCTCAATTTCTTGCACTAGAAAATAAAAAATTAAATAACCGACTAAGTAACAGACCCTCCAATGTGCTGCCTGGGGAAGCTTCAAATGAGCTGTCACTAGTTGTCAGATCAGAGATGGTGAAAATCATCTCAGGAAAGAAGAAGAAGAGGGGAAAGTGTTGTGAGTCCAAAAGGGCTCACAACTGAAGCAGGGGGAAGGTGGACATGCCACTCTGGCCACACAGCCCCCTGGGATACCCACCAGAGGATCAAGGGAAAAGAAGAGGGTGAACAACCCATGGTGAGCCCGATCATCTGTCTGGCATACCATGGGCTGTTTCATGAAGAGCCTATTCACAGGGTGGGCTGCTGCGACGTGTGAACTTACCCATTCTCTGCCCATTTCACAGAAACATTATAAATACAAAGATTTCATTCAGTCTAGAGGGAGTTTTGGGGGGGGGAGTGTCATCAAGATGACAATAGGACAGCCTTCTCCAAACTGGTGGCCCAACAGATGTGTTGAATTAAAACTCCCATAATCTCCAGGCAGTGTCGTCAGGAGCCACTCTGTCTGGAGATTATGAGAACCATAGTCCAAAACATCCAGAGGGGGCCAGACTGATGAAGCTTACAGGAGGCTCTCCACCTGAAGCCCTCGGGAGGCAGCACAGCTTGCAGGCTGAAGATGCCCGGCTGCATCTGTGGCATCTCCGCTAATGGATGGATTGTTCTGCATAGATGTGATGGCACACACTTAACCATAACTCTTTAGGAAAATGGGATCTGTGAGGAGCTCTTTGGAGGGTTTTGCTGAGGCCTTCCCTTTTTCCTGTTCCATTCTTATGAATAGAGACTTTTGCTCTGTTCACTCGTATGGAATGAGGGACTGCAGCTGGGAAAGGAAACTGTAGCGCATGCATGGCTTTGTTGATGGAGCCTGAAGTCCAACATCTGGAGGGCCACAAGTTGTCCACCTCTGGACAATGGGTTGCAATTGCCTCATGATTTATGAGGGCAATAAACTATAGTCCCCAGTGAAAATGAGGCTCTCACTTTGCCCTAACATGTGAGAAAGTATAGCAGCCCTTGCTTCTCAACTCATGCAATATCAAAATATACCACAGAGGAAATATGAGAGATAATAAATGTAAACCATATATAGGGAAAATTGCATGCAGAAAGAAAATGTGAAACATTTAATGATTACAGAGCAAATAACTGTGTGAGCATGAACTGCAAAATGGTGTGACTGTTTACACCATGCAAAACCACTAAAACTTACAGAGGTTTGCTAGAAAAACAGTATCTGAAAAACTACATTAGAGCATCGGGTGAAATAACCGTGGCATGCAAGAGTTGTGCAAAGCTAGCAGCACTCCAGATGGTTCTTAGCTGTTACCTGAATTCCTACCCATCCAGACTAGCTAAATGCAATTCCTGAAGGTTTCTCTGATTATATTGCACTAGCAATATAACCTAAACCTCCTGGGAAAGGGGGAGAACGGAGAGGGACATTATAGCTACTTTTTCCAAGAAAATCTCTGAGGAGTAGCCTCCTATGGATCCAGATGAAGCTCAGAAGAAGCCAATCCCAATATCAAAGCAAAGATCCAGCAAGTGAGTGTGAGTGAGCAAAATAAAATAAAGTGAGAGGGGGAAAACTGAATGAGTTCCAGTTTGTTCAGGAGGCAAACATCTAGATCCAAGAGACGAGCTCAGAAAAGACAGCCAGGAGCAGCCCCAAAAACTGAAGGCATGCCATGGTCAAAGTAAGAAATCCTTTCACCTTGCAAAAAGAGGGTCATAAAAGCAAACTTTGGCCCCAAAGGCCCCTAAGAAGCAAAAAAAGAAAAAGAAAAGAAAAGAAAGAAAAGTAAAAGCTATACTAAGAAAATAAATTTTTTTTTAAAAAGAAGTGAAGGCTCTTTACCAGGGTGCAGGGTTGTTGTTTTTTTTAATCCACTGAAAGCCCTTCATTTTCCTGCATCTCACTTCTCTCTTGCCTCAACTAAAATTTTGTCCTGGATTTCTGAATTACATTCCAGGTGGGCAGAAAACTGCAGAAACAGGTTTCCTTTGCTTTTGGGGGCTGGCATAACACTACACCTTATGAGGGCAGGGGGACATTCTGGACTCATGAAACTGCTAATCAAAAGGAGCAAAATACATTACCACTTCTTCTCAAACTGAGCCAGTGCTAAATGGTTGGCTTTGGCTTTGACCACAGAGCTGCCTTTTCCCATGTTTTGACTCCAGGGAGTGCAACCTTTCTGTCCTCAAGGAAAGCCAGGGCTGCCTGTGAACCAAAGTTTAGTATGATTCCATTCTGTGCTTTTTGTAAGCCCTTTGTCCCCAGACCTTGCATCCCCCCAGAGGACTTCAAGAGCACCTTAAGTCTGCAGCACTGGGGCTGTTATATCCCATCTCAAGGAATTTCATGCAGGATTTGGAACAGCTGGAATTTAGCCACACCACATGTACTGCTCAGTGGCTTAGGTGAGCCCTGATATTGTGGTCTTGCTCATCGCACCCGTTCTGTCAGGAGGGAAAGCACCCTGTGTGCGTGCTTGTGCGTCAGCTGCCACTTTTCTGACTTCTGGGCCCTGGGATCGAAAGCGAGATTCAGATCTAAAGAGAAGCGTCGGCTGAAGTGATAAGCCCTGAATTTGGGGCCTGTTCCGAGGGAGGGACTCCTCCCTCTCCTGTTGTTTCTCAGATATCAGAAGAACTGCCCTGCTGGCCCAGAAATGAGACCCACTTGCTCCTTCCAGGCCTGCCCTCTGCGTGACATTGCACCTTGGAATCACTGCTGCCATAACCCCTGGTGTGACGCAGAAATGATGGATGTTTTCCCTTGGTAGTTTTATTTGTCAGCACTGAGAATCAAGAGCAATGGCAAGAGGCCACAGGGTCCAACCAGCCTGCCGCAATTCAAGCCATTCATCTACTAGCCACCTTACCAGAAACCATCCTACACAGTACAGGTCACAGAAGACAGGAACTGGTCCAGACAGCTCATAATATGACATGTGCAGATACCACATACCATTCAGGGATGATCTCTGCAACATTCAGCCTGCTCTCCAAGAAAAGCATTCAGTGCAAAAACGAGAGGAAGAAGAGCAGACTGGGCAAGCAGGATTGTGGGGTTTCTTCTCTCATCTCTGGTTTAATATAGCCTGGAAGCAAAAAGGCAACCAAAGTACAGCACCAGGAAAGGCCGAGGGGTCACCCAACACCACATTCACCAAAGGACCATGATAGACCTGATCGATAGGCACAGTGCTGAAGGTCTGGGAACACAAACGGAAAAGCCCATCGGCCCCTGCGGACCACAGGGCGTGTCACTTCCCCCGCAGCAGCAGCCATGATTGCTTGATCTTGATCTTTGGAATCAGAGTTGTGTTGAGGGCAATGCTGGAAGGGTCAAGGGCACCCAGGTGGGGGTAAAACTGTGAGAATTCAGTGCATGAAAGCAGGGTTGGGGGTGCAGGGCTGAGTCAGGAACGCCAAGGACCATTCCTATGGAGAAACCCTTGATGCTTTGCTCTCACCTGTAGACTAACATCTTAGCACTGAATTAATACGATGGTTGTTAGCCTGAGGTGCTGTAAGCTCACAGGCTGGGTGGGAGGGAAGAAAGGAAGAGGCACTAGCGCACGCTGTGAAAGGAAGAGCCCCACCTCTGCCCTGCCCATCCTCAGATGAATCCCAAGCACAAGAGCAGCAGCAGAGACAGTAAACACGCATCTGCTCTCAGTTGGTTCAGTCCAGTGAAGAGGAGGACAGTCCATTGGTGCACCGGACCGATACTGGATGCTCTGGCTGGCAGCACTTTCCTCCTTTGGTCCTGAGGCCTTGCAGCTACTACAGGCCCTTTAATGAGCCAGGAGGCAGCTGCACCCACAGAATGGCTGCTGATCAGTGCCCCCCCCCACCCCAAAGGTGCAGGACACCACACTTCTCCAGCAACAGTGCAGGGAGCAGCTTCAAGGGGAGGGCAAGATTGGGTATGATCAGCAAGAAGTCCCTTTTGAAAGAACCCAGCCAAATATCCAAAATAAGGAAGGGTGTATTTAAAGGGGAAGAGGGGAAAGGGGGTGGGAAAAGGGGAGCCAGGGAAGGCCACCATTGTGGACAGTGCTTCAATCTTGGAACTGGGAATTGGAGCTCCGACCCCCATACTGCTGGCAGCCATGACAGAAAAGTGCCTGGGGGATAGTTGGTGGGGCAGTGAAGAGGAGAGCCTAGAGTGGCCAGGGCACAAGGTAACAGGAAGCTACTCCAGCCCCCTGCCTCCTTCCATGAGATGCTGCCACTAGATGGCTGAAAATGGACATTTAGCACAAATGTGGAGTGGGAGGGCAAGCACAACCTCTGCAGCCGCTCCCCGACACTGGAAAAGCCCAGACCTTCAGGGGCTCACGCTCACTCCCACTGGATTGCGTCCTAATCACAACAGCCAGTTGTGTGTCCTAAAGCACATGCTGAGTTTATTGAAGAGAGGATGGTTTGAGAGAAAGAGAGCACCTATGGCCTCCAGTTAGATGGAGTATGGGAAAGATTTAGCAAGACCATCCCATTCTGAGAACCTTTTTTATGGGGATCTCAGCCCATTACCAGAAATTGAAGTTTCTACCTACATCGATGCCTACATTTCTGATGTCAGTGATCTAGCCAGCAAATCAGAATATTCCCTGGTGGCTGAAGCCACTTTCTTAATGATTGTTGCTTTTATCTCAAAAGCCTAAGGTAGTTGGAAGCAGGGATTAAGGTTCTGTTCCTATTTTGAAGGACCGAGTGGTGAGATCATGATACATATGACTGTCCAGGTCATCCAGCAAAGTGCATCTGACCAGCTGTTCCAGGGGGCATGGTGGATCTCTCTTAGAAGTAGGGATTTTCACAGCATCCGTGCCACAGTCATGATCGTGGCAGCGATCATTAATTTTGCTTGTAGTGAGGATGAAAATAGCATTGAGCCAGTGGTACAGCGGAGAGATGCTAATGAACCTGCAACACAAAACAGCACAGCTCAGAATTTTACTGCTCACTGAGAAATGTGCGTTTGTGTGTAATAATATTATTTCTATAGAACTTTAGAATGTTCAGAGTTCCTTTGATGTGTATATTATGTATTGATTTCTAGAGTTGCATCCACTCTGCTTTTGGCTCTCAAAGTCTCCCCACCCACAGCCACTTGCATCAGTTGAAAACATAATAAAACTACACATTTCCTTTCTATTTTGGTGAACAGGACTGTGAATGTGATTTTGCCCTGAGGCATTTCCTAGTTGGAGTTTTGAACTTGACCAAAAATAGCTGGAATATGTTGGTGTTGTGTGACCATGGGAACTCATCGTTAAGAAATTCCTCCTTGGTACAGGATGATTCTGGAATTTTCTGAATAGGAAAAATATGTTCAGAAAATTCATAGAGGAGGGGGTGGATGTGGACTAAAGATGACGTATTCTAGGTGTCTGTGAAGGAAACAACAGGGACAGACAGATCTGCAGCAACTGCAAGATCCTTCTCGTTTGCAGCATTGTTGAGCCAAGTGTTCCCCCTCCTGTAGGGGTGCATTTGATTTCTTGTTCCTAACTGAGGACTTGGCATTTGTCCCTGCTGAACCCCATTCTCTGCTGAACCCCATTCTCTGGTTGTTCTCTGCCCATCGTTCTAAGCTATCAAGATCACCCTGTATTTTAGCCCTGTCTTCCAGGATATTTGCTATTCCACACAGCTTTGTGCCATCTGCAGATTTAATTATCTTTCCTTGTACTTTCCTCTCTCACACACAAGGCACCAACCACCCCTTAAATTAAGGAATATCTGCCTAGTGCATCACCTTATGCACTCTCATTCTCACATGGCACACACACAACATCCACCAAAGCATTCTTACTGCCTTTCAGTCTAACCTCACATTCTAAACAGTTGCATGTTCAACAGGGGGAGAAAATAAACCAGCCAAGGAAGACAAAAATGTTATTTATTAGCTGCCCGACAAGGTGGATTTCCAACAGCAGCCCTTGTGTGGGAAGGAAAGTGCTATACCTGGGCTCAGAGCTACTCTGTTCACAGGGCCTGCAGCCCCCCTTCCCATCGCTGACTCTGGGCCATCTAATGGCTAACTGCAATCCATCTTCCTCTCTGATTTTACAATTTCCCTTGTTGAACTCCAGCCTGCAATTACCTTAGGCTAATTGCCAAATACAACCATTCAAATTTCCAGGAGTTTACCAAGAAATTTCCCAAAAATATAAAATAAAACCTTTCCCTTTGTATCTTTGCCCTTCCTTTCTTTCCTTTTCTTTATTTTTCTCTGGGAATCCCTTCAGGATTTCCACCCTGAGAATTCTCAACAGTTTTTTCCCCTGGCTTTCCCCCCTCTTTTTCCAGCCACTGTCCATCTGCTCATCTGCAATCATTTAGTTCTAACAGAAATGATAGCTTTCTACCCAGGAGAGCAGTTAGGCAAATAGAAGTGGCTCAAAAACTTGCAAGACATTAAACAGTGTTCCCATTTTCTGACAAGGAAAGGAGCTGCATAATCCCCCCCCCCGCCCCCCATATAACCCCCCTTGCTCACAGGGCTCTCACACATGATACGCTGATTGAGGATGTCGAGAAAACTAGGTAGGACCTGTGTTCGCAAGCCCAGTTCAAAAAGCCACACATTTCCTCACCTCCAAGGATGGGGGAAGGAAAGAATCTCTCTCACACACACCCTGATCACTGCCTGTTTCCAGCTGGACTCAGCCATGCTTGGGCTCAGGCAAATGACCTCATGAATCTTTTTCTCAGTCAAGGCCAGGTTCACACATTCTCATCTCAGGGGCAAGAATACTCATCTATGCCCTGGCTTTCAACCTTGCCCTGATCTAACAGGGCAGATTGGGGCGGGTGTGTGGGGGAGCTTCTATTTCCTGAGGAATCCCCACAAAACCCACTCTGAGCTATGCCTACCTCCCAGAAAGGGGAACACTTTAAAACACAGACAGACAAGACAGAACACACATACAAACAACAATAAACACTAGACTTCCCCAAACAATGAACACAAAACTTTACACAAACCCCCAGTGCAAACATGTCCTGCACTCATGTGTGTAGATCTTAAAACAAATCTCTCATTTTGTGGTTCCTGGTGCACCAGTTACAAGATCTTGCATGCAGATGTCCAACTTGTTAGCTAGCTTTTTTCCCCAACAGGTTGGACCAAACAGTCCAGCACTCCAACTGCTTAGGGCGGCTGTCAATCAGCCACTTTCCTGGGGTCACTTTGGGCCAAGCTGATCGACACAGATAGACAAGATGCTTACACTACACACCGCAATGTGTCTAACTCGGACACCCACAACCCTCCACTACCTTACATAGTGGAGCGCATGGGGGAACTACCTGAAATCCCAAACTCCCCCCCCCCCATGCCTACTGAGTGTCCTCAACAAACTGTGTGCAATGAGATCCTGAGGCTGCCAGTCTTTTAGTCTCATTCTGCCCAAATAGCCTTGGGACAGCCAGTCTGTGCTCCCAAAAATGGGGAGATTTTCAGCTGAAGTTCGTGGTTCTCACTGCCAACTACAAGATCACAGACCATGTACAGACACTTTTATAACCTGCTAGTCACATACACCAATACAGAGTGTTACGTTTCCAGATCATCTTAGTATAATAGCATCCTGATGTCTTTAGGCATGACATAAAGTCCTAAACCATCAGAAATACTGGTAACAATAGTATGGAAGACATTACTGATAGCTTCATTGACTTGGCAATTGAGTAGACCTCTTTGCAGTTTGGACAAAACATGTAAAACATGTAAATGTGTCTGACTGAGGAACCATTCAGGAAATCTGGTCTGACAACTACACTGTGCAGGCACTTGCCTTTGTGGGACTAGATGCTTAGGTGGATCAATTCGGAAACAAATGGACGCCACTGTTTCAGTTTTTCTGCAGCTGATGAGAACACAGGTATTTCCTCACTAATAGTGTTAGTCTCCAGCAGCTTCTCAGTCCAGTTAAGAATTCCATCTTTTTAAAGTAACAGCAGCACTAAATAGGGACCTGGCTTGGAATGCTGGTGCCTTCTGAGAAAGGGGTGCAGGTTTGATTTTATAACACAAAGGCATATATAAGCAACCCTTTTCTGCCAGGATTTATCTGAATTTTCCCAACACACTCTATCTCTGGAAATAGCTCCCCAAAGAATTTTGCCTGGCACCCTCTTTGCAATCATTCTGGAACCAGGCAAAAACAGTTTTACTCTCCAGGCATTTTAATAGCTAATTAATTTGTACTGAATTATTTTTAACTTTAGTTTGATTGATCTTAAATATATTTTTGGGGATGACTCATCCACTATCCTGGCTTAGGAGATAAATCTTGTTGAAGTATTATATAGCAGTCATAGTTTATGTTTTTAAATAGATTTTTAAAAATATAATTACTATCTATTGTATAATGTATATGATGTTGCCTTGTTGGCTTTACACTGTGGGTTGGGACTAGTGGGTGCAGTTCCATAAATCTAACGATGATGATGTTATAATTTATTATTATTTGTATCATACAGCTGAGCCCATTCCTGCTTACCATGATGCAATATAGTCCCTCAAAGAGCTGTGAGGATCACCTTATCCTGGTCAAAGGAGCATTCTCTCCCCTTTTCATTATGTTGGCCCAGCTCACTTTGGACAAAAGTTGCTTTCTAAGAGTGCTCCAATACTATTTTGTTTGATAACTCTCTGATTTTGGGGTGTGGGGTCTGGGGAGAAAGAAACATGGCCACTTAGCTCATTGTGTAAAAAGCAACAACGCAATAATGGTCGATTTATACCCTTCCTTTGCACTGAGATGGAAATCAGTTAACATGCTGTTCCTATTGAGACAGCTAGCTGGCGGGGAACAAAGAAAACATCATCACTTATTAACTTATCACAATTGTATCCTGACCTTCCTCTGAGCAGCTCAAGATCTTTCTCCTTGGAGCACAGCCAAAACGACTCACAGTTTTCGATGAATCTTTCTGGCAATGCCAAAAAAGAAAAAACTCAAGAACTCTCCGATGTCCAGAAATTTATTTTTGGCATTCCTTGTGGAAATATTTGCTCATGCTTTGATGACTGTTTCACTCTCAGTTGCTCGTTTGTGCTCTTGCCAATCCGATTGGCTAAATAGCAATGCGACATCTTTAGTTTACTGTGTAGCAATCACTAATTGGGTGGAATCTCCCATGTGGCTAAGCCTAACTGGATGGGTTTTAGCACCAAGCAGGAGAAAAATTGGTGAAAATATAGCAACATGTTCAGGGAAAAACTGGTCCTGGGCAGGATGGCAAGTGGGGTGTGGGGCTCAAATAGGTGAAAACACACTGAACAAAAATATCTTCGGGTATTTATACCCTCCGCCCCCCATGGCCATAGCTTGTTTCTTTGGAAGTCTGGAAACTATTTGGCACAGAAATTTGGAAAATATAACCGTGCTTTCACTTATCCAAGGATAAGCAAACTTGTGCCAGCAGTTTGGACTACAACTCCCAGAGGCTCTGCATACTGGCTGTGCTGACTGGGTCTTCAAGGAACCATATAATGGATCCACACTTTCAAAAATACATGGAATACGTTTAACGCACAGCATGGCTGAACTACCTGAGATATACAGTAAGCCTGCAAGCTCGCAGCAGAGCAACTGCATTGCCAATGGCCGCAAGTCTAAATCTATTCTTTAAGCATCTCTAGAGAACCTCCGCATAGCCATCACATGCCCAAGCACTGAGAGCATCAGATACAGTCCTATTCACAGTGCCTTTGGTAAGAGAAATGCATCATGTCAGCCCTTTTTGTAGGTAAGTCCTGACTCTGGAATGTCCTCCAGAGAGAGATTTGACTGGAACCAACAATGCATACTTTTAGGCACCAAAATACAGTGCCTTTATTCCCCTAGATATCCCAATCTGTGTCTGTGTGGTTTGGTTTTGCTTGTGGCTATTTTATCCCGTCTTCTATTTCATGGATTGATGTCTTGTGCTTCCCCGTTAACATGTGGCTTTATCTTTACCAGAGCCGTCTGAACAGCATTATGGGCCCCGGGCAAAGCAGTGTACTGGGGCCCCTACGACAACTACAACTACTGTTAATTTTGGAAGTTTTTCAATTTTCCAAGGGTTAACATACACAGATTGGTATGGGGCCCACGGACAAGTGCCCATCAGGTCCATGCGTTAAGACGGCCCTGATCTTTACACCCACTTGCATCTGCAGCCCACTTTTTGTGGGTGAAGGACAGCCTAGGAATTCTCACATAACCTCCAGATTCCATCCTCTCCTGGTTTTATCTTTCTGCATTTCTCCTTTACTACCATTTTGTATGATTCTGCTGCCCTGGTAGTGCATGATGTAGTAATAAATGCATTATATCAGAATTCCAAAAGACCACTAAATATCTAGGAGAACAACAGATAAACACACAGCATAAGAGATATAATAATTCCTGCATCCCATTTATCTTGTGCATCTGAATAGAACCTACCCTTTAAAATCCACTCCAAGAAATTTTGAAACATTTTTGCAGTATTAGTCCACTCGATTATAATTAATTTGTTAACTTAAGAAACTCACTCATTAACAGG
The DNA here is from genome assembly GCF_004798865.1 of Varanus komodoensis. Taxonomy (NCBI): domain Eukaryota; kingdom Metazoa; phylum Chordata; class Lepidosauria; order Squamata; family Varanidae; genus Varanus; species Varanus komodoensis. Next base: position 10,410,621 of record NW_025335627.1, read on the forward strand.
TTTTGTTTATATAGCTTTTATTAGAGGTTCCTCTTCTGTTTAGCAGGCAGACGTGCAAGTTCATGGAAGAGGAGAGTGCAGATCAACAGCATCCCCATGTGGCAGATACCAGGCACTGCACGGGGAAGGAAGGAAATGCAAAGTTGGTTGCCACGTGGAAGTCGTCTTGGATGCTTTCCTGGCATTGTTTTGCACGAGTGTGTGCCTTCTCTGCATTGGTGGCTTTGCTTTGGAATTCTGACCATCTGCCTGAACTTATACTGAGAAAGTGAATTAATTTGCTAATGCGTAACAGCATATTCACATTTCTTTTCATGCACTAGAACCCCCCCCCCCCCCCAACACACAAATGTAATGGCATCAACAGACAGACAGTTGGTGCTGCTTTACAGGGATATTAATCCTCTTGCAAAATTATCTGTGTCCCATTAAAGAACTGCATACTTGTTGATGTTCTGAGCAGTGCAATGCAACCAGTGAAGGTATTTTCCATTTGCTCTTGTTAGGCCAACCTTTTTTTTTTTGCCTTAGCAAATATAGCATGCCGCTAGCAAATGGGATCAAGAATGCAAGACAAATGGTGTGTTGCCTGCCTGAAAGGTGTTGTTGTTGTTAGTCGCGAAGTCGTATCCAACCCATTGCGACCTCATGGACAACATTCCTCCAGGCTCTCCTGTCCTCCGCCATCCCTTGCAGTCCACTTAAGTTCACACCAACTGCCTCAGTGACTCCATCGAGCCACCTCATCCTCTGCCATCCCCTTCTTTTGCAGTCAATTGTTCCCAGCATTAGGCTCTTCTCCAGGGAGTCCTTCCTTCTCATTAGGTGGCCAAAGTATTTGAGTTTCATCTTCAGTATGGCCTTCTAAAGGGCAGTCAGGGTTGATCTCCTCTAGGACTGACCGGTTTGATCACCTTGCGGTCCAAGGGACTCGCAGGAGTCTCCTCCAGCACCACAATTCAAAGGCCCCAATCCTTCGGCACTCAGCCTTCCTTATGGTCCAGCTTTCACAGCCATACATTACAACTGGGAAAACCATAGCCTTGACTCTACCCACTTTTGTTGGCAGGGTGATGTCTCTGCTTTTTAGTATGCTGTCTAGAATTACCATTGCTTTTGACCCAAGGAGCAAGCATCTTTTCATTTCTTGGCTGCAGTCCCTGTCTGCGGTGATCTTGGAGCCCAGGAAAATAAAATCTGTCACTACCTCCATTTCTTCCCCATCTATTTGCCAGGAAGTGATAGGACCGGATGCCATGATCTTAGTTTTCTTAATGTTGAGTTTCAAGCCAACTTTTGTGCTCTCCTCCTTCACCTGCATCAAGAGGCTCTTTCTCTTCACTTTCTGCCATTAGAGTGGTACCATCTGCATATCTGAGGTTGTGGATATTTCTCCCGGCAATCTTAATTCCAACTTGTGATTCATCTAGCCCCACCTTTCTCATGATACGCTCCGCATATAAGTTAAATAGACAGGGTGACAGTAAAAAGCCTTGCCAAACTCCTTTCTCAATTTTGAGCCAATCAGTGGTTCCGTGTCCAGTTCTCACTGTTGCTTCTTGACCCACATATAGGTTTCTCAGGGGACAAATTAGATGGTCTGGTACTCCCATTTCTTTAAGAACTTGCCACAATTTGTTGTGGTCTACACAATCAAAGGCTTTAGCATAGTCAGTGAAGCAGAAGTAAATGTTTTTTTCTGGCTTTCTCCATGATCCAATGTATGTTGGCCATTTGATTTCTAGCTCCTCTGCCTCTTCGAAGCCCTGCCTGTACTTCTGGTAGTTCTCGGTCCACATACAGCTGGAGCCTAGCTTGTAGGATTTTGAGCATAGCTTTGCTAGCATGTGAAATGAGTGCAATGGTGCGGTAATTTGAACATTTTTGGCATCACCCTTCTGTGGAATTGGAATATAAACTAACGTTTTCCAATCCTGTGGCCACTGTTGAGTTTTCCAAATTTGCTGGCATATTGAGTGTAGCATTTTTACTGCGTTGTCTTTTAGGATTTGGAATAGCTCAGCTGGAATACTGTCTCCTCCACTAGCTTTGTTGTTGCTCAGACTTCCTAAGGCCCATTGGACTTCACATTCCAGGATGTCTGGCTCGAGGTCAGCGCCCACCCCATCGTGGTTATCAGGGATGTTAAGATCTTTCTTGTATAGTTCTTCTGTGTAATCTTGCCACCTCTTCTTAATCACTTCTGCCTCTGTTAGGTCCCTGCCATTTTGCTCCTTTATCATGCCCATCTTTGCATGAAATGTTCCCTTCATATCTCCAATTTTCTTGAAGAGATCTCTGGTCCTCCCTATTCTATTGTTTTCTTCTATTTCTTTGCACTGTTCATTTAAGAAGGCATTCTTATATCTTCTAGCTATTCTCTGGAATTCTGCATTCAGTTGTCTGTATCTTTCTCTTTCTCCCTTGCCTTTCGCTTCCCTTCTTTCCTCAGCTATTTGTAAAGCTTCCTCAGTCAACCATTTTGCTTTCTTGCATTTCTTTTTCTGCCTCTTGTACAATGTTGCGAACCTCCGTCCATAGTTCTTCAGGCACTCTGTGTACCAGATCTAATTCCTTAAATCTATTTGTCACCTCTACTGTATATTCATCAGGAATGTGATTTAGGTCATACCTGGGTGGCCCAGTGCTTTCCCCACTTTCTTCAATTTAAGCCTAACGTTTGCGACAAGAAACTCATGATCTGAGCCACAGTCAGCTCCTGGTCTAGTTTTTACTGACTGTATAGAGCTTCTCCATCTTTGGCTGCAGAGCACATAGTCAATCTGATTTCTGTGATGACCGTCTGGTGATATCCATGTGTAGAGTCGTCTCTTGGGTTGTCAGGGTGAGTCTAGTCTAGATGGAACTGCTCTCTCCCGAAAGATCAGGTCCTCATTGGTGGGCATGCAGATAGACCCATCTTGGGCACTAGGGGTGCAAGTGGCATTGGTGCTAAAGGATGTGGTTTTCAACTCTTTTACAGTTGGGGACCGGCAAAAATAGGAAAATTATTTTGGGGAATGCTGAGGCAGAAATGAAAAGCATTGTATGCATAATATAGTATGTTGTCTATTAGTTTTTAAATATAGTAATGGAAAAGAAAATTCTCTAAAATAATCAGAAACTGAGCAGTAAGACATGCTAATAAAAGAAAAAATAATGAAATTAAATGTAAACGAATACAACTGAAATTTTTGGAGAGCAATAGGTAATTCAAATAAGGCTACTGCAAAATCGGCTGTTGCTCCTTTTCAAGAATACTTGATCAAAAATTTACAATAAAAATGAAAATCAATATAAATGCAATAGTATACTTATAGCAAATATGAATTCAAACACAATATTAGCAGCAGAGCAATACAAAATCAAAGTTACTTAATACAATAATATTCATAATGTTAAATTCTGAAATACAACGAAATACTTCCCTCTCCGCCACTCAAACCCCCATACATACCAGCACAGACTAGCCGAGAAGACACATTTCCCTTCCCAACAGAAGACGCAGCAGAGAGAGGAAGAGGCCTGGTCTTAGTCCCCACCCAGAGGGCCACCCGGCGTGGCATGGCATGGTGCGGCTCCCAGCCTGCTCCCATTCAGCTGCCTCTGCCCTCCCCATGGAGGAATGTGCAGCAAGCACAGCGAGACTGGCAGGAAATGCGGGTGGACCAGTGGGGGTCCGCGGACCGGCAGTTGAAAAGCACTGCAATAGAGCATCTTTCTCTAGCTTGAGCCCAGGGTGCCAGCTGTAAGACTTACCTCAGTGTTTTTAGTACGTCTCAGGGGCTAGGGACTCCTGCCTCCCCTCTCAACTATGATTAATCTTCAGGGAAATGGGCCTGTTTTAGACTTGCCTTAAATCTAAGCAGCTGAAGGCTTTTCTTTAAACAGCCACCTGAACCAAAGCCAGATGCTGCTCCAGCTATGTTTGTAACTAGAAGGGCCCTGGAAATGGCTTTTTAAAAGCCCTCATACTTATGGCAAGTTTTTAAAAATCCACTAGCCACTCCTGAAAATAGTTGAATGCCTCTTCCCCCACTTTTGCTGAGAAGGGATGCCTCTGCCAAGGTGTGTGAGGGAAAATTGTCCGGGGATGGCCTGCCGCGGTGAGCACCAGGTTAGACTGCTGTAATCTGACTGCTTAGGAGCTGCAATTAATCCAGAATATAGCGGTAACTGGGCCCCTTTGTTGGGAAACATGGGGTTCGTGCTGAAAGAGCTGTTTTTGGTTGCTTTTTTATCGTAATATGAAATGTGGCTGCTGGCTTTGCACTTCCATTTGGATGGCTTTGGGCTTCTCCCCCCCTCCCCCAGTCTGTGTGGGCATTGAGACCATGTGCAGAGTCCCCCCCTCCCCCAGGCATTCCCTCCATCCATGATCAGGCAGGTGGAGGTGACTAGAGGAAGGAATGTCTCCTTAGGTGTAGCACCTCACTTCTGGGTTTCTGCTCCCAGGAAGGCTCACCTGGCACCAGTGCTGTTAGGGTTTTTTGGCACCAGGACAGGGGTGCAAAAAGAGTAATCCCCCGCCCAGCCCCCCAGCATCTGCTGCCAGGGAATGGAAAGGGCAAGGGGAGGAGAAGGGTGCTCTGAGAAAGACCCGGCATTCAGTGCTGTAGAAGCCCCATTCCAAGAACATCCTTTAGCCTCTTGGGAGCAGCGTTTGAAGGTTCCTGCCAGCCTTCTAGGCTGTTCTAAGAAAAAGGAACCAGGCAGCTTGTTCCTCCGATGTATTTTTCACAGGATTGGGGGGATCAATGCTGTGACATGGAACAGGGCCAGAACCTGCTGCTGAGTGGCACGTGCATGAGTGAATACGTGTACACAGGGGTATATATGTGCAAGCACATGTGTAGTCCCTAGCAGACAACCCATGTGGCTCTTGGAGCCGAAAACATTGTGTACCCCTGTGCTGGAGACAAATCCTTTTCGTTTACATCAGAGGGAATTTCGACATGTACTATAGTAAGGTCCTTTAAATGCTGCTCTGCTTTAGTTCTGCCATTTAACTGATTGTACTTGTTTCCTAGTGCTCCTTTTTCATTTTACTGTTCAGCAGAGCAATCCCATCCTACGATGGGGAAGCTCGTGTGGCAAAGAAGCTGCCACGCGCATATCTCTGCCAGTGTGCTGCGGCCACGGCAGCAGGAGCATTTTCTCAGACGCCCTCCCATTGATGCCCGTGGGTGGGCAGTGAGTAGGCGGTGTGGTTTTGAAACAAATGTGTGGCCGTGGCAGGAGCACAAGGGGGCTTTGGATCTGGAAGATCCACACTCGCCTCCATTTTGCTCCATTTTACTCTCTCCCCCCACACCTTCCACCAGCAGAAAGCCTTGTTGGCAGAGCTTTCCTGAGTGAAGGCCTCTCTCCTGCCCACAGTCCTCCTCCTCCTCCAGAAGAAGAACAGCACAATATCTTTTGTGGACCTTCAGAGGGTCTTGCAGTGAAGATGGGCTGCTCCAACAATCTTTCTTTTTTCATGTACCCTACCCTAGGAATAGCTATTAAGGAGTGGAAAGAATATCCACCAAAATAAACAATTTCTGATTCCCATATGGCTAACTTTCCCAGAGAAATGTCTTGATGATGATGATGATGATTACATTGTATCTATATCCCACCTTTTTTCCTCCCATAAGAAACCCAAGGCGGCTTCCATAGCTCCATCTTATCCTCAAAACAACAACCATGTGAGATAGATTGAACTGAGTGGCTGTGATTGGCCCAAAATCCACCCAGCGAGCTTGATGGCTGAGTGGGGATGAGAATCTGGATCTCCAAAGTCCCCAGTCCAACACTCTACTCAGTACACTGCACTGGCTCTCAACTTTTATCTTTCGTTTCCTTTGGCAAGCTTCATCACAAACCTTTCTAGAATGCATTACTAGGGTGAATGAACTGAACACAATGTACAGTAACTTACCTTGGATATTGGAAGTGTTTGCATGATGGCTCTTTCCACACATTTCTGTGCGAAAACTAAGTCTAAAACTTCTGATTCATGCCCAGACTATACTGCAGAGCTTTTCAGAAACCAAGATGGTTTGCTAATCATTTATTTATTTACTGCATCTCTTGCCTGGGCAACTCACAGCAAAATCATAAAACTACAGAGAAAAATAAATAAAGATACTAACTAAAACCCAGAAACATAATAGAGCACAATAGAATAAAAATACTATATAGATGTAACAATATAAATGCATCAGAAGGCATTAAACACAATATAACCAATAAAACAATAAACTAGCAGCAAGGCCAATGGTCACAGTCTAAAAAAAAAAATACTTAATAAAAAAGTCTTGGCGCCAAAAGCAAGGGAAAGCAGGTGCCAGACGCAGCTCCCTTGGAAGGGAATTCCCAAGGCGAGGCGCACTGACAGGGGAAGCCCTTTCCTTGTCAATTCCCCCCTCCTCATTTGGGGGGTTCACAAAGGAGGGCTCCTGCTGATGGCCTGAGGGGTGTGGTAGGGGAGTGTGGGGACCGGTGTTCCTCGATATATCCCGGTCCCAAGGTGTTTCAGGCTTCCCATGTAAGCGTGAGCACTTTGGATTGGGCCCGGGCGATGGCAGGCAGCCAATAGAATTGTTGGAGGACCAGTGTGTTATGTTCTCTATGGCCAGTCCTTATTAGTAACTGCACTGCTCTGTTTCGGATTAATTGAAATGCCCAGACTGTCTTCAAAGGCAGCCTCATGTAGAGTACATTACAGTAATGCAGGCAAGAGATTACTAGCACATGGATAACTGTGGTGAGGCTCCACTTGTCCAAGTAGGACTGTAGCTGGAAAATCAGCCTAAGCTGATGGAAGGTGCTCCTGGCCACCAAGGCCACCTGAGAAACATGTGAGAGCTTAGGGTCCAGGAGCACCCCCAAGCTACAAACCTTATCCTTTAGGGGGAGCACAACTGCATCCAGGTTTGGTTGAAAATTTCCCAGTTGGACAAATGGACTTCACACTAACTGAACCTCCATCTTGTCTGGACTGAGCTTCGGTTTATTGGCCCTCATCCAATCTATTCCTGAGCCAAGGCACTGGTTCAGGACAGCCACTGCCTCACCTGGATTAGATGAAAATGAAAGGTAGAGCTGAGTGGCACCAGCATATTGATGACACTTCAGCCCATACCTCTGGTTGACCCCACCCAGCGGTTTCATGTAGATGTTAAAGAGCATGAGGGACAGAATGGAGCCCCGTGGAACCCCATGACACAAATGCCATGGCACAAAGCGGCAGTCCCCCAGAGACAGTCAGCCAGATAGGAGTGAAACCACTGCAAAGCAGTGCTCCCAAGTCCCAGTCCAGCCAGCTTCTCTGGAAGGATACCATGGTCGATGGCATTGAAAGCCATTGAGAGATCCAGGAGAATCAACAGGGTTGTGTTCCCCCATCTCTCTCCTGGCAGAGGTCACCCCACAGGGTGACCAATGCAGTTTCCGTACTGAATCCAGGCCTAAATCCTGACTGAAATGGATCTAGATAATCTGTTTCCTCCAAGAGTGCTTGGAGTTACTCGGCCACAGCTGCTCAAGCACCTTGCCCAGGAAGGGAATATAGGGTATAGCTCGATAATTATTTATGTCCTCTGGAATGTGGACATAAGGAGTGTGTTGTGCGCATGCATTCAAGCAAGATTCCCAGACGTGCACAAGAAGCTGACCATTTTGGCAAGACTGACAGCTCAGACTCTGAGAATGAGCTGTATGAAGGGGAGTTGGCTGATCCCAGAAGAACTGACAGCTCAGGCTCTGATAACGAGATGGTTGTTGAAATGGACTTAACTCCAGCTGCAGTCCAAGGCTCTGGGTACCCACCTGTGCCTGCTAGGAAACAGATTAGTTCAAGAGCAGCCAAGGGGCCCAGTCAACTCATCCATGGGAATGAGGAAGAGCAACATCATTCTGAGGGGGGATGATTTAGAGATGGAAGGAGGTGGACCTGACAGTCCATTGTCACAGTCGGAGGGTGGCCCAGTTGGGATTGCAAAGGGAGGAAAACAGCAGCTGTGCCCATTTCCACAGCGCTCCTGCTTCCAGAGTCAGGCGCAGAAGGATTCATAAGCAAAGCTTTGGGTGAAGGGGGCCAGAGAGGGTTCAACATTTCATTTTGTGTACGCTCAGAGTCTTATATGTAAAATAAAGATGCTAAGCTAGAAGTGCTGGTGAGTCTGCTACTGCAGGAAAGGCGTACTTAGCTCACAACAGAGTAGTGTAGCCACCGCTGTCTTCAGAGGGACAGACAGCACTCCCTCTCTCAAGGAGGCATTCACCATCTCCTGAATCCAGGGACGCCCCCCCCCCCCCGCCCCCACCTTCAGTCTCTCAATTAGCCAAGATGGGCAGAGGTTGAGCAAACAAGTTGTGGCAGACATAACCCAGCACCTTGCCCACATCCTTGGGCTGCAATAACTGAAACTCATCCAGATAGATTGGACCAGATGGCGCACTAGACACCTCTGTCGATGGCGCGGGGATAACTGTGGTGTCCAACTCGAGATGAATCTGAGTGACTGTACCCTCAAAGTCTCGTGCAAACTTGTCACAGTGGGTCTCTGATGGTATTGCAGCTTGGGCCAAAGTGTGAAAGGCTGTAAACCATTCAGAAGATCTCCACAGGATGACAACTCGCCGATGCAAAGAATAGGCCCGATAGCAGGCACTAAGCTGTGTTCACTCCGAGTTTTCCTTCACCTGAGTGCTAGCTGTCTTCCAGATCTATCAAAAAAACCAGAAACAACAACCACCCCCCCACACACATGCTTAATGAGCTTTAGTGGCACATGGCTGCTGTGAATCGAATATATTTGGTGCACTGGGCTGAGGCGGGGCTGTGCCCAGAAGCCTGCCCCTGGAGCCTGCCTTATTCACCATATTCCTCCTCCTTTTCCTCGTGGTTGGGTTGCAACTCATGGGGCCCCCACAGAGATTTAGCACCACGATTGTGACGAAGCAGGGTCCTGAGTGACACAAGGAGTGCCACAAACCCAGGAGGCGCTCTGCCTCAGGCACTGCGCTGAACTCAAGGGGGCAGAAGGACGGGTGTGCTTGGGGCAGCCCTGTCGCTGCCCCTTTAAGGACTCTTACTTCATTTACAGCAGGAACCTGTGACTTAGCCCTGCAGCCTCTGCCTGATCAAGCGCCTGCAAGACAGTTTGGTGTGCAGCGTCTCAACGCTGTTGGAGAACCTGCACTGCGTGTTTTTTTCAGAACTGCCAAGACTGAGCTCGACTGTGGGCAAAAAGCAAACTTGTTCTTGCTTGATCCCGCAGGGGGCATGAGAGAGCAAGAGCAAGAGAACTGGAGAGTCTGAGGGGAACCGACCTAGAGATTAGACACTGCCAGTTAACTTCCGGGACCTGTTTGTTTACACTGTGCTGTGGTTAAGGGAGTTAAGGCAGTGATGATAGGGGAGATATTTTCCGCAGCGTGAGCATTGCATTTTGCTATCTCAGGCTTATCAGCTCACTGACAAGGCACCCTGAGTTATGGCTGTCATGGAGGGTCTGACAAACCACCTAGGCCACCTTTCTGTTGGTCTGAAAGTGCTGCAACGGCCCTGCCAAGCTTTGTGGTGCTTTGGTTGAGAGGAGGAGCCTTGGCCACTTGAACAGTCACCCGAAGAGGCTGGCATGCACTTCCCCCACCCCCGCAAATGAATTCTCTGGCTTGGATTTCAGTCCGGGGAAAGGAAGTTTTACCTTTCACCCTCCCACAGGCTCAGCTGCAGTTTTCCAGCCCTGCTTCCTCCACCCACTTGCTCTTTGTTTTTTACTGTAGCTACTCAGCTACAGCACCACTCAGTGCTGGGGCCGAAAAAGAAATTTCAGAACCTGAAGTGCCAGGAGCTCTGGGGTGACATGTCAGAGGGACCTTTAACTGCACCAAGCAAGCAAAGCTCAGGGGATGCACCAGACTGTTCCTTAATCACCACCTTCCCTAACCTGGTGGCCTTTAGAGGCAGTTGGACCACAACTCCCAGAATTCCCATCCAGCAGGGCCATTGAGTGGGAATTCTGGGTGTTGCAGTCCAAATATGTCAGGAAGGCTGCCTAACAGACCCCTTAAGGGAGCATCCAGCACTTCATGCTAGGCAAGACAACACAGCATCAAAAAGCATCATGCAAGTTAGAGATTGGCCACCATTTTTGGAAACAGCTGCATTTTAGCAAAGTATAGGACCTGGATGGAGAGGGTGTGACCTTCCAGATGTTCTTGGACTCATCAGTCCTACCCAATGTAGCCCAAGGTGAGGGATGGTGGGAAATGCAGTCCAACTACAGACATCTGAAGGCCACACATTTTCTTATACTTTGCTAAAATACTTTCCCCATCTCTGGTATGTGGCTTTTTTTCTCCAAAACTGTCTCCCAGCAGTTCAGACTATGGTGAACTTGTTCCTTATCACATGGCCACTTCAACATGTACGTAGCATGAGGAACAGAGCAATTGTGCAGCTTCTGCGAAGGGGAAGTGCTGCGGAGGAATGTGGCGTGCCATCTGTTTGGAGCAGACCTCGGGTTAAGGCTTCTGGCTCCCCCAGATGCAAGGCCTGTTGCTTTAAAAACGGCAACGCCAAAGAGGCACATGCTGGTCCCACAGCGCTGGCACTCGTGCCTGCTCTTGTGCCACAGTGGTGGAAGTAGCAGTGCATGGAGGTCTGAAAGAGATTTTGCCTGGAAGTCCTGAGAGAAGGCAAAGGTTTTCCTTTAGTTCTTACCATATGCCCGTTTATTTCAAGGAGCCCAGGCTGCCAAATGTGCGTTACACCATTTCATCTTCACAACAAAGGTTAGGCGGAGACAGTGACTGGGCCAAGAGCAGCATTGAGCGAGCTCCACAGTTCTAATACTATTTATTAACTTTTTAAGAACCTCCTTGGAAGAAGGGTGGGAATGTCTCTTCCAGGGGATCAAAGTGGCATACACAGCCTCCTTTATTCTCACAACAACCCTGTGAGGTAGACTAGGCTGTGAGATTGTGGCTGGCCCACAGGTGCTCAGTGAGCTAAATGAAGATCTGAACCCAGGTCTTCAATCCAGGTTCAGCCTTGTAGTAGCCAGCACACCACACGGGCCTCTCTTCTAGCTATGGTTGTCCGCTGAGGGAGGCCTGCAGGTGTGCTGCATTTTGGGACTCCATCCCATCTAGTCCAGAAATGTGTGATGTAAAGAACAGTGGCACAAATAGGCAGTGAGCATTATTTTTAGTTTTACAAGCTGTTATTGTCCAAGTTGCCTGAACGAAGGGGCACATTCCCAGAGAGATAGGCCTGGTAGTTCCTTCCAGAGAAGCATTTTGCCGGGTTCTCTGCCAGAAGGAAAGCCTGATTGCTCCCATTGCTTGTGATGGGTGCGCTCTTCAGGTCTAGCAGAGAAATTAGGGCCGTTGAAAAGAAAAAGCTGTGGAGAGGAAACAAGTTGCCTTAATGAAGACCTTCCATGGCAAGTTAAAATAGTTACTGATTGCAAAATGTGTGTGTGTGTGCCCACAAGAGAGAGCAAGTGAATAGGAAAGCAAAGGTGAGCGACTTGAAAGCCACCTTGAAAACCAAAAGCAGCCTGATTATTGCTTCCCAGTTTCAGTCATATTGAAGACTCACCTCTATAAAGCTGACCTGGGAGAGTGTGTGACCCAGACCCAGGCAAGATATGTGTTATTGGCCCCTGCACAGCAGAGCCTGTGGAGAACTGAACTGCAAGGTATGGAAGGATTGAGTGGATGTGGGTTGGCTGAAGGGTCATTGAGTGCAGCTATTTCTGAATTTCTGAAAAAGACATAATGCATCAGGGGAAAAATAGGAGATTGATTTGTGCAAAATCTCCCCAGGCTGTAAAGATGCTAATATTTGTATTTTATATATAGATTGGTTTTGTACACTGCCCAACCAAAAAATGTCATCAGAGAGGTTGACAACCATAAATCAAAAATAAAATCTATCTCTGCTTTGAGCAGAGGGCTGTGCCCCAGTGACCAATGTGTGGGTCTGTTCAGCCTGCTGCCCAGGTGCTAAGTTTGGGTGGGCATCTTCAAGCCCCTTTGTTTTTAAATCAAAATTGGACAGGAGACCCTTGCAAATGGAGAACCCCTTCAAATAGAGGACTATCTTCTGGTAGCTGTTTCATCAGAGGACTGTTCTTTATAAAAGAGGGCACATGGCCTCCCTGAAAAGAAAAGGTGGCGACAGCCTGGTAGAAGGGTAAGGAAGTTGTTGGAGACATTGACAGAGTGAGAAAAGAACGGGCAAGCTGGCAGGCAGGGGCACTTGGGGTAGGAGATGTACAAGCAAAGGCAGGCACTGGCTGCTGCCTGGGAAGAGCCAAAGGCCTGGCATGGAAGCATTTATGGGCAGGCTAGTCAGAGGACCTCACGCTGCTGCGGGGAGGGAAAACGTGGTTAGATCTGGGGACATACTACTGTCTGCTGTGGCCTTGGAGCCCCAGCGTGTCCTATCAGTGCACAAGTCAGGATGACAAGTCACAAGGACAGGCCTTGCCTAAAAATGCCCATGGGGCTAAGTGTAGAGTCATCCAGAAACAAGTGGGAGGCAGCAAACCAGGTCGAGGAAGGCAGGGGATTCAGCTATGGCTGGCCAAAACAAGGCCAGAAGGAGCTGGACAGCCAGCTGCCTAACAAGTCGCTTTGGCACCCTTCAGAGAACTCCCTAGTGAGGGCAGCCGGTTGTCTACTTTCTGGACTTTATGGTGCCAGCCAAAAGACCTTTTCTGGTTTCAGTGCTGTCATCTTTTCAGCATCAGGACAAGTTTGCTGTTGACTTCTACACATTTGCTGTCCTATGATGGGATATGTCCACTGTTTAACAGGTCTCCTTTTTATTGAAATGGTTTTGGAAGTTTAAGCTGTTGCAAATTTTGCATTTTCGATTTTTACACCGCATTTTTATTGCATCCATTTTGTTATTGTACTTATGATCTAGAATATGATGGTCATAGCAAACACTCTTTTCCAACAACCCAAGAGACAACTCTTACACATGGACCTCACCAGATGGTCATCACAGAAATCAGATTGACTATGTGCTCTGCAGCCAAAGATGGAGAAGCTCTATACAGTCAGTAAACACTAGACCAGGAGCTGACTGTGGCTCAGATCGTGAGCTTCTGGTTGCAAAATTTAGGCTTAAATTGAAGAAAGTAGGGAAAAGCACTAGGCCACTCAGGTATGACCTAAATCACATTCCTGATGAATATACAGTAGAGGTGACAAATAGATTTAAGGAATTAGATCTGATAGACAGAGTGTCTGAAGAACTATGCACGGACGTTTGCAACATTGTACAAGAGGCAGCAACTAAAACCATCCCAAAGAAAAAGAAATGCAAGAAAGCAAAATGGCTGTCTGAGGAAGCTTTACAAATAGCTGAGGAAAGAAGGGAAGTGGAAGGCAAGGGAGAAAGAGAAAGATACACCCAATGGAATGCAGAATTCCAGAGAATAGCTAGAAGAGATAAGAATGCCTTCTTAAATGAACAGTGCAAAGAAATAGAAGAAAACAATAGAATAGGGAGGACCAGAGATCTCTTCAAGAAAATTGGAGATATGAAGGGAACATTTCAAGCAAAGATGGGCATGATAAAGGACCAAAATGGCAGGGACCTAACAGAGGCAGAAGTGATTAAGAAGAGGCGGCAAGATTACACAGAAAAACTATACAAGAAAGATCTTAACATCCCTGATAACCACGATGGGGTGGGCGCTGACCTTGAGCAGACATCCTGAAATGTGAAATCAAAAGGGTCTTAGGAAGTCTGAGCAACAACGAAGCTAGTGGAAGAGACAGTATTCCAGCTGAGCTATTCAAAATCCTAAAAGACGATGCAGTAATAGTGCTACACTCAATATGCCAGCAAATTTGGAAATCTCAGCAGTGGCTACAGGATTGGAAAAGGTCAGTTTACATTCCAATTCCAAAGAAGGGCAATGCCAAAGAATGTTCAAACTACCGCACCATTGCACTCATTTCACATGCTAGCAAAGTTATGCTCAAAATCCTACAAGCTTGGCTCCAGCTACGAGAAGTACAGGCAGGGTTTCATAGAGGCAGAGGAACTAGAGATCAAATGGCCAACATATGCTGGATCATGGAGAAAGCTAGGGAATTCCAGAAAAACATCTACTTCTGCTTCATTGACTATGCCACAGTTTGACGCGACTTCACAACTAAGAACAACACTTATGATCTGCTCAGAGGGCTTTGGCTATTGGTAGTGCAAAATTAAAATTAACAATAATATGAATAATAACTTTCTCCTAGTCCTTTTAGAAGAACTTCAAGAATTGCTTGTTTTAATTATGATGCTGTGTCTTACAATCACCCCCTGCTGCATGTTTTGGCTGCCTGGATATTTATCTCTTCTGATAACATTTTAAAGATTTGAAAGTTAAAAGAAAAACTTGCAATGTGTTTTAACATTTATTTCATGGTATTTTTATGTGTCTTGCCCTGAGAGCTTGGACTTTAACCCACTGAGTTCTGCAGAGAGGCACAAAAGGAAGAGAAAGCCATGCTTGGAGGCTAACACACCTTCAGCACTCTGTTGATATCTCAAGTGCAGGAAGGCTTGGTGAATGTGGGGATCATTCGTTACAAGTGGCCAGGTGGCTCCTCGAAGGCTTGCACTGTCCCATTGGGTGGCCTGTGGTTCCTGTCGGACCGATGAACTCTTTCTGCATTAGAGTTTCTCATCTGCTTGTCTCTAGATGGGGCTTGCAGTGTCCCAGTGACCCCTGAGCATTTTTAGCCCACACTTTTGAAACCCACATCTGGGTCGCCTCCTGTGACTAGAGAATCACTGGCATCCCCTTTCATGACTCAGTTCTTGGTCGAGGTGGCTGCGGCAGTTTCTACAAGGACGACAAAACTCTTGAAAAGAAAGTCAGAAGAAACCCTTTACACAAAGGCAGTGTAAGCGCCAAGTAATCAGTAGGTTAGTATGACTAAAAGATCCAACTCCTGAAATATACTCATTTATAGGTGTAATTACAGACAAGTGCACATGAATAGAAAACCACCAACTTAGAATGTTATGAGGACAAGGCTAACAAAGAAAAAGCTGTTAGAAGGGCTGCCCCAGAAATGGTGTGGCTGAAATGAACCAAGTAAATAGTTGCGGGCTCACTTCTGAGTTAAAGAATCCCAGAGAGCATATAATCACAGATCATAGAGAGATGTAGGAATGGAGAAGAGAAGTACCTGAAGGTATCTAAAATTCAGTTATACAGTACGGACCAAGCTAGGTACTACACACCATGGAAGAGTTACTTTTTGCAAGGCTTAAAAACAAATCCAAATAGCTTAGGAAGATGTGAAGATGTTCTGGAAAAAGACAGGAAAAGGAAAAAGGAGAAGGGAGGCAACTAGACTGATGTACCTAAAAGTCAACAAAACACGAATAAGTTCATAATTAGTCTTTCTGAAAATCAGGATTATATAGCTTTTGAATGAGACTAACATTTGCCTCATAAAAGTCAAGGCTATTCATGTTTTAATCAAGCAAACAAGATGACCACCAATAGGTTCAATTTATACATTTTTATAGACTGAAAATGTTAAAAATTAAATTTAAAAATATTTAAATTTAAAATAAAATTTTATTATCCAGAGAGAGAGAGTTTTAAATTTTCATTTTGGTATGAAGCACCATGTTCATTGACAAATAGGATTATGTTATAGTCCTACTTAAAAACTGAACCAGAACCTGGTAGGCTTGGTTCATTTTTTAAATGAAACAATAAGATACTGAAACTGGCATTTTATTCTGCCATGTTTCACATTTTAATATTTTGTTTATATATTAATGTTATAATTTTAAAGAAGTGTTAATTTTAAATTAGAAAATAGTTTAGATTTTTTATTTTAAAAAATTAAATCTATACAAAATGTATAAATGCATAAACTTGATACACTGTGGTCATTTTGCTTTCTTGATTGGAGTACCACATTCTCTGCATCACATCACTTGCATATTGGTTGATCTGGTGTTTTATGAATCAGATAATGCACAGAGCTAAATGAAGGTGCTGGGTCATCTGAGAACACAGGCTAGTACCTCCAGTCATTTTCAAAGATTTCAAAAAGATACAACTTTTTTTTTTTTTAACAAAGGACATATGGCCAGAATTGTAGTGGTTTAATCTTAATAATTGTTCTTTCTAATGTTCAGGATTGCATGCTGATGTTTCTTACCTATATACAAGAGGAGGGTTTCTGTGCAACTGAGAGACCCTGGAAGCTTTCAGAAGTAAAGAAATGTTTTTACAGACTAAAAGCTAAGGGGAAGCCCCTTGCCCCCAAGACCATCCCCAAAGAGGAACACAAGCTCAGTGGCCCTGGCATTCCAAGAGCCGTGTTTGTTTGCTAGGATATTTCTAGCCCATCTGAAACATCTCTAGATGGCTTACAGAGTGATAAATATCCAATAAATACATTAGCAAGATAAAATGCAACTGGGAATAAATAAATCTGAATTAAAATTTTAAACTTTAAAATACTGGGTGAATAAAAAGGTTTTAACCTGGCACTGAGAAGCATATAATGTCAGTGTCAGGCAAACCTCTCTGTGGAGCGCATTCCATAGCCAGGATGCCACCATTTGCTGCAGAGCAAACTGCTTAGCTGGACTGAATTGGGGCGATGCATTAAGCAGAGGGAGACAGAGCTGGTGCTTTTGGGCAGCTAGTCATGGCCCAGCACTGACCAGATCTCGGCTGATGGGGAAACATGGGGTGCCAGTGTGTGTGTGTGTGTGTGTGTGTGTGTGTGTTTGTTTATTTAGAATATTGTTATCCCATCCTACACAATCCAATGGTTCCAGGATAGCTTACAATAAATAGGCAATACATACACTACAATAACAAAATAAAATAACAAAATGTGACTGAGAATATAACAAAACCAGATTAAAATTATTTAAACCTTAAAATGTTGGGAAAATAAAAAGAATTTTACCTGGCGCTGAAAAGAATATAAAGTCAGCCCCAGGCGAATCTCTCTGGGGAGCACATTCCACAGTTGGGGTGCCACCACAGAGAAGGCCCTCCTCCAGGTGTTCACTCTCCTAACCTCCTTCAAGGAGGGTTCCTGAAGCAGGGCCTCTGCTGCAGCTCTTAGGGGATGAGAGGCATATAGGGGGGAAAACGTTCCTTCAGGTATCTTGGTTCCAAGCTGTTTAGGGCTTTATAGGTCAATACCAACACCTTTTCCACCAGTCCGTCAGCTGTAGCTGCAAAGAGAAGGTTCCTGCTTTTTCTAACTCAAGTCATGTTTCAGGTGGAATGTAGAGCACTTACAAATAGCTTTGTTACTGCAAATGTACAAGTGAATAGAGCAAGGGGCTAGAGCTGGGAGGAGGTTTTGGATAGCCCTGCAGGATACTTGAACGTGGAATGCTGCTGGTCAGGAGACAGGCTCTGAGTAGTTCACAGCAGCCCTGCAGGGTTGATTAGAGGCATTATGCCCCTGTTGCTGTGCAGGAGTTGGGCTAAAGCTGAGGGTGTAAGTGAAAATGCTGCTCATGGGTGAAGACTGCCCAACACAACCTCTTCAGGCTGTCCAGTGTGATGGACTCCACAAGGAAGTTGGGCTGAGCTGGAGTGCCTCCTTCTGTCACACTGATCGTAACCCTTTTTCTTTCTGAACGCCAACATTGGGTTAAATGGAGAAACAGATCAGGGCAGAACTCAACAGAAGGACATTGAGGAGAGGAGCAAGATGAGCAGAACGGAGGAGATCATGATAGTCGAGAGCTGAATAATTTCGAAAAGCGAATTAAGGATAGTGGGTTGAATCCTGTGGCAGGAGTCCAAATCTTTACTTGCCAATGGCTTCTATCAGGATTTTAGAACTGTGCTAGAAAGTCACGCTCATTCCTCCCACTTTTCTTCCCAGCCACGTTGGACGTCTGGGTTGCGTGATGCCCCTCGCTAAGGAGCCCTCCTGCCCGTAAGACTTTCTCAGCCTCTGTTTGCTATCAACGGTGCAGAGTCACGGTAACTGCAGAGTTATGGAAAGCATGAATAAAGATTTGCATAATAGATGCTATCATCATCACAATTTATATCTATCTTCAGATCGTGCTTGGTTTGAGATTTTCCAATGCAGGTTTGAAGACAAGGTTTCTGTCTTCTTGGTGTTCTTATCAAGAAATGAGCTGGTAAAAAACCACACATCTCTCTTGGATGCCGCCTTTCATGCTGACGTACCTATATTTCTGCATGTGCTATCTGAAAAAAGAAGAGTTACCCTGAACACCAACACAATGACTTCTCAGCAGCAAAATGACTTCACTTGCTATGGAAATTGAGAACAGAGAGCAGCCGTAGTGTCACCCTGCCCCTCATTGAACAAAAGATTAGGTTTAGTCCGTCATTCGAGAAGTATGAATTTAGACATTGTGACCTTCTGCTTTCTGTTCTTCCACTTTGAACCCCAATATGGTAAGTGATATTCCCAACTTCTGGCAGGAATTTGTTTTCACTTATTGTTTTATGCGTTCCAAGGATGTGTGACAAAGAACAATGGCTGTACAGGATTGATACAGAAAGGGCATCTACCCTTCCAGTGGGAGATCTATGGGAGAATAATTTGTTTTAAGCTGATCTTGTGTGTGGAACAACATAATTAGATTTGATCTTTGGTATGGTACAAATCTGATTTTTTGTGAACATCTGCTGTGTTTCCTGCTCTTTAGAAAGCAAACGCTGCATGCATTGCTTCCTGTTAACACAGAAAAACATGATGTGTGCCAGGGTATAGTATCAGTAACTTAAACTCTGATAATGCTATAAAAACATTATTTTAATACTATTTAAAAACCAGCCCATCATAGCTCAAGCTTTTATTGCAAACCTAGAGATTCTAGAAATTGACTCTAGATGGGTTTAAAAAACAACAACAACCTGACTGACTGATTTTACTAAAGTGTTAGTGCTATTTGCTGTCAAGTTGTCTCTGACTTATGGTGTGTCTATGAATGAGTCCCCTCCAAAATGTCCTGTCCTTGACAGTCTTTCTCAACTCTTGTAAACTCAAGGCTGTGGCTTCCCTTATGGAGTCCATTCATCTCATGGCTGGTCTTCCTCTTCTTCTTTGCCTTTGACTTTCCCCAGCATTATGGTCTCTTCCAGTGAGACTTGCCTTCCCATGATGTGCCCAAAGTACCACAGCCTCAGTTTCTTCATTTTTGCTTCCAGGGCAAATTCTGGCTTGATTTGACCTAGGAACCACTTGTTAATCTTTCAGTCTATCTGGGGTGTTTGCAACGCTCTCCTCCAGGACCATGTTTCAAACATATCCATTTTCGTCCTGTCAGCTTTCTTGACGTCCAACTATCACATCCATACATTACTGTTGTTGAAAATAGAACAGCAAAACTGTCAGTCAAATGCAATTTTGGGGGTTGCTTACCTGTGGTGTAGTTCCCCAGTCCTGCCCTTATGGCCCTTTCAATCATTCTTTTGTTCAGCAAGTGAAATGATTTTGATCATAATTTGTCCTTTGCAATGTTGTTTTCCAGTAGGTATTCTTGCATATCTGATATGTGTATGTGTGTGCACACTTAAAATAAATATTAAGACATAGTGACACCTTCACACTTGAGGAGTTTTAACTGAACAACATAGCCATGCAGGTGGAGGTGGCACCTAATTCTCGGCTACGGATGGAACCTAGGCAGAACAACATGAAATTTCAATTACTTGGATTGCCTTCTCCTTAAAAGGATCTGGCCCACTCTCTTAGGGTGCTCTGGGGCTGGCACGTGGGCACTCAGTGCCTTCCACTGGATAAGGCTGGCGCATGACCTCATACTGAGGAATAGAATTTGACCACAGTCATCCATGCCTTTGTAACATCCAGATTAGATTATTGTAATGGTTTGTGTTTGGAACTGCTTTTGATTACTTTTTGGAAACTTCAGTTAATTCATACACTCTTCTTGCAGGTTAACTAACTTGTTACATACCATCAAGTCATCTCTGACTTATGGCAACCTTAAGATTGAAAGCCCACCAAAATGCCCTCTCCATGACATCCCTGCTTAGTTGTTCTAGATTGCTTTATGGAGTCCATCCATTTCTTATTTGGTCTTCCTTTTCTTTTGCATTTGACTTTCCCTAATATGATTGACTTCTCCAGTGAGTCTTGCCTTCTTATAAGGTAATAAAAGTACGACAGTCTTAGTTTTGTCATTTTTGCTTCCAGGGAAAGTTCTGGTATGATTTAATCTAAAACCCACTTCCTTGTCTTTCTGGGTCCAGGGTATTTGCAAAGCTCTTCTCCAGCAAGGTTACCACTGAGACTGGCAAAATGGAACATCTCCTGCCATTTCTTACAATGGGCCATGACTCCTGATCCCTTTGGGGCTACAGGTCAAAGCACTGTACTTACCTTTAAAGCTCTTACCTTTAGTTTGAGGCATGAGAGCATCTGAAGAACCTCCTTCTATTGCTTGCACCTGTCTGAACCTAAAGGGTCTCTTTGAATTTCACTTTCTTCTGAGGTAGGCTAGCTAGTTTTGCATTGTCAGAAAAACAGACACAAAGGGGTACAGGGTTGCACAATTGTATATACTACTTTATATGTACAGTGGTACCTTGGCTCACAAACTTAATTCGTTCCACGATTCTGGTCACAACCCAAATTGGTCATGAGCCAAGTCAAATTTTCCCATAAGGTTCAATGTAAATAAGGTTAATCCGTTTTGTAACTATTTTTTTAATCACAAAAATTTGAAGCAAAGTGACAGCAACAAAGATAGCAGCCATCTCCCATCCCACCAACACAACTGTGATCACGCCATGTTCCCTGCACGAGTGCGACCGCAATCATGGCCATGGACAGGCACAATCGTGGCCGCGCTCAGGCAGGGAGGACAGGCACGGTCACAGCCATCTCCCCCTACAGCACGATCTCAGCCATCGACCTCCCCCAAGCATAATCACAACCATCCCCCCCCCCCCAAGCACAACATAACCGTGATCGCATCTGTGCAGGGAAGACGGGTGCGATCGGGATCGGCACCTGATGTGGAGTTCACGACCTGAGGCAAACTTTTTCCAAAATTTCTGTTCGCAACCCGAGGCGTTCGTGAGCTGAGGTACCACTGCATAAAGACACATGTAGAATAATTGCTATAATTTAAATAGAATACTTCTAACCAAAGTGGGCAAGACTGTGGGCTTACTGGATGCTCACCACTGATGGACAACTTCTTTCCTGATGTTTTCTTGTCATTCTTCATTTTTAAACTTGACGTGGGTCTGGACAGTCCTTCAAATGGAGAACACCTTCCAATGCAAACCGCCCTCCATGAAATAGGAAACCTGGCTACTCTAAAACTAAGCAGCTTGGTGTTGACCAGAGAGACATTCTTCTCCATCAAGGAAACTGTGTATGAAATGCCCTTATGGTAGCAATTTGGTATCCTTTCAGGCCAGGGGTTCCAGCATATTCTTTGGGCTATTTGTTTTTAAAATCTGCTTTATTGCTTACTGTATTGTGCCCTTCTGCCTCTGTTTTATTTTTCTTGTGATTGAATTTTAAATATTTTTATTACTACCAGGAGCTGTGCTGGGAGTTGACTTAAGTTGTTGAGTGCAATATACATTTATTAACCAAATAAATAAATAAATATCAAATTACCCACCTAATACAGCAACTTTGCTGATTGCATTAAGTTTCAAGGAAGACATTTTATTAATCTTTAAAAACACTGTGAGATGATGAGAAGCAAACAAAAAGAAGTAGATTGTTTACATTCACATACAGTGCAACCCTTTGTATGTTTACTCAGAAGTAAGTCCCCCAGACTGCAATAAGATTTACCCCTAGATATATGTGTATCAGATTGCTGCCTTACTGGTATTAAAACAAACTATAGCCCTCTTTCTGTTTGCTTATAGATCTTTGGATTCAGAAGTGTTTTCACCTTTCATCTGAAGGTACTTGGAGATGTCAAACCCATCAGTGCAAATGCAGTGGTGGACAATGTGCTTTAAGTTGTGGTCTGCATGGAGCAGACCTGAAGTTCTGTTCCACCCTAAGCTGCAGAGTAGCTGAGCGGGAAAGAATGGGGTGCTGCCAGGCCAGGCTTTTCTTGTGCCACTGCCCTGCCTCATTCATAGAATGTTACAGGAAGTCTAGGCACCATCTCCCACTCAAAACCCTCCTGTGTTTTCCCACTACTTCTTCCATCTCCTTCCTTAACATAGAAAATCCCTTAGGGAGGGAAAGATGGAATCGCTGCACAACATCTTCACAGTGGCAGTGCTCAGAAAGCATTCCAGACTGCAAGCAGCCTGGGAGAGGAAGTTCTCGCTTGCTGTCATTTTGCCCTGTGGGCCCAACATTTTGCACTGCATAGGACTGCATGGAATGTGACTGCAAACAATTTCTTTCTTTCTTTTTTCTTCTTGCCTTACAATGTTTTTAAAGACTGATATGCAAAGGTATTTGTTTTTTTTTTTTAAATCTATAATACTTAATGCAATCAACAAAACTGCTGACTTGAAATACCTACAAAGGGGGTTAGTTTGCCCTGCCATTACTCAAAGTGAGGTGGTGGCCTCAGATGGCAAATCCTACAAGGTTGCAGGAAAGTTGGGAGAAAGCAGCCAGTGCCACATGCCCCTAGATGCCTCCTGTTTCTCTGCTGCCCTGAGATGGTGGCCAATGCATTGTGCTAGAAGAAGACATTCAGCCATGAAGAAAGGCTTTTCTACATGGAGCGGCAGGAGGCACCATCTTGTGCTTCACCCCAGGCAATAAAATGGCTTGGGCTGGACCTGGGCCAGGTCCTGGGTGCCTCTTGGTAAGAGAGCTGAAGAAGGAGCCCAGAGCAAGAAATCTGGCTCCTTGCCAGTCATGTGTTCCCGTGTGCTCCCATGCACTGAAAGGTTGGATGGATTTCGGATTGTTCTTGTTTTGGGACTTGGTTTGTTGAAAAGCTTTGCTTCTTTTCTCTGTGACTGTATAATTGAGTAACCTGAAGCAAAGCATTGAGGCATTATGTTATTTGTACATTCATATGTGAGCTTTCTAATTTTGTAATTACGTTGTCATAGAAGTGGGAGGAACTTTGGAGATGATCTCATCCAGGAATTTCCAAACTTTTCGAACCTGTGGGCACATCTGAGAATTTGAGAAACTGCTGTGAGCACTGACACAAAATGCCTAATTGGTGGATTGACACTGTTGTGCCTACCTGTCTCATCTGAACATCTTAGGCTGCATCTTAAACAGGAGAAATATTTGCTTGCAGTCTATTGGACACCGCAATATGTTATTCATAAGCGCTTGTCTAATTCAGCTACTTGCTGACAGTGCAATGCAGCTAATGCTTTTTGAAAATATATGCATTAGCAATGTCCAATAGTTGCTTCTTTTTGGGAGGAGGTTATTACAATAGATACATTTTGGGCTGGAACAGTCTTTCATATTCACTGATGTAAACATTAGACAATCTTTAATATTCACTGTTTCCATGCCATGCAGATTTATGCCCAAACTTAACCAGGCATGACCACATGGTTACCTAGACAGCACAGTTTCTGCGCTCCCTTCTCCATCCTCCCCTCCTCACCATGGCATCCTGACAGTCCCATCCCTTTTCTCTTCTTGCCTATGGACTGCAGACTGGTCTGTTGCAGTCCTCAGGCGTGTTCCCCCCTTCCCCCACAAAGTGGACCTCCAGCCCACACAGAGCTTTTTATTACAGGAAATCAACAGTTTTTCCTGTGATTCTCCCCATCTCAATCCATGTGTTTTCATGCTGTTTACCTGTTTTGAAATGTAAACAGGGAGCTGGACACATTGCTTGGCCAATGCGAATAAAGAGAACAATGTTGTGTCTGTTGCTAGGGAGCAGCAGACTGTAGAGAGTGAAAGCTAGAAACACCAGCCACTAGTCTTGCCAAGGGTCGCTAGTGTTTCCATAACAACACTGGTAAAAAGGGAATCCCAGGTCTGGATTAGTGTAGACCATTGATTCTCTCTCTGGTTTCAGAAAACTAACCCTATCATGCAGGAACTCCAGGACTGGGTCTGGATGACACAACACACCCACAATTGTAAGATTTCACTATTGCTTCCCATGTTATGCAAATTCGCTCTTGTTTAGTATTCACATCCATGAATATAGAAAGAGTGTTCTTTTAAGTTATTAACCTGCTTCATGGAAACCAGCAAATGGAAAGAGAAATGGATTCTGTCCACTCTTTTGACAGCTAACAGGTGAATATTACAAAATTGGAAGGGAAAACGCTAACCTCCTGTAGTGCAACTAAGGCTTTTACAACACTTTTGATACACAGATAAGTGGCACATGTAGGGATATTTGGTTTGCTTTGGTAGAAGCCCATGTGAAATTCTTAGAAAGTTGCATGCATTTCATATGCATCTATATAGATTTTTTTAAAATCATAAAAAACCCCTGAAGAATGGGTGTCCATGTGGAGGACCTCTGATCCAGTCAATCCAGGGTGCAGCGACAGCAAGGGACATGTAAGGAATCCATCTGGGGTGGGAATCCATCAGATTCCCTGTGCTGGGCTCCTTGGATTCCAGTCTGCTTTGCAGGAGTCCCGAATCCAAGTTTCTTGTGAGTATGCCCCCCTTCCACACCACAGAAGGCTGGTTGGGAGAGGCTCGCCAGGAAAGGAGCCCCTGCCTCCCATGAACACAGTGCAAGCAGCACCCCTCTTCCTCGCCAGCTGCAGCTGCCAGTTGTCGGTTGCACAACTGGGGCTCTGTGTGCCTCCACAGGCTTCCTCTTGGCTCTGCTCACTTTGGAAGGCCTGGCCAAGCACAAGAGGAGGGTGATGAATGTTTGGAGGGACAGATTCCAACAGGGTTTGTCCCATCCCAAGCCATGGCATCCCTGACTGATGGCCATCCAGCTTCTGCCTGAATCCCTTGAGCGAAAGAGAACCCACCACTTCCCAAGGCAGTATTATGACAAGGCACCCCACCATGGCCAGCCAGCCTTGGTGGTTTGTTGCATCATCTAGAGTCACTGCAGTCTCTGCAAGATGCCTCATTTTTCACATACAAGCCAGCCTGGGAACCCATGGCTTGTTTTCAGTTGCTCTTGCCAATTGTGGATTGCCATGTCATCCAAATCCAGCATGGCAACTTTCTTATGGTTTTTCAGGGAACAGCCCCAGAGCCACTATGGCAAAAGTGGAAAAAAATCCCTGTCACTTTTGCCAAGCTTTCATGGGCCACCCACTTGGTGAGAGCTGCTCACCAAGTGCCTACGTGGGGACTTTGGAATGACTGCCACAGGCTCACTTAGCCCTGTTGTTATTGCAGGCCCTTTTTGTTCACCAATGTCATGGGCAGGTCACCTCCCTTTTTCTTTCTTCTGATCAGGCTCAAAATGAAACCTTGGATGTATAATTCTTTATTGAAAATTGTCTGGTTATGGAACAGTATAAATCAAAGAAGCCTTCTACTAGAGTTTCAGGAGAAGCATCTGTCCATGTAAAGAGTTGACTCCAAAGTGAAACTTCCCCTCTGCCCCTTCCTTTCAGTAAAGCTTCTGGGTGGCTCTTGCTGCTTGAGGGCTAGATGATGGGAACACCGGAGATTTCATCCTCGGGCTGCTAACTTTGCCTGCTGTTGTCCAACCAAGACAAGGAGTTCTTCTTGCATCTGTCCCCACTCCCACCCTGAAAAACCTTCCATGCTTTCCAAGGCAGGCAGATTCTTAGTCTCTGTCTGAGAAACATCACTGGGTAACTGTCAAGGAGTGAACTACAGACAGCCCTTCCAATGTGCTGCTTAGGTACTTTGGAGTGAATGTCAGTGAAAATTCAATTTGGAGATCATAAAAAGCCATCTCCTGGAGGAAAACAGGGGGAAAGTGGGGCGGGGGGTTGCAGTGGGTGTACTAGGGACAAAACTTGCAGCAAGGGGAGTAAACAAGATGGCTTCAGTCACCAAGTCCCTTGGGATGCCTCCTGGAGGACTGGTGGACAACCCACCTGGTGGGTGACCATACTGGACTACACTAACTTGTTTTGTTATAATTACACACCACTTATTAACACACAATGCAACTGCTTACAAAATTAGGCTCACCCATATATGACAAAATGCCAATTTTATTTATAATTTTATTTTAGGTGCTGCTGACTGTTCACCAAAACCCTCCGTAGGACCCTGTAAAGGTAAAGGTACTCTTGTTTTGTGTGGTTTGATGGTGTGACCTGAGGATGCCAGTGCATTTTTTTGGTACTGCACATTTAGAGAAATGATGCAACCACTAATAATGTCTGCATTTCTACAGAACATTTGGCTGCATGGAATCCAGTGCAGTTTAAGTAGTGTGTGTGCGGCAGTGGGGGGGAGGGGTTGCAGGTAATGACTATACCCTAGTGCAAGCAGAGCCCCACAGAAATCACTGGAGCTTAAGCATGGCTGCCTCCGTGCGGGGGTTCTCACCTTCTCAAGGCTGGATTCCATGCCATGAAGATTTTAGGACATTATAAATGTCTCACCCCAGAGAATACTAAAATGTTAGTCATTATGCTTAGAGTTCACTTATTTCAGATTCTTGGGGACAATCTCTTCAAAACACATTATTTTGTTTGGAATTCTGCCACATTGATGCTTGGCCAGGTGGTTCATAGTCTTGAGACCTTGACCTGCTGCAACCAATGGTTGAATTGCTTCAGTGGGATACAGGACCCTTCCCCAACATGCTGCCTTGGCCAAGCGTTGGCATCAGCACCCTGATGTCCTTGAGGACAAGGCAGCCTTGGCAGTTGAAGGCTAATGAGGACTTGGGATGTCTGAAACCCAGAATTCTTAGGAAAATTAACTGCTTTCATTAAAACTAAATTGTGTTGGTGCTGCTCATGGGCAATGGGTATTGAAACAACATTGTTCCGCCGTGTAAATCAGCTGAATCTTTTTGGAAGATTTCATTGCTGGCCACAGAAGGTACAGATGTCCCTTACCACTTGTGGCACACCATTATGTACTTTATGAGACTACCATGATTAGGTGCCTGGAAAGAACAGTCTTCCCCTGTTTCTCTTTGTTGTCACTCTCCTGTTTTCTACTTGTTTTTCCAGTAACAGTTTTCTTTCTTGTGCGTGTTGCCCATTTCTTTCTCCAGAAAACCTTTCCATCTCCACTTTTCAGCCCACTGATGAATTTCCAAGAGAAAACTTCACTTTTAATTGTTCCTTGCCTAGCATAGTGCAAGGTTTCTATATGAGACTGTTCAAGGGAAGAGACAAAGAAGCCATCTGTACTTTGTACAGGGACAATGGGCAAAACGGGACTGAGAACAAGAGTGAGTTTTGTGAACCAATCTATTTGGGTGATAAAGTGTCATTCAGACTCTGGAATTTGAAGAGCCATCACAGTGATACATACACCTGCTGCCTAGAAAGCCTTTCCCCAGTCTTCAATTGCTGCAAAGCAGGTGAAAAGCATCTATATATTCAAGGTAAGTTGAAATGCTTGCTTGCTTGCTTGCTTGCTTGGTTTTCCTAACTGACACATAAGCAAAGGAATTTATGATTTAAAGTACCAGTGAAAAAATCCCTTAAAATTGTTAAGACTTGTACCTGAGAAGCAAATCCCGGGGGTAAGAGGTGCTTCGGGACAGTCCTCGCACCTTGAAGCCTCCCTTCCACAATAAGGGGACTTGAGGAAGTGGGCACTGGGGAGTGTTTGGAGCATCAAAGGATGGGCTGCTTCTACCCGGAGGTCACTGAGGGCCAGGTGAGGTGGTCTGTCCAGCGGCATTGACCAGAGGGCTGAAGGCTCTCCATCCTTGTTGCGTGACACAGTGAAGAAGGAATACCTTCTGCAAAATAAAGCACGCAGGTTCTGGTCCTGATGGGTGTACAGTGACATGACGAGCAAGTGACAGTTGCACGACTATGGCAGGCACCACTTTTACTGGTGTGTGGCTTGTGCCAGGTGGAAGAAGAGCCATGTTTCCCCAGCAACCAGTCTGAACCCTGGGAAAATGCCATTTCTTCATGACAGAGCTCAAGCACCAGCTTTGCATGCGGAAGGTCCCAACTTCAGTGCCGGCCTCTCTGACAGAGCTGAAAATATCCCTGCCTGACAAGCAGTGCCAGTGCTGCGAAGCCAGTGCCAGCAGTCCACCTCAGCAGGGCTGGGCTAGATGGACTGAGGACCTGGCTCAGTGCCAGGCAGCCTCCCATAGCGCTCTGATTAGGAAGTCTGCATTCTCCAAGATGGACGGCTGACTAGCCTCTGCTTCTGTGTCTGGAGAGCCCCGGGGTGGCACTTCCCCACGGCTTCGTTTGCCCATCACTAAGGTGAGGAGTGATGCGGGCTCCCAGAGAGCTGCTTCCTCCAGGTGCTGGGAGCCCAGGAAAGGTGATGCCAGCTCACCGGGGAACTGTCACTGCTAGACTGTGGCCTCCATGGGAGCCAACCAGGCCCAAAGCCAAAGGCGTCTCTCCACCCTTCCACAGAAGTGGTTGTATTACCCTTTCAAAACATTAACGCCTCCAGTTCCTTCTCTCCTGACCTGTCTTTAGTCTTCCATCACCATGTGAGGTTGACAGAGGAAGGAGGCAAAAGGTGCAGCTGGGAAGGGGATGGGAGAACGCAATAGACTTCTTCCTGTACTAATCTCAGGGGCTGATTCCTAAAGGAATGTTGATCATGCATGTGTGAGCCACCATGGAGAGAGCACCATGGATTGCCCCTGCTCAAATGCAGTGCGGCACGCTGAAGTCCGTTCACCAGTTCAAGTCTGCCAATCAAGTACAGAGGAAGAAAATAGTGTATATTCATCTGGGTCCAAGTGTACAGTCTCTGCTACAACCAGCTGAATGCCTGGTTAGATCTTCTTTTCTGTTGATGGCCCATGCTAGTATGTGTTCATAAACCTATTGCTGAGGGCCATTTGAAATGTTCTAAATTGGCTTTTGTGGAGAAATCAAACATACTTTGTGGAACTCAGCTGCTTTGGACTTTTTGAATGAGACACTTTCCTACCCTAAAAACAACTTCTTATCCATTAAATGGAAGTTGTCAAGTGACAAATTTTTAAAAACTTAGATGAGAAGAATTCTATCCTGGCTATGGGCTTTGGTGTCCACTTTCATTTCCACTGCCTTATAATCACTTCCAGGTGGGAAATAAAGTAAATAGGAAAAGTTCATCTGCTGGCTTTGTTTGCGCCTGGCACTCTGGAAGTCAAGACTGGAGTATACCTAATCCCATCAATGACAGAAGAAGCTGTCTTGGAAAGAACACCCCTTCCCCATCCCAAAAGTCTCTTAAATGAACCAGACCTTTCAGCCCTGGGTGCTCACCAGCCTGCCCCCTGCCCCTTCAACCGCACTTCTCTGGCTTCCGCCCTTACCTGTAAGACTCCTTCCATACACACTTGCTCAAAGGAGGGAGCTGTGTTACTGATGCTGAGGAAAACCAGCAAAGAGAAGAGAATACCTCTGGCCAGGCCTCCCTGAACATGCCTGACCTTGGAAGCTAAGCAGAGTTGGGCCTGGTTAGTACCTGGATGAAGAATACTGGGCACTTTCTCTTACCTGCCTGTGCATCAAGGCAACATGTGGAGTGCCCTTTGCTGAGCTGGAAAGGCACAGGCTTGCAGCTGGATGGGTGACCACATGTGGAATCGGAGCAGGGGGATGGATTCGATGGCTTTATAGACCTCTTCCTATTCTACTCTGTTGTATTCTATTCTAAACCCTAGCCAGTTGTTGGACTGCCCCACACAGATATGTCACAATGGAGATCTGAGGATCAGGGCAGTAATTCTAAATCCTGTTTCTTTTGTTTTCTTCATGATTTAAAGAATCCGCTGCTGCAGCAGAGGAACCATGCTTCTTCTCAGCACTTACATCATGGATACTCATTGGGTTCACTGCTTTTTCCACTGGTGCTTGCATCTTCTGGCTAACTCTTTTTTGCTTCAGAAATGAGGTATGTGATTTCCACAGCTACTTTCAAAAGCATCTTTCCTGCTTGCATGAGATAGAATGGCGTCCAGGTCTTCATTTTAGTGAGAGCCAGAAAGTGGCACAGAGACATACTGAGTCAGCATGTGGAATGGAAACTGCTTTGATGAACAAATTTGAGCTGTTTATTCATACTGGAATTCAGTGACAGCAGTTTACTTTTAATTTTTATAGGATGGAGTTGTTTATTGATTTAAAGACCTGGCGCTTTAGGGGGGAGAGAAAGAACTTTGTGTGTATCAGCAAAAATATCTGAGGAAGCAAATTCCCCTGATCACCACTTCCACAGCCGTAGCAAATAACTGGTGGGCCCAAGCCAGCTCTGGAGTAGTATTCAGCAGGCCCAGCAAGATGGTGAGGGTTGCATACATTTTGTTCTGGATTTGTCAAAGTGCCTCAAATCATTTTGGATTGTTCCTGCTTGAAAGCAGGTGATGGGGATCATTCTCCCATTATGTTCTTCTAAGATGGAAATGTGTAATGTTAGCACAGATGTCTTTTGGCAATGCAGTTGGTACACATACTCAGCCAGTTCACACTACACTTTCAGCCCCAGAGGCCTATAAACTATCCCAGGCTTAAAGTCAGCCTTGGAGCCATGCTATTCCCAACAAACAAACAGGAGTCTTGAGGCATTTCCTTCATTTTTCCCTCCCTCAGTCTTCTCAGTGGTGTTCCAGGAACACTGTGTGATGCTGAGTGGAGTGGAGCAGAGGTGACAGCTGCCCAAGCACCCAAATGGCACTTGGGGGCAGCTGTCAGAGAGTCCCTACTACTGATTTCAGTGGCTTTCTATGTTGTATGAACCCAGTCACTAGGATGCTTCTGGTGACATCAACTTCCTGATTTGTGCATGTGAGGCAAAAATGAAAAAGAAGAAAAGAAATATATATGTGTGTGTGCATTGCCATTCTCACGTTACAAAGCTCTTGCTTTCCCCCACGCCAGTTTGAAAGTATATGTTAGAAAGTTAACATGTGATGTGACCCTTGGAAATCAACCACAATTTTAAGAAATTGTGGAAGATCTGAAAGCTGGGTTGCATGTAACATGAAGCCATTGTGGGTGAATGTTATTTTTGTTGCAGCACTGGCCTCCATTTTGAAAATCCAAGCTATAGTCAGGGGTGCATCATGGCCTCTTCTTACGTGTAAGCCCAGTGAGGGTAGGGTGTTAAGGAGGCTACCAAGCTGTCCCTCAAATCTAAAACAGGGCATGTATTCTGGGTGGCCTGTTAGCCACCCCAGCAACCTTCCCTTCTTGGGTCCCAACAAGTCACAGCATGCTCCCCCTGGGACTTGTACTTTCCAAATGCAAAATAACAAGCCCTGCAAGGAAATTGACCTACCGTGGCTTTGGTTCATGCAAACCAGCTATAACTGTGCTCTGAACAAAGTTAGGTTGTTGTGATTTTTAATGTTGCTTTAAAGATTTTACTAAGTTTTTATTTCATGATAGATTTCACATGTGGAATTCTTTGTAAACTGCCTCAGTTGATCCCAGAAAGTCAGCAAGCCAGCACTGAAATATAATAAATGAATGTAAATAAAAGCTAAAAATGTGCATGTGTAAAAATTACTAGACTTCATATCCACGGCATTTTTTTTAATTCTTAGGTTTGCCGGCGAGTCTCCAGCTCTCATGACTACAATAATGAATATATGTCCATGGCAGCAGTGAAATCCACCTAAATGCCCAGCACTCTGCAGTAATACACAGTTCTGTTTAATCAAACTGATATGTGAAATGAGCTTTCTTTGAATAATTTGCCTCAAAAGCTCTGGCTTGTGTAAAATACTAAAAAAGACAGAAAAAAGAAAAAATGCTCCCAGATGTCCCCCTCCCCATCCTGCCTCCTCTGCAGCCAGGAAAAGGATTCCCGCTGAGCTGCATTTCCCTTTCCGTGAAAGGCAGTTTGTTGTTCCATTCAGACCAGAGATGGTGCCTTGGAACACATTCAAGTTAGTTCAAACCAGCAAGACAATTCCGGGGCTGAACCTGAGCCACAGCCTTTCCTTCAGATGCCAGGACCTTTGCATGAGTCCCCACCGCCCCAGCGGCACAGGAGAAGCAGGCAGGTGTGGTAAGCATACCTTTGCCTAGGTTTCTCTCAGCATGTGCACCAAGCGCTAAATCATGGCTTCCCGTTGCATCCAAATCAGGCTACAGCGATGGTGCTGGACGTACAGACCTTGCACACACAGGCATACTAGAAAGTTTGGTAGTCACGAAGAAAGCAACAGGTGGAAGAGGAAGACCTTGCTGGATGCTGCTTTATATTGCACAAGCTGCTTCTCAGAACATAAGCGCTTCAGAAAAGCCACACTGGATGTGACCAATATGGAGACGGTAGTACCCACACTTAAGATAAGCTATGTGTGAAGAGCAAATTTTATTTTTTTCTTTCTGATTGGCAGATCAAGAAATATGGGAAACATATATGAAGGCTTCCTCCGTGGACAAAGTACTGCACTTTCCCTTCATTTTGGAACTGAGAACCAGGTGTTCTGGTATCAGGCAAATGTCTTCTGTGGGTGAGCCTAGCATCAGTGACTGGGTCGTGTGTGCATGCGTGCGTGTGTGACATGCTCACCACAACGATAGAAAGCAGAGGTGGCTTCCTGCAGCCCCTGTGCATCGCCATCGCGATGCACCACAGACAGTGCCCGTTTGCAGCGATGAGAGAAGAGATTTTGGTCCCTTTCCCCTTGAAGAGCCTTTTCAAAGCATTGTGTTCATGAGTGGGGGAAATGCGAGGAGTGGTATCACCAGCCACAGATCTCCTGCATTCACAACATTCTGTTTGTCCATGAGGCTGTGTTCTCACTGCGGTGGCAAACCTTTTTCTGGGCTGTGCACCACTCAAGGCTGCAAGTCACAGTTCACAAAAATCAAACATTTCTTGAAAGTCTGCCCAGAAAACATTTGTTCGCATCAAAAACTAAATGCCAGGAGGGAGGCTAGGCTAGAAGGCTTCTCACTGACATAAGATGGCCAGATGCAGCTGTGGACTGGACTTGCTCTTCTCACAATTGTGTGGAGGAACTTACCCCTGCTAAAATCCCCTCTTCTATGACTATTAGAGGGTCAGCAGCCCAGTCCTCTTTTGTACCTGGACTTTCTTCCTCTTTTGCAGCAAAATGGTAACATTTTTAGCCTCCAATGCTGGCTAAAATTCGCCTCCCTTCTTTGTCCTGCTTTCTCTAACTTCCTGTGCAATAGCACTATCCTAAAGGAGTAGGGAAGGAATATGCTCGCACCTTCTGCACATAAGGGGTAGAACCTGTTGCTGAGCTTTTCAACTCAGTGGATCTGTTTATTTTGAATTGTGCAGAAAATGAGGCATACCACAGTATTTTCCTGTTGTGCTTCACTGTAGCTATTCTTCATATACTAAGCAACCAGAACATGCCAAAATATTGATCAAGCTAAATTGTTTGCAGTTTGCTTTTCCAGAGGGATTTTGGCACAGAAACCACAAATATAAGGTTTTATAGTAAATATCTTTTTTAAAAACAGCAAGAACACAACAACAGATTGAGTGCAGTAGTGAATACAAGTGGGATGAGCATCAATATTCATCATTACGTTGCTATGATTATTGTTGAAATAACTAAAAGTACATCTGACCTCCATTTTGTATCCTTTTCATCAGTACCAAGTGGATCAGTCTGCTTAGTTCTGAATTGACCATCCAATAGAGCTGATTGAAAGAAATGTGGAATGCAATTAAATGAAATACACCGCACATGTTATTTACTTCATACTGATACGCCACAAAACTATGTGTGCACCTTCATATTTACAGGGAAAACATGGGGTTCTCAATCCCATGACAACCTCATGATCAAGCAACTGAAGGGAATGACTGGAAGGTGGAAGGGATGGTTAATCCTTTCCTTGCTTGCCAATGTTCCCCTACAAATGCATTTTCCACAGCAATCCTAGTCATGCTTAGCTGTGAATAAGTTCTGCTGGACTATGTAAAGTCTTACTTATGAGTGGATAGTCAAAGAATTGCACTAATGACTCCCATCTTCCCCCCCTCCCTCCACATGCCCCCACTTGGACTGTCATTGTCCATTTCCCAGGGAAGGGTCTTCTTGTTGGGGGCTGAGGCACATTTTGGTGGCGCCATGCCTAGCTTGTGGAATGTCTTGTCCTGGCAAGGCACGTGGTCCCCTCTGTCGCTGTTAAGTATAGCACCTAGCTAAAACTTATTTATTCCAGCAGGAATTTGACTGGCCAAGTTGAAGTTCTCCTGCAGCAAGCCTCTATTTTGGTTGCTTTTGTCTTCTGTGCCCTTTGACAAATCAGGCACATCTTGCATATTTGTACTGCCTTATTCCTGTTGCCCAGTTAGGAAAGTCAAGAATGAAATGTCTCCAAGAAAATTTTGGATTAAAATAAGGGATTCAAATAGCTAATCAGCAACAGAGTATGGCATATGAGTAGTTATTTTGCTTTCTCTCTGAGGCTTCCCACATAGTAGACAACAGTGACTAATAGTTAGGAACTGATGATTGGTTTGCTGGCACTCTTTACTAATACCAAAAGGAATCCAGACAAGGGGAACACTTGGGGCACTAGGAGATCAATGTCTGTATTCGATTTACAGAGACCTCACCCTTACAGATCAATAAAAAGGTCCCTCGAAACAATTAGGTGAACTAGGAATATGATCGAATAAGGTAAGAGGAGGGAGTTTTTCAGACCATGAATGCAACAGATAGACATTGAGAATAAGGCATTGAGAATATACTCAGGAGAACGGGGAGTGTCAAAGAAACAATTATTGTATCATACACAGGCCTGTACCATGTCATGGAATCCCTGCCCCCTCTGTGTGTCTGTGCGCGGACGTGTGCTCATAATCATCTACTGATATCTTAATACGGGGTGATATTGTTTAGACATAAGTTATTTCAGAATAGAAATACATCCTTAGGAATGCAGGTTTAATCTAAACGTACAGTATTTTCCAAAATGTCCATCGAAGAGGGTCTGGAGATGTAACAGTCGGATCCTCTGCCCTCAGGGTGTTGCCTGTAAACCATCTTGGTAAGCTTAAAAACAATTGTTTTTGTTCTACTTAGAAGCTTTGACTTCAAATAATGTTGAATATATTATGGGTTTGAATCTATGCATGTATAAACTGTGTAATAAGTATTGATATTGGATTTTTTTTACTATAGTAAAGAAGCAAAGAACAAATCTTGTCTGAGAGAATGATTTCTGGAAATGAACTCTGTATGTCCCATATCTTGAGTGAGGAATATAATCTTAGTCTAAGATGGCGTCTTGTTGTAAGCAATTTTAATATCTGGTGTTAAACAGGTAAACCAGGGTTGCCTATGAACTGGTAACATGTTTTAAAAGAACCTCTAAACCAGGGCATATCCCACGGCATAGCAGTACTTTTCAATCTGTTTTAATTGTTTTTAGCTTACGTGGTGTGATTTATTGGCATTTGCTGTTAACTGGGCAGAGAGCACCGAAATGCTGGGACAGGACACTTCCATTCAACAAATAGCTCACCATTTCCTTTTGCAGCATCACTGTCCAGTCAGCTGCTCCAAAAACATGAGGGCAGGAACAGCTTCTTTCTTTCATGGCCCCAGTTCAGTGCAGACGTGGTTCAGGGCCCCTTCCATGCCTTGTGGCCTTGAAAACTGCTGCAGCCATGCTCCCGGTGCTGCAAAATGAGCACGCAGCAATGGCCCTGGTGAATTCCTGGACTGCTGTTGAGGCCTGCCCTCTCCAGAGGGCCATCCCTGGGCACCCCTATGCCCAGTGCTTTTTTTGACATAGAACGCACTTGAACGGATTTCTGGCACCTTTTTTCAACAGATCTTCCAAGTTTTAAAAATTTGAAAATTTGATGTTTGGTCCATGTGGATTTGAATCACCCTGTCGAGCATAGCAGGTCGGCGGCAAAATCATTAAAACGGTGCCTGCGGACTGCTTGTGTGTCGAATCCGATGCATGCGTACTTCGTCCACACTGGTTGTGATGGCGCTGCTCGGCTTGTGTAGTCATGCGCTGAGTGCTTACTGCGGGCGGCAACCGTTATGTTTCGTTACACAACTGATGTGTGTGGGTGTGTGTACAGTGATTGACTACGTGTGAAAGGTAAATAATTTCATGATTTCCAGCACCATTTTTCTTACAAAAAAAGCACTGCCTATGCCCACAGACACCTGCTGCCTGCGCCTCTGGGGTATTTGTGCTTTTGAGACTGGATTTAATGTTAATTACTTTGAAAAATGATATGGGAGGCTGCCATGCTCAAAAGACTCTGCCAGCCTCTAGAACCAACTTGCTTTCTGAGTGAAACAAAGCAGGCCCTGAGCGATTCCTAGAAAATTAGCATGACAAGCCCAGTGTATACTCGAAAGCCTGCCCAGAAAACAAGAAAACTCTAGACCTGCAGGGGTGGTACAAAGTTTCCTTGGGGTTGGAGGGGAAGCAGGGGGTGTGTTGCCAATCTTTTAAATGTGCATGTGTAGCAGCTCTTTTGTTGTGTGCCTTTCCGGGTGTGTGTTGTGCTTGTCTGTTTGTGGGGATTTTTCCTTGAGTTTTTCCTTTTGTTTGTGTGGGCATGTTTTTGGGGAGTGGGGTGGCATGCCTGGGTGTTTTATCCAAGTGTGTATTTCTCTGAGCATCACCGGTTTGCTTCCTGTGAAATGGATATTCTTTGTGTTTTGGAGACAAAGATGTGATTTGGTATTTGGGGCCCAGATTCCAATTCTGTGTTGCTCTCAGCTTTCAGGCCAAGTACACTTTGCCCGTGTGGAATGAATGTTGGAGCAGAAACTGGTAGGTTCAGAAGCACAGTTCTGTGCTTCGGAGACAAGCCCTTGACCTCTCCTTTCTACTGAGTTTCTGGGGCAAGCTGCTTT
Source organism: Varanus komodoensis (assembly GCF_004798865.1). NCBI lineage: Eukaryota > Metazoa > Chordata > Lepidosauria > Squamata > Varanidae > Varanus > Varanus komodoensis. Next base: position 10,447,519 of record NW_025335627.1, read on the forward strand.
TCTTTTAGCCTCACCCATTTATCTTCTCGAAGGAGTTAGGAGTTTTGTGACTGTGAGGTAGGAAGGAGGGGTGGCTGCAAAGTGTTGGGAAGACAAAGCTGTGTGTGCCATGTGCCCCCTCTGCCCCCCAAACTCTCCAGCTGCCCCCCGCGCAATGAAGAGTGCCCGACCATTGCTGGCATGAGTGTTTCTCTTCTGCACCAGAAGCTATATCCAGTTCCAAACTATTCCTCGTCTCCTAATCCTCCCTTTAAAAATTATATACCGAATATCATTCCATTGCCATTTCACCCATGGGATCGAATTTAAGAGATCTACATTTCTGTTTTACGATTATAATTCACCAGGGAGGAAATACAAGGTTAGTAAGTTTTCATAGTAAAATGAATATGGCAGATCAGCACTTTAGATATGTATATATAATCAAGGTGCAGATGAATGATGAAAATTCATCTAAATTAGTATCTTCATGCTATTTAGCAAAGTAGTAAGTCCTCATATGGCTGGAGATCAACTTTAATAAGAGATAAATCAGGACTGATGATCAAGGAGAAAGCCTGAACTGCAGCACAGATTAAAGACTATCAATTTTAACCCCCCTCCTCCACCACCCCCATAGCGACATCTTTGAAACGGTGAGGAAGGTTCATCACAGAAATGCAGCCTTACTTTTATGGAGCCCTTATTTTCATTTGATTTGACGCTATTTTATTTTTTGAATGCAAAGTGCTCAGCACTTGCAATCTCGGGCACTCAATCCAGCTGCCTCTTTGGAAACTAATCCCCATGGCTTCGCTTCATGATCACTGAGCAGAGATAGATTCTTCTCCTGTTCCCCTTAATATCTGCTCCTAGTGCCATTTACCTGCTTATTTCGGCATCACATGTGAACATACGATGTACAGTTTCCAGTAGTTCTCTCAAATCATTCTGATGAGCATAGCATTAAAAATGATTTCACTTACAACTTTGATCTCATTCCAATGGTTAGATGGAAAAGATATTATCTCAGCAATGCCGATGACCCAGCAGGGCGATGTACACTAAGTTCCTGCCATTTATCAGGATGCTTTGCCAAAGTATTCATGCAAAACACATTTACTCCTGTTGCGGCACATCTGACAAATACAGCATGTTTCCCACCATGTTACAAATGTGATCCTGTGTCACACAGACATGCAGTAGTGGGAGGAGGAGGAGGAGCTGGAAAGGGGAGGTGTGCAGGGAAATTGCCCTTTAAAAGAAAGTCTGCCCTGCCCCCATCCTGCATTAAGGACATTAACTATGTGCAAATGAGGGGTGATGTTTTTGAAAAGGAAAAAAAAAGGCAGCTCCTTCTGCTCCTTCCTAAAAAGCCATGGAGAAGGAGAAGGGGATGGTGAGAGAGGAAAGGAAGCCTGTGGTTCCAGTCCCTATTCTTCCCCCACCTCCCATGGGGTGAAGGTGGCCAAATCGGTGCCCCTATTTCACCGAATTGCCAAAAGCAAGAGTGGTGCTGACTTCTTTGGTGCCGACTCTAGGCCATTTAAGCGAATGTTACTTCCTTCCAAGTGATTTTCATTGGAGCAAATGTGGTTTACTTCTGAGTGAAGGTGCCGTTGTTCCTTACGGGGGGGGGGGGGGGGGCAGAAGGAAGCAGGATGGCCATTCCTCTCACTGGGCAATGCCACCAGCTTAGCACACACTGGAATATGCACCTTGCAAAAAAGCACAACACTTCAAAAGCCATGTTGCAGCAGGTCTGAAGAAATCCGAGATACAATGGCAGAAGTAACACAAGGAGTATCATGTGACTACAGTGCCAGTAAAAATGTCTTGTCTGGATTGCCCGAAGGTGAATACACATTATCAGGGCAAGGGTGTTTTTTAATTCTCAGAAAATGTTTCCACTAGGTATCATATTCTAGTCACAAACACCTCATTGTATAAACATTTCAGCACCAATATTAGTCACTTTACTTGTGGTTATCGATATAAGTTTCTTTTTTTTTTCTGCCTTTCCTTCTGGTAAATTGGCCATAACTGAAACATGCCAGCTTTTCTTGTTACGACTCAACTCTTGCTGAGGTGTTTCCTGTTGATGTGGAACATTTACAGGTTACTACCCAAAACTGAGTGGGAAAAGCTGCAGTCCAGTGCTCACAAAACTGAAATTCATTTCTATTTTTGATGTGAGGTAGTGTTGTGTGGCAACTATGCTTTGGTCCAGTGGTGTACCTCTGCCCATGGATTGGACATGGCTGGTGGAATGGAGTCCCTCCAAATCTCCTCTGGTTGGAGGGCCCTTGAGAGCAGATTTGGTGGGCATGCAGGATGGAAGAGAGGAATGGTGGGAGTCCATTTGCCTAATACTGGATATAGCCCTGAGCTAGAAGTCAGGAAACCCTGGGTTCGAATCTCGCCTCTGTCACTACTACACTAGGAGGCCTTGGGAAAGGCACATCCTCTCATCCTCAGCCTTGCCTTTCACCTGCCATATGAGGGCATAATAAGGCCAACTTACAAAACAGGGTTACTGTCAGGATTGCAACTAGTCACTAGACAATGCACAGGCGAAAGGTTTGGGATATGATAGGACAGGAACAGAAGCAAAAAACAAAGATGCAAACACAGTAAAGCATCATCCCAGTCAATGAAATTTCCAACCATTTCAGGTTAACCCTGAACCTCAAAGGTGAAAGCCAGTGAGTCTTTCAATGCTTCCAAAAAGTATTTAGTCCTGGGTGGTGGTATTTCGTTTTTGTTTAGAGTCAGTCCAACTTGATGCAGCAGTTCATATGCCATAGATCTCTGCTTGCATGGCCAAAATCAAGAACAGGTGGGGATGTGCCCCAGGACCCCTCAGGTGTTGCACAATAAACAATGCATCACAGTTGTCAGCACCTTGGCTCATCCGAGATGGGAATTTGCTAAGGCCACATACTGTTGGGATATTTGGCTGTGAAAATTCCAGGAAAGGGGAAGAATTTTGCTTCGTCCCACTTTCTGAGGAAACCAACCAAAGTCACACTTTCCAGACTTAAATGGATCAGAACATGTGTATCAGACTGCATGCCTGACTGAATTTTGTGATTTAGCTCTTGACTTTAAATATAATTTAATTTAATTATAATTATAATTATAATTGTAATTAATTAATTAAAATTATTAATAATAATTTACATTCTTAAGTGAATGTTGCCTACAGGAATGCACATATTAAAGGAGATCGCAAGGTTTCATGCCCTTTATCAAGAAAAACAAGTCTCTATTCACAGACTGATGCAATGGTTAGATAAATTGGACTGATGTCAGAATGCATGTGAAGCTAACAGGACTGCTTGGTTCATTCCAATGTCTTTCTTTCATTATACCAACACTGCATACCCCAGTATGCTGTATGGATTTGCCATAGCTTTCCTCCCAAGAAGCAAGCGTCTTTCAATTTAATTTCTTGGCTGCAGTCACGGTCTGGGGTGATCTTGGAGCCCAGGAGAATAAAATCTGTCACTATCTCCATTTCTTCCCCATATATTTGCTGGGAAGTGATAGCACTGGATGCCATGATCTTAGTTTTCTTAATGTTGAATGAAACTCAAGCCAACTTTTGTGCTCTCCTCTTTCACCCGCATCAAACATAGAAACAGAAACAGAGCGAGTCAGAAGGGGCCTCCTGGGCCATCTAGTCTGACCTCCGGCACCAGCCGGCACTGCTCACAACATGCCCACCATGTGCACGTCCAGCCTATCCTTGAACACCCGCACCGATGGGGCCTCAACGACCTCTTGTGGAAGCCCATTCCACACCCTCGGGGTCCTGACTGTCAGGAAGTGCTTCCTGGCATCCAAATGCAACCTTGGCTCTTTAGATTCTCTTCACTTTCTGCCATTAGAGTGGTATCATCTGCATGTCTGAGGTTGTTGATATTTCTCCTGGCAATCTTAATTCCAGTTTGTGATTCATCTAGCCCTAGCTTTCTCATGATGTGCTCTACATATAAGTTAAATAGGCAGGGCAACAATATACAGCCTTGCCAAACTCCTTGCTCAATTTTGAACCACTCAGTGGTTCCATGTCCAGTTTTCACTGTTGCTTCTTGACCCACATATAGGTTTCTCAAGAGTCAAATAAGATGGTCTGGTACTCTCATCTCTTTAAGAACGTGCCACAATTTGTTGTGATCCACACAATCAAAGGCTTTAGCATAGTCAATGAAGCAGAAGTACATGTTTTTCTGAAACTCCCTAGCTTTCTCCATGATCCAGTGTAAGCTGGCCATTGATCTCTAGTTACTGCTGAAGCCAAGCATGTAAGATTTTGAGCATAACTTTGCTAGCATGTGAAATGAGTGCAATGGTGCGGTAATTTGAACATTCTTTGGCATTGCCCTTCTTTGGGATCGGAATGTAAACTGACCTTTTCCAATCCTGTGGCCACTGTTGAGTTTTCCAAATTTACTGGCACATTGAGTAGAGTACTTTTACTGCATCGTCTTTTGGGATTTTGAATATCTCAGCTGGAATGCTGTCTCCTCCATTAGCTTTGTTGTTGCTCAGACTTCCTAAGGCCCTTTTGACTTCACATTCCAGGATGCCTGGCTCGAGGTTAGTGACCACCCCATCATGGTTGTCAGGGACGTTAGGAACTTTCTTGTATAGTTCTTCTGTGCTACCTCTTCTTAATCTCTTCTGCCTCAGTTAGCTGCATGCCATTTTGGTCTTTTATCATGCCCATCTTTGCATGAAACGTTCCTTTCATATCTCCAATTTTATTGAAGAGATCTCTGGTCCTCCCTATTCTATTGTTTTCCCCTATTTCTTTGCACTGTTCATTTAAGAAGGCATTCTTATCTCTTGTAGCTATTCTCTGGAACTCTACATTCAATTGGGTATATTCTTTCTCCCTTGCCTTTCGCTTCCCTTCTTTCCTCAGCTATTTGTAAAGCTTCCTCAGACAGCCATTTTGCTTTCTTGCATTTCTTTTTCTTTGGGATAGTTTTAGTTGCTACCTCTTGTACAATGTTGCAAACCTCCGTCCATAGTTCTTCAGGCACTCTGTCTATCAGATCTAATTCCTTAAATCTATTTGTCACCTCTACTGTATATTCATCAGGGATATGATTGAGGTCATACCTGAGTGGCCTAGTGCTTTTCCCTACTTTCTTCAATTTTAGTCTAAATTTTGCAACAAGAAGTTCATTAACTGAGCCACAGTCAGCTCTTGTTTTTACTGACTGTATAGAGCTTCTCCATCTTTGGCTGCAGAGCACATAGTCAATCTGATTTCTGTGTTGACCATCTGGTGATGTCCATGAGTAGAGTCGTCTCTTGGGTTGTTGGAAAAGAGTGTTTGCTATGACCAGTGTGTTCTCTTGACAAAATTATGCCAGCCTTTGCTGTGTTTCATTTTTTACTCCAAAGCCAAACTTGCCTGTTTTTCCAGTTAACTTTTGGCTTCCTACTTTAGCATTTCCATCCCCCATGATGATAAGGACATCATTTTTGGTGTTATTTCTAGAAGGTGTTGTTGGCCTTCATAGAACTGGTCAACTTCATCCTCTTCAGCATCAATGGTTGGGACATAGGGACTACCGTGATATGGAATGGTTTTCCTTGGATTCGAACTGAGATCGTTCTGTCATTTTGGAGATTGTATCCCAGTACTGCTTTTCCTACTCTTTTATTGACTATGAAGGCTACTCCATTTCTTCTGAGGGATTCTTGCCCACAGTAGTATACCTGATGGTCATCTGAATTAAATTCACCCATTCCTGTCCATTTTAGTTCACTGATTCCAAAGATGTTGATGTTCAGTCTTGTCATCTCATGTTTGACCACGTCCAGTTTATCTCGATCCATAGATCTTACATTCCAGGTTCCTGTGGAGTATAGATCTTTACACCATTGGAGTTTCCTTTCACCACCAGATACAGCTGCAACTGAGTCTCCTTTCGGCTTTGACCCAGTCACTTCATTCTTTCTGGTGCTACTAGTACTAGCCCTCTGCTCTTCCCCAGTAGCATATTGGACACCTTCCAACCTGAGGGGCTCATCTTCTGGCGTCATATCTTTTTGCCTTTTGGTGCTGTCCATGGGGTTTTCATGGCAAGGATACTGGAGTGGGTTGCTATTTTCTTCTCCAGTAGATCAGCTTTTGTCAGAACTCTCTGCTATGACCTGTCCGTCTTGGGTGGCCCTGCACAGCATAGCTCATAGCTTCATTGCACTGCACAAGCCCCTTTGCCACGATAAGGCAATGATCCATGAAGGGGGTACTGGCTTAAGTCAGTACAAATTGAGCTGAATCTGGTAGGGAGAAAATCAGAGAGAAAATCTGGAGGGCTGGGCCAGAAAAGTGAATTGGGTTCTGATTTCCCAAACAGGATTCTAATATAAAGCAGTGGGGCCTGCTGCTTCTCCCATCATGCGAGGTGCCGATGCAGACTTGGCTGAGGAAGCAGATGCCATCACGAACATTGGCTGTCTGGATGGGTGCACCTCTTAGGATTAAAATCTGCAGCATCAGCAAATCTAATATTCACAAATGCAATTAGGTCAGGTCAGAATAATTTTTATGAAGATTGAAAGACTGGCTATATACTAGAAGTATTAAATCCAATATTAACAAGATAAAATTAATAGCTTTGAAACGAGTGATTAAGCACACTGCTTCCTGTAACTGAAACCATAGAAACAAAATCTCTATATTTTATTTAATAAAAAGTTTCTCATTAAAGCAGAATCTCAGACAAGCAAGTTGAGCTTTTCACTATAAAAATAATGAAATTAATGCAATAGAGGGATGTGATCCAAGTACCATCTCAGCTGTGTCAATGACAGAAACATGGTTCATTCTTGTGTTTAGTTCAGGGTGGGTGCGTGACAGGGATCCTTGTGTGTGCCCAATTGGATTGACTGGACCTGCAGCTCCTGGACTAAGGTGAAGATTAGCATGCTGCTGTCCAGCAGATCTCATATTTCTCTAAATGATACAACACAGTTTTCAGATGAAGAAAATTGTAAAATGCACTTTAAAATGCATTCTGGGATGAAATGCATACACAAAAGTATACACATACCAAGAGGAAAAAAACCAGTTTTAAATCCCAATTTTATACAAATTTCCCTTTTAATTTGCAGATTAATTTGAAATGGATAGACCAGCCTGATGAGTGAGCGCAGAAAGCGGTATTTTGGGCTGGAAATGCACTCATCTGTCCATTCTTAATTTTCAAAGCCCAATTCATATACCAGAGTCAGGGAAGAAATGAAGATAAATGATATGTGATTTGCTTTTCCTGAGAAAATGCTTCTTTGGGATTTGGGGCATGTCTACACTGCAGAAGTCTTATGCACCCTTTATTGTGGCAGGGCATTCAAGAGTATCATAGAAAGAGAAATGGGGCAGGCCGGTGGCCGCAGCTAGCCCTGTCTCCATCATCTGCCTGGTGAGCACTGACATCTGGAAATGAAGGTATGTGTGCAGGTACCTATGCATGCATTGGTTCCCTGTCTCAGATGTCCACGCTGGTTCACTTCAGCACACTCCCCTTAGCCGAAGGCTAACTTCATCACCCACCTTCTGCTGCCTCATCTGAAGCTCACCTGTGAATTCTGCTCAGGATGTTCCCAGAATTCTACAGCAGGGGATGAGTAGAGTTGGCAGGGGCCTGTATAGCCATCGCAACCAGCCCTCTGCTCCGCTTCCACATGTGGTCACCCATCCAGCTGCAGGCTCGCGCCTTTCCAGCTCAGCAAAGGGGAGTCCACATGTTGCCTCCACATATAGCTAGGCAGGCAGATATGATGGGGAGGCACGTCTAGACTTGGAGCCCTTCTGGTGCTTCAGAAAATGGCCCAGTCTTGCTGGGATGAGTCTGAGGCCATCTGCTTCAAGCTGGATACCAAACCTGAGGAAAAATTTTAATCTGAGGCTCTCCGTTGACTATCAGGGAAACAAAATGAAAATGGGGATAACTTTTCCACCTTTTTTCAGGAGCCAATGACTATTAGGAGGGGATTGTGCCTGACACATTTCAGAACAAAAGCTGTTGTGGTTTATACACTCTGTAGCTGAATTGCAAGTTAGGCCTCACACTGAGCCCGGCTTTGGGTCTGATCATGTTGGAGGGAAGCCTGCCTTACCACGGAATCTGCCAGCATTTACCAGAAACCCTCTGCATAGTTTGGTTCAGGTTTGGGAGAACAAACATCCCTGACAATGAGCGGAGAGAGGAAGGAACTACAAGACACAGTGAAGGGGCCCCTATGCAACTCGAGCAACGTTTTGGTAAACCCTTGTTGCACTCCCACAGGAAGGAAGCCTGTGGCTATTAGGTAACGTGCCCTCTGCAGCAGATTGAAGGCAGGGATGGAGAATTTCGGGGCTAGGGGCAACATCTAGCCCTCCTGGCATCTCAGAGTGGACCTTCCAGGTTCCCCAAGGGGCCTCACCTCTTCTGCCCAACCACCATTGGGTGGCTTCCAGATTTTGTGCAGCTTCTCCCCCACTCTAAAACATTGCGATGGGTTCCTGAAAGCTTCGTTACTGGCACTAAGAGCTCAAATTAAAACATTCAGGTATTTCTGGTCCCAGCCTTTTTGTCTTCAGGCTCCCCACCACTGGAATGTGGCCCCCAAGAGCTTCTCTGAAATGGGGTTCAACCCTCACATTGAAAGAGGTTCCCCACCCCTGTTTGAAGGAAAGGGGACCTATTTCTCAGCATTCACTGATGTAAGTCATTACCCTGGCAATATACACTGGTGTGTGCGTGCTTGTGCATGTGTGTGCACAGAGTGAGAATGAGCCCCCTTGAACACTGTGGGGAATGTTTATGCCTTGGATTATGTGATAAAAAGCCTCCCCTAAACTGGTTCGTCCAGATGTTGTGAACTTCGGCAGAACCAAGAATAACTACCAGGGCCCATGGGAAGAAACAGCAGCCTGTTTTTTCTAGAATTATCTTTGTGGCAGTATTTACAAACAGAAGAGACATTCTGAGTGCGATTCTGCAAAGAGTGCATTTCCTTCTCTCGAAGCCTCTGGGCCAGTGCGTCCCAGGCCTGCCAGTGCCCCTTTAATTTCAACTCTGTGCCAGAGAAGCAACATCAGAGAAGTGGGGCTGCTTGTTTTGTTTTTCTGAGTCAGCCTCAATGACAACAAGCACAACCAGACACTATTTCCTTTCTTCTCCACTGGCCCATTTCTCTAAATTAAACTGCACTTTAAAAGGTGTTTGTTCAGCTCAACAGGAAAATGCGGTATCAAGATTGTAGGAGGCATGTTAGAAATTATAATGATGCATTTTTCATAGGAGTTGGTTATGCAAGATGAAAAGAAACTGCACCATGGCTGCTAGAAGGGAAATAAGACGTGGCCACAGCGATTGCTGTCTAACACTTGCTATGGGGTTAATTTCGGCATGAATCAGAGTCTCTGAAACTCAATCACATTTCAAGTGTTCCTGAGGCCATTCTTTCATTTTCTAGGGCTGTCAGAAAGTGGATGGGAACAAGAGGGTCATGGAAAAGAGCATTTTTTCATGGCGAGATATTGCGTGAAATCCACTGATGATCCCAGGAAGAACAAAAAAGAAAAGCACATAAAATAAATTGGAATCTTGCTTAAGTTTACATTGAGGCTTCTCTACATGAGGCTTTTAACCTATCACTTCACTGAGGCTTCTGCTCCAGATTCTTTGTGGGATTAATTTGGGCTCCTTCCTGCACCTTTTTCTTCCAGTTTTTCTTTCTCTGCCTTTCTGTATGTTCCAATACACAACCACGAGGGGGCACTGTGGTGTGCCGGCAAATACACAGGCTTCTCATTCCACATGGTCTGTTGTTGTTAGTCGCGAAGTCGTGTCCGGCCCATCGCGACACCACGGACAACATTCCTCCAGGCCTTCCTGTCTTCCACCATCCCCCGGAGTCCACTTAAGCTCACACCAACTGCTTCAGTGACTCCATCTAGCCACCTCATTCTCTGCCATCCCCTCCTTCTTTTGCCATCTATTGTTCCCAGCATTAGGCTCTTCTCCAGGGAGTCCTTCCTTCTCATTAGGTGGCCAAAGTATTTGAGTTTCATCTTCACTATCTGGCCTTCTAAAGAGCAGTCAGGGTTGATCTCCTCTAGGACTGACCGGTTTGATTACCTTGCAGTCCAAGGGTCTCACAGGAGTATCCTCCAGCACCAAAATTCAAAGGCCTCAATTCTTTGGCGCTCAGTCTTCCTTGTGGTCCAACTTTCACACCCATACATTGCAACTGGGAAAACCATGGCCTTGACTATACACCCTTCTTTCGGCAGCGTGATGTCTCTGCTTTTTAGTATGCTGTCAAGATTTACCATTGCTTTCCTCCCCAGAAGCAAGTGTCTTTTATTTTCTTGGCTGCAGCCCCCATCTGCAGTGATCTTGGAGCCCAGGAAAATAAAATCTGTCACTACCTCCATTTCTTCCTCATCTATTTGCCAGGAAGTGATAGGACCAGATGCCATGATCCTAGTTTTCTTAAAGTTGAGTTTCAAGCCAACTTTTCCTTCACCTGCATCACGAGGCTCTTTAGTTCCTCTTCACTTTCTGCCGTGAGAGTGGTACCATCTGCATATGTGAGGTTGTTAATATTTCTCCCAGCAATCTTAATTCCAACTGGTGATTCATCTAGCCCTCCCATTCTCATGATGTGCTCTGCATATAAGTTAAATTGGCAGGGCGACAGTATACAGCCTTGCCGAACTCCTTTCTCAATTTTGAACCAATCAGTGGTTCGGTGTCCAGTTCTCACTGTTGCTTCTTGACTCACATATAGGTTTCTCAAGAGACAAATAAGATGGTCTGGTACTCTCATCTCTTTAAGAATTTGCCACAGTTTGTTGTGATCCACACAATCAAAGGCTTTAGCATAGTCAATGAAGCAGAAGTACATGTTTTTCTGAAACTCCCTAGCTTTCTCCATGATCCAGCGTATGTTGGCCATTTGATCTCTAGTTCCTCTGCCTCTTCAAATCCCTGCCTATACTTCTGGTAGTTCTCGGTCCACATACTGCTGGAGCCGAGCATGTAAGATTTTGAGCAGAACTTCGCTAGCATGTGAAAGGAGTGCAATGGTGCAGTAATTTGAACATTCTTTGGCATTGCCCTTCTTTGGGATCAGAATGTAAACTGACCTTTTCCAATCCTGTGGCTACTGTTGAGTTTTCCAAATTTACTGGCATATTGAGTAGAGTACTTTTACTGCATCGTCTTTTGGGATTTTGAATATCTCAGCTGGAATGCTGTCTCCTCCATTAGCTTTGTTGTTGCTCAGACTTCCTAAGGCCCTTTTGACTTCACATTCCAGGATGCCTGGCTCGAGGTTAGTGACCACCCCATCATGGTTGTCAGAGACGTTAGGAACTTTCTTGTATAGTTCTTCTGTGCTACCTCTTCTTAATCTCTTCTGCCTCAGTTAGCTGCATGCCATTTTGGTCTTTTATCATGCCCATCTTTGCATGAAACGTTCCCTTCATATCTCCAATTTTATTGAAGAGATCTCCGGTTCTCCCTATTCTATTGTTTTCTTCTATTTCTTTGCACTGTTCATTTAAGAAGGCATTCTTATCTCCTCTAGCTATTCTCTGGAACTCTACATTCAATTGGGTATATTCTTTCTCCCTTGCCTTTCGCTTCCCTTCTTTCCTCAGCTATTTGTAAAGCCTCATCAGACAGCCATTTTGCTTTCTTGCATTTCTTTTTCTTTGGGATAGTTTTAGTTGCTACTTCTTGTACAATGTTTTGAACCTCCGTCCATAGTTCTTCTGGCACTCTGTCTATCATATCTAATTCCTTAAATCTATTTGTCACCTCTACTGTATATTCATCAGGGATATGATTGAGGCCATACCTGATTTCTGTGTTGATCTTCTAGTGATGTCCATGTCTAGAGACGTCCCTTGCATTGTTGGAAAAGAGTGTTTGCTATGACCATTGTATTCTCTTGACAAAATTCTGTCAGCCTTTGCCCTGCTTCATTTTGTACTCCAAGGTCAAACTTGCATGTTATTCCGGTTATCTTTTGGCTTCCTACTTTAGCATTCCAATCCCCCATGATGATAAGGACATCATTTTTTGGAGTTAATTCTAGAAGGTGTTGTAGGCCTTCATAGAACCAGTCAACTTCAGCATCTTCAGCACCAGTGGTTGGGGCATAGACTTGGATTGCTGTGATGTTGAATGGTTTGCCTTGGATTTGAACTGAGATCATTCCATCATTTTGGAGATTGTATCCCAGTACTGCTTTTCCTACTCTTTTATTGACTATGAAGGCTACTCCATTTCTTCTGAGGGATTCTTGCCCACAGTAGTATACCTGATGGTCATCTGAATTGAATTCACCCATTCCTGTCCATTTTAGTTCACTGATTCCTAAGTTGTCGATGTTCAGTCCTGTCATCTCTTGTTTGTCCACATCCAGCTTGCCTTGATTCATGGATCTTACATTCCAGGTTCCTATGGAGTACAGATCTTTGCAGCATCGGACTCTCCTTTCACCACCAGATACATCTGCAACTGAGTGTCCTTTCGGCTTGGCCCAGTCGCTTCATTCTTTCTGGTGCTACTAGTATTAGCTCTCTGCTCTTTCCCAGTAGCACATTGGACACCTTCCGACCTGAGGGGCTCATTTTCCAGTCATATCTTTTTGCCTTTTGGTACTGTCCATGGGGTTTTCATGGCAAGGGTACTGGGGTGGGTTGCCATTTCCTTCTCCAGAGGACCAGCTTTTGTCAGGGCTCTCTGCTATGACCTGTCCATCTTGGGTGACCCTGCATAGCTCATAGGTTCATTGAGCTGTGCAAGCCCCTTCGCCCCGACAAGGCAGTGATCCACCTTTGCTTGCTCTAGAAAGCAGTCCCAGAAGTGCTTGGAAAGCACAGGAGAGACCCTGAGGGAGGCACATGTCAAACCACTGAGAGTGTGCACGAAATGCCTTGCACAGCAATCCATTTTTTAAGAGCAAAGCATTTTTTTAAAAAAAAGAGGATAATTCAGAGAATGATGGCAGAGTTCCCAATCAAGTACATAGAGGCGAACCCAGGCTTGTAGGTGGGACCCGGACTGTTTCTGGCAGAGTGGAATAAAATGAGGTTAAAAGAATATAATCTTGAACCCAAACATTTGTGCTGCTGGGACCATTTGGTTTAACATGGGTGCTTCCAAATGAGTCTTCTATGGTGCAATCACCCTGCGTCATTCACAGAATCTTATGGGGAATCCAGATATCCTATTCTACGCATAACTCTCTTGTGCCTCCCAACTAACTTCTTCTGACTTTTTCCTTACTGCTGACAATCTGGCTAGCATAAAAGAAGGAAGAGCTGTGCAGCATCTTGACTGGCACACAAAGGGTCTTCCATCTCAAAGCACCAGTGGGGTTGTACAGTGTGAGCCTAGTGCAAGCACTAAGAAGATTTCATAGCAATCCCATGGAAAAACTGACCTCCTTGGTTGCCTCCTTGGCTTCATGCTTGAAGAGAGACTCCAGGTCAAAACATGCGCCTTGAAAGCCAGCCCTATGTCCATTGCACCAAACTCTTCTGCTAACAGTGGCACTTAGGGGCCAAACAGGAGTAGCATTAATTGTGTGGATGCAGTTGGTGTACTCGGATTTGGTGACATAAATGGCAGCCATGGCACACCTGAGCAGCTCTGGGGCCAGGCTGACGGAAGTCGAACTGTCTGAGCGAGCAAGAATCTCCCCACGGGCTCTTCCTGGCTGTGGCAGGCACCATGCTGGACACCCGACCTGCTCTGGGGTCCTTCTAAGTGAGCCGGGCAAGCGGGGGAGGGTGGCTGAGAGGCTGGAGAAGCCAGACCTGCTTTGTGCAAACCCACCTGTCCCTCACTCTGCAAGAGTGACAACAACAACCTCCCTGAGCTGCTCTGTGCATTTGAAGGGAAGGCTCCAGGGGCTCCCCTTGAAAAGTAAAGAGCGACTTCAAAGATCCCCAAGTTGAGCCTCTGACAGGAAGAAAAGGGCTGCCTTCCCCTCTGGGATCATAGGAGGCTGCCTTGTTTTGAGTCTGACGCTGGGGCCATCTGCCCCCACTGGGTCAGCTCCAGCTGGCAGCAGCTCTGGGGTTCCAGGCAGGATTCCTCCCCAGCCCTGCCTGGAGAGGCTGGGTTGAATCTGGGATCTTCCACGCACGAAGCACATGCGCTCCCACTGAGCTGGGGATGCCCTCGCCACAGCCGCGAGGTGGGCAGGCTGTTTCTCATCTGCTGCACACAGTAATTGCACACGCCCTTTGGGTCCCACGCACAGCTTCATGCCAAGGATAGCAATCAACTCATTCAGCCGCTCAGCTGTTGAAAAACATTTCCTCCTCCCTCTCTGAGAAACTCAAATGAAAAGTAATAACAGGATAACAAAAATGATGAGTTGCTGTGGGAGATCGCCATGCCAGCAGGCAGCTTCTCACATTCCACGTTGCTCCGTGAGAAGGAAATGGATGCCCAAGCCAGAAGAAGGGCCACGGTTCTCCAGGGCACATGTGGCCACCCGGCTTTGATACGCACCTGTGCTTTCCAAACCAGCTTCTGTATTTTCTGACCTTGCTTTTCTGCTCTCATTCCTGTCCTGTCAATACTTAAGTTGCTTTGAGACACAGTGGGTGAACAGGGGAGTCAATGCTCAGGTAGCAGGCCCCAAACCAGCGCAGGCTGGGAGCAGGGAAATAAGATGGCAGGCAGAACCTGTTCTGCCCACTGCTGCTTCAGTGGAAAGTGCTAGTTACAGCACAGACAAAAAGCAGAAGCAGCCCATCGCTCTGGTCAGCTGCCACAGTCCGGGTTGTCATGTATGTATTTGGAAGGCATCATCACCACTGCTGCTGCCTGAAACCTGATGCTTTGCAAACCTGCTGTCCGTAAGTCAGTACAATGCCTGAACACAAGCCTGACGCATACATTCTCAGGTGTATGCATTATGCAGGTATGCAGCTTCCCACTCACCTGCCTGGTTTGCTCTCTGAGTGTCCACAAATGGCTGAAGTGACATGCTCACCTGCAAGGAAATCGTTTGCCCAGCTGTCCCTGTTTTACGTTTTGCAGCGCCCAGGCAACAGGACAGCAGGCAGACTGGATCCAGAGACCCAACCTTTTCCTCCAACCTAGGGATTTATGCAGATCAGTCAGGGAACAATCCCTGTGAGCATTTAGGCAGAAAAGGGGCCTGTAACACACAGTGCATAGGTGCCCCCAGCAGAGGAGGGCTCGTTCTTGGCAACTGCACAAGCACACTCAGCCTAAGGAAGGCCACTCTGTACAGAGGGCTCATGTGTCCATACCAATGGCAGCAGCCGCTCATGAGGAATTGTTTCAGGTAGCAGGCCAAGCAATTAAGACTGGGCTTTTAATTCTGCATGCAATTTATAGTGCTGCTGATAAGACAGTGCGAAATCCAGTGTGAGTTTTGCAGTCTTTGTGCTGCTTCCTGCAGTTTCTCTCTGCCACGTCTAGGAAACTTTGCATACTCCTAGTGCTGCTGCAGGGAAGCATGAAGCTGCCATGGGTAATGCAAGGAGCTGTGCAGTACTTTGTTGTCGCTGTCTGTGTCTGTAGGATTCACTTCTGCAAATAAATATTTAGGATTACTTTCATGATCCGTCAACTTCTCAAAACGGATTTCTACTTTTTGCCACAAGAGGGCACCAAAGTAACGTCATCGTAAACCCCATATTCATTTCGTTAAAAAGCTCAGAAATGGGATCTGAAAGCAAAATTCAAAGAAAGCGGGCCCCAAGAATAAGTTCATGTACAGTCTTCAAAGACTAAAACTTGGAGACATGGGATTTGGGTTTATGCTCATTTATTATATCAAATCAGTAAGAGCTCCCGTAAATTTTACTGACTTACTATGATTCAGATGACACATTACGGGGATTTCCATTATTCTTTCATCTGCTTAAACACAGACCCCCCTGCCCGCCCTCCAAGCAGCCACGCAAAGGCTACATCAGCGTGGAAGAGAGTCGTGCAGAAAGCAGCTGCTTAACCCATTCGCCTCTTCTTCTTTTCCAGCTCAACGTCACTCTCCCCATTCTGCTTTTTCACCTATGGCTAGAATGATACAGGGCCCCCTATCTTTACCCTGCTAGGTAAAAAACATACCAGATGGATGGTGGTGATTCAGAGTGGGAAAGCAACGGAATAGAAAGGGGTTAAGCAGCCCTGGGTGTAATTTGAATTCTGCATAACAGCTAAGAGAGATTAATCTAATAGTCTAGATATTAATAATAATAAATCCACTAATGTGAGAAAAACCCTGGGGACCGCAGTGGGTTTTACTTGTGAGTAGACAGGTAATAATTGTACTGTAAGCCCTCCAGTTTCTCCTAGATCTTAAGATGAACTAAAAGTAAACTGTGAGATCAACACCAGGTCAGTTTTTTTCTCTCTTCTGCCCTATGCTTGTACTCCTCCTCCTCCTCGATGTACCTCCTGCTTTCTTCCTCTTGCAAGGAACCCACAGTGGTTTGCAATGTTCTCTTCGTCTCAATTTCATCCTCCCAACGACCCTGTGAGGTAGGTTAGGCTAAGAGCCACTGGCTGGCCAAAAGCCCCCACAACCAGCCCCGAGGCTAAATGGGGACTAGAATCTGGATTCCCCATGTCCCAGTCCAGCACTTTACCCATTACACCACACTGGCTCTCTTTACTCAACAGAAATCCTGTAGAAGAGCGCTGCAGAACTGGAAAGCCTAACAGCATTGCCCAACGGTTGAGCTGGTCCCAGCTGCTTATATTTCATTGTCTTCTTTTCTTAAGGCAGCCGAAAGACTCAGAACTCTGAGCAAGATGTAGCTCATGCCTGGAAGAACTGCTTTGCACAGAGCAGTTTAAAACCACACACACATGCACCCAGCACTTTGTGTTCATATATAGCACTGCAATGCATGCTGCAAAGAAAGGTGCATTTGCCACTCTTGCGTACTGCTAAAGCATCCAGGGATGTGCAAACGAGTCACCCTAAGCGAAGCACATGGGGCTCCAAGGACTTGCCTTTTCTAACCCACTGAGATAATCGGAGTGGATTCTGGTGCCGAAGGAGCCTTTCGAGGGTCAAAGGGATGGGGAATAGGATCCGGGTGCCTCGTCATGAGAAAGCAATGTGAGCGCTTCAGAGCCAGCTTCTACTGCCAAGTGGGATGCAGCTGATGAACTAGTGGACAGAAGAATGCTTGAAGACAATGGGAGCAAACCAAAAACACGTGCGTGGCAGTGGAAGAAGAGTGAACTTAAGCCGCTTCTCTTGAACAAGGCTCCCCTACCAGGTGCCCCCCAAATGCTTGGGGCTGCATTTCTGACCCTCAGCCATACTGGCTGGGCCTCTCAGGAGCTGAAGTCTGAAACATCTGGAAAGCATCAGGTTGGGGAAATCTGTCCATATTGGAGGATTAGGGATGGGCCGAAACAATGGCAGTGCAAAATGAATGCAAGGACCCAATCGCTCTGCCTGTCCTCAACCTGCAGGCAAGCCCCAAGCTCGTTCCCATGGGGCTCCCCAGTTCCCATATCTCCAGGCATCAGGACCCCACTCCAACAGCCCCCCTGCATCCCCCCAAGTATTCACAGCAGCTGCTCCCATCAAAAAGCAGAGGGACGAGCCTCCTTGTCACTGTCTGGTGAAGGCGTGGATGGGCGGCTGGGAAACTGGGGAGGGCTGGCCTGGCCTGTGAGTGTGAGAGGAGGAAGGCCAGTGCTGGGAGGGGGTAACACTGACGGACTGACGATGGAGCAATGGGCACGGAGGCATGGAAAGGAGGAGCTGGGAGAGCACTGTGGAAAACAGCAGATGGGGTTGGAAAGCAAAAGCAGCGTGGCCGGCTTTGGGTGTGAGTGTGGAAGGGATCTCTCTCTCTCTCTCTCTCTTTCTGTGTGTGTGTGTACGTACTTGTGAGAGAGTGCTTTGGCGCAGAAGGGGGAGCAAAAGGAGTGGCTGCACTGAGTGGCCCTTGCGTGCTGCAAGGATGGAGTCATGGGGAGATCCAGAACGAGAAGCAAAGCTGGGGTTACGAGAGTGGCCTTGGGTTTTGGGGTGCTGATGCCACCTATGCCTCGGATTTAAGTCCTTGGGCTTTTTCACCTCCTTGTTTGCCTTTCTGTTCCAAGGCTGCTTTGCAAACGGCTGCACTCAGCAGGACCCTCGTTTTGCGAAGGGGTTCCCCTGCCCATGGCAATCACAGTCATTGTGGGACGGCACCTCTGAGTCTCCCTGGAAATGTCCACAGTTGCTGAGTCTTGGGGAGGGGGTAGGATTGTGCCAAGCATGCGCCATTCGTGGGGAGGCTGGGGGCTTTCTGGGCGGCTTCTTCCCGCTGTCCCTTTCCCCATCCCAGAGCACGGCGGAAGACACTGCGTGTTCTCTCCGGCCAGCTCCACATTTCTTCCGCAGGTATGTGTGCTCGGCAGCAACACAGGCCAAGCAACACTCCCCAGCAGCACCAGCACCTAGCATAAAGAAAGTGAGGAAAAGAGGTGTGCTTTGTGTGTGGGGACTCTCACTAGGTAGGGTTAGGCCCCCACAGGGCATCATAATTCCCCCCATATTCAGTGTGGTGCCAGTGTGGTGTAGTGGTCAAGAGCATGGGACTGGGACTCAGGCGATCTGGGTTCTAGTCCTCACTCAGCCATGGAGCCAACTGGGTGACTTTCGGCCAGGCACAGACTCTCAGCCCAACCTACCTCGCAGGGTTGTTGTTTTGGGGATAAGATAAGATGGAGGAGAAGACTGTTGTAAGCTGCCTTGAGCCCTTTGTAGGAAAAAGGCAGGATATAAATCGAAAAACAAATAAAGAAAGAAATAAAGAAATATTCCTCTTTGCTGTGGTTGTTAAGCAGGAGCTTAAAATGCAGCCCTGCCAAGACCAGAGGGGAGAGGCGGATCCTTCCTCTCTTGGCCTGTGGCCCTCAGAGAAACCTCTGAGGGCAGGATTGTGGCTCTGCGTCCCTGGCCGAGAGAAACGCGGCCTTATGCAAGCTTGCCAGAGCAGTCTTCTGCACTTGAACACATTGCCAGCCTCCTGCGAGCTCCATTCATCCCGGCACCAGTGCGGTTCAGCCCAGGGGAAGGATCAAAGCCTTGCGGTGGGGCCACGGCCCTCCTTCCCCCTTCACCACCTTTCCATCTCCAGCAAAATGGGTTCTCAGAGGTGCCTGCTACAAACAGCTTCTCGCTGTGTCAGATTACACCAGTGGTGGGACAAAGCCGTGGCCACCCCGTGCCACCTCCTGGAAACCCGACGTCTGGAAGAGGTGTCCCCATTTCAGATGTTCAGAGGGTGTCCGGCTCCACCCAGCTGCCCTCTGCGCACACATGCAAATGCGCACGCACAAACGCACACTGCGAAGCTTCGGGAAGCCCAGAGGAACCTCTGAATAAGTTGTGGACTACTTTGTGACTTAATTCTCCTCTAGAAGAGCAACAATATTTCCTATTTGAATAGGAAAACAAAATTAGTATTTAATGATGCCACAGTGGTTCCTATTATTAAAAAAGCACTTAGAGGCATATTGCATTATTACAGTATCTGCTAATTGTCCATAAATCAAAATTCCCAAAGAATAAAATGGATCATATGCATAAAGTTATTGCTCTGTGCACATAAAAGACCCCTGAATATTACCTTCTCTTAAGTCCTCATATCCGGTATTTTTTCCTGCTGCTGCGTCACTTTTAAAGAAATATTATTTCAGAGGCTTTATCACAAAGACCACCTTGAACAGAATTCATGGAGCCCTATTTTCGACTCTTAGTTTCCATTCTAAATGCTTCAGTGACCCGACTTTCAAACTAAATTCATTCAAATTATCAGTACCATCCAGGGCTGTACAGTAATGCATATTAGAGGTAGACCATTGACACCACATACATCCCTCTCAAGTACTTAAAATGCCCAGCCAATTTTAATCTGGTATAAAGGAATTAGAATAAATTATACATCACGGTGTGTGTTTTTTAAAGCTTTCTAGGTAATTACTTGGGATTCCAGCTATATTTCTGTAATGACATGAAATGTTTAAAAAAATGAACACGGGGAAGCTAATAGAGGTGTGCAGAAGCACTTACAGTGGTACCTAAGAACTGTGGCTCAGCAGTCCCAGTGGCCTGGCTGATGACACATGGACTTGGAGCCAAACTTTTGTCAGTTCCAAACCCAGTTTTATGACTGAGGTAGTTTTCTGGAAATAAGTTTAAGAAATCTCCCTGAGTCAAACTGTCGCACTTTATTACTTGAAAGCATTATAAAGTAAGCCATATTTCATAAGTTCCCTTCGACTAAGCCACAAATTTACCGCTGTTTCCTAATGGCCTAGGAAGCACGTAATTCTTGTGTCTTACGCCTGTCCAAGTAGAAGCCTCTTTGCCGAGCCATTATTAGAAGTATCAGACTGATTTCCTGGACACAACTCTGACTTCCCTTCACAAGAGCCTTCTGTCTCCGTGTTACATTTGTCCCTTCCTTACTGCATGTGGAGGCCCACAAAGTGCACAGACCATTTAGTTGTTCGATGTTTTTGCCCGTGCCGATTGCCCCGCTCCCCTCCTCACCCTGCTTCCCTCTCACACATGCCATCCCCCACTGATCACGGGTGCCAGACCATTTGGCAAGGGGGGAGGTCACCCCAGGCGGCTCATGTCGAGAGGCAAGCAAGGGCAACCAACCAGTACTTTCCCATGCATCCTTGCTGCATACTTCCTGCTGGGGAGAGCCACTTCTTGGCTGCCAAGCCAATGCAGGCAACCTTGGCTGCTGCACCTCTGTTGCTGCTGTGGGAGATGGGGGACCATGCCCTCCACAGTTCTGCCCTGTGACACACACACACACACACACGCACGGCTCATGCGGAGAGGAATGCTGGGGAGAAGGGCCATGGGGAGTTCATGCTGGAGGCAGATTTACAGCATGGGTCAAGGCTTGGCCCCAAGTAGATTACTCATTCAACCAGGAATGAAGATCATGTCATGTCTTTGCCTCTCTGGTGGTCTCCCTCACCCCAACCCACAAGGACCATGCAGGTGGCCCTGGTAACAAGGGGGCTAAATGGAACCCCGTCCCACACCCACATTCATGCATAGGCTGCCTGTGGAGATAATGCAGGACTGGACTCACATTAGGTGCTATGTGGATATCTGTGTAATACTCTCTTCAACTCGCTTTGCCTCCCTATCCTAAAACACAAAAACAAAACCAACAAATCTTTCTCAGCTCCAGCACTGGGAGACAACTAGGCTCCTCTTCTGTTCACTGGCCCATACAAAAGATCTTTCCAAAGCAAAGAACAGATGCACTGGGGAAAGTTGCTTGCCTCCAGCCTACTTATTAAGCCTCTGTGTTGTTTGCCATTGGGTGGGGGAAACTAAGGCCAGGTTGGGGATAGTGATGATGGAAAACAGTAACTCAAACAATTCAGAAAGTTAGGTTCATCTCCTTCCGCCCTTTCCTCTTACTCTTGGAACAGGTGTCTGCAGTTGTGGTGCTGCCCCCAAGTGGCCAACTGTTCACATGACAGCTGTAGTGGCTTATCAAGGGCTTCTCTACATGGGCCTTGTAACCCACTTTAACCCCAGATTCCTCTTGGGTTTAACAGCAGTTCCTCTAAACATTTTCTTTGTGTTTTTCTCTCTTTGCCTTTCTTTATAGAGCTTTGGCTATTGGGAGCTACAGAAAGAAGGAGACAGAGATTCATCATACAACCACAAGGTGGTGACATGATAAGGTGGAATTACAAAATTACCCAAACTTCCCCTTCTGGCTCATTCCACCACATTCAGATAATACAGTGGTACCTTGGCTCGCAAACTTAATATGTTGCACGACTCTGGTCGAGACCCAAACTGGTCGTGAGCCAAGTCAAATTTCCCCATAAGATTCAATGTAAATAAGGTCAATCCATTCTGTAAACATTTTTTTAACTCACAAAAATTTGACGCAAAGTGACAAAGAATAACAAAGATCATGGCCATCTCCCCCGGCCCCCCAGCACAACCGCGATCGCACCCATGTTCCCTGCACAAGTGTGACCATGATTGCGGCCACAGATGGGGGTGATCATGGTCATGCTCAGGCAGGGAGGACGGGCACGATCGTGGCTGTCTCCCCCCCTCCCAGCACGACTGCGATCGCACCCATGCAGGGAAGACGGGCGCGATCGCTATCGTCACCCAATGCGGAGTTAGTGACCTGAAGCAAAATTTTTCTGAAATTTCTGTTTGCAACCCAAATTGGTCGTGAACTGAGGCATTCGTGAGTCGAGGTATCACTGTACTACACTTTTCTTACTCTGAAAAAGCTGCAGAAATGCTTGGAGTTCACAGGAGAGGCCGTGGAGGATGATGGTGTTGTACCAAGCACCCGCAAACTACCATGAGTGAGCAATTACAATCGCACATTTAATGCTTCTGGCAGAGAAGCCCAAGAAAATCCAGGTGTTCTGGGGCAGCCTCATATTAATTCCCCTCCTGGGACCGCACTGAATTGTGCAGCATCCTTTGTTGGAAGTGTGCAAAAGGTGAGTCACAAGGGGCCTGCTCTTTGGGGCTCGATCTACCAACATTGTAATGCCTGCCCCACTGAAGTGTCACATGCTGCTTGTGCCAAACTGTTTTCCTCATAGTATTTTTGTCATTATATTCTGGCTTTCTGCAGACCACTTGTCTCATAACTCTTTTATATGTTGCACTTTCCCCATAAAATATCTTTCAGCGTTGCTAAACTTGTGGTGCTGTTCTGAGGGACCTGTTGTCGCCTCCTCCTTCTTCATGATATTTTGTGACAGTGCAGAAGGAGCTGTGTTTCGTTTTAAAATCTCCAGACCTTCACTTGTTCATATTTGTGTCTAGCTAAGGGATTTTAAAAAAACAAAAACACAACTTTTCTCTGCACACACCACCTTTCCAACTCTTCCTACTTCAGCCATTTTCAACACAGAAGAAACGGTGCCATATTCATTAGCATACGTCCCAAATGTGATAAATGCATTTTGCATAAACGTAGAGACTGCACTCCCCCAAAGGGATAAGTGGCTCTCATGTGGGATTAGCTCAACAGCAGACACTATAGCACATGGTGTGAAATTTCACAACTAATACTTCCAGCAAAACAAGTAAGAAAAAAATCAAGAGGACTAGAAAAATCTTAAATTGAGATGGGAGGGGTTGGTAATTTGCTACCAGAATTTTGTGTCAAACTGTTATGGAGCATTTCTAAGGAAAATGTAGCTTGTTCTCAAGCCAAGATAAGTGTGTTTGTGTGTGTGCACACCCATGTGCCACTCTGGCAGCAGCATGTTTTGTGGGGTCTGGGAGGTGGCATGGCTCTCTGGAGCACCTGGGGCTGCCCACCCCTGTTCTAACCCCATTTCATACCCACCCAAATTGGCACTATCATCTTTTGGCTGACCTGAATCTCCCATCATTCAGCTTGATTAGATCAGCCCAGCTTCTATTGTTATGAGAGAGGGAGCAAAGTCTATTCCTATTGAATCCTCCACACACATTTAAAACAAACACACTAAGAATTGTATAATAAACCATCTGCTCACTTCCTTCCCTCAGTGTGCAAACTGGCAACTTTGTGAGTGAACCAATCCAGCCCCCTAATCATTTGTTGGCATACTCTGCACTTTTCTAGCTCTATTTTGAGGCGCCGCAACCAGGAACACACACAGCATGCCTGGCGTGAGGACAGCGCTGTCTCCACTGGTGGGGTGGCTGAAGAGGTCAGGTTGGCTGGCTGCTTTAAAACGGGGGAGCCGATTGCAGGAGAGGGAGCTTGCAAAATGGATAGCAGACACAGGGAACTGTTTGTACAGGGTACAAGCATGTTTCTATATTGTGGCAATGTGGGCGCCTTGTCAATCAGAGCCTAATTAAAGACCCCTTTCCTACAAGTCTGCCTGCTTGTAGCATTCCTTGCAAAGCTAGAGAAAGATTAAGGACCCTCTATGGGCCCGGGGGCCCCCTCTCCATTCTATCTGTATTATACATCCAAACCTCTCATGAAAGACGTGTTAACCATGAGGCTTGGCAATGGGGATTTTGAACGGAGACAAGCTATAAATGGGGGGGGGGGGCAGTCTCTGTGAACAGAGGGACAATAGCCACTCATGAGGCTGAGAAAGGAATAATGTGGGATGATATTGGAGAAGGTGAAGGAGAGGAGAAGGCAGCTAAGCATGCCATGCTGAGTGATGCACAAGCAGAACCGGAGAAGAAATTTTCGCAAGAATCCCAGCTTATCAAAGTCAAGATCCTGTCGTGCTATGCGACTATATCGAGGCGAAAAAAAGGGGCAGTGAGCATGCAGTCATGCAGGGCAGTTCAAAAGGCTTCTCACCCCCTAGCATGGCTCAGACAGGTAAAGGGAAAAAGAAAGGCCCTCTTTAAAATTTCATGAGTTGTCCAAGAAGGCACCTGGATGGGTTTTGAATCCACACCCAAGTCCTCTGCTCCTTTGGAACAGCAAGGAATAATGCAATCGAAGGCTTGCCAAGTGTGCAAGAGCCTTGAGCCACACTCCTGCCTTCTGTGGGTCCTCACTGCCCCTATGACTCGGAGGTCTTTTCCAGGGACAGGGTTTATGTGACATCGCAGGAAAAGAGAGAAATCGTATCTGAAATGCTGAGCAAGCCAAAATTCCTCAGAAAAGACTTTGCTCCTTTTTCTCATCTCCTCCAAACAAACAAAAACTGCCATTTCCCCCCATCATGTGTCTGCACAATCTGGAGACTGAACAGCAAACAAACATCTGAAGGCTGGGGCATGGTTGTAAATGCTTTTACCCCTCCTCATCCACCCAATTGTCTCTTCTGATGGCTCCCAGGAGTTGCAAAGAAGATTAGCAGCTACTACCACCTAGGTAAAGGAGACCAGACGTGTGAGGGACTCCTATATGGGACTAGGGACACACACACAGGGCTTAGATCAGCCTTTGCCAGCCTGGATGTTTTGCAGACTTAGGGAGGCTGGGTGGCCTTCTTTACACAGGACAGTCCTCTGATTTGGAGAGCAGCCTCAGGGCAGCTATGTGAAGCTGTGCTCTCTTTGGAGAAGTGTCCAAGTCTGGTTTAAAGCTGAAGAACCAGAGGAAGGAGAGCCAGGAGGGGCCATGAAGTTGCCCATCCACAGCTGGCAAAGGGCAGCAGGTTTGGCATGCATGTGGCTCACTGGGCACTGTATGCCATACTCTGTTGAAATGCATTGTTTTTCTATTTAAATTATAGCTATAGTGAACTTTTCTACACAAGGCTGTTAATGAGCTCTGGATGAGGAGTGTCCCTTTACCTGTCCTCGGCTACATAATTTCTAGGTGGCACTGTGGTATAGCAGAATAGTGCAAATACACAAGAGGAAAAGGGGCTTTCTATTGTTGCCGCAATTACATGCCATATTTTGTGTAATCTTAAAAACAAAATAAAGCAACGTTCTCACCAAAAGCTCTGATTAGACACAGACGTTTAACTGAAGAGTCCTAATTGCAGCTAAAGAACCCATCAACAATCATGAGTGGGGGACTCCTCCTTGTTGTTGTTGTTAGTCACGAAGTCGGGTCCGACCCATCTCGACCCCATGGACAACTCCATTCCTCCAGGCCTTCCTGTCCTCCACCATCTCCCGGAGTCCACTCAAGCTCACACCAACTGCCTCAGTGACTCCATCTAGCCACCTCATTCTCTGCCATCCCCTTCTTCTTTTACCGTCAATTGTTCCCAGCATCAGGGTCTTCTCCATGAGTCCTTCCTTCTCATTAGGTGGCCAAAGTATTTGAGTTTCATCTTCAGTATCTGGCCTTCTAAAGGGCAGTCAGGGTTGATCTCTAGGACTGACCGGTTTGATCACCTTGCGGTCCAAGGGACTCGCAGGAGTCTCCTCCAGCACCACAATTCACAGGCCTCAACCCTTTGGCGCTCAGCCTTCCTTATGGTCCAGCTTTCACAGCCATACATTGCAACTGGGAAAACCACAGCCTTGATTATACGCACTTTTGTTGGCAGGGTGATGTCTCTGCTTTTTAGTATGCTGTCTAGATTTGCCATAGCTTTCCTCCCCAGGAGCAAGCGTCTTTTAATTTCTTGGCTGCAGTTCCCATCTGTGGTGATCTTGGAGCCCAGGAAAATGAAATCTGTCACTACCTCCATTTCTTCCCCATCTATTTGCAAGGAAGTGAGAGGACCGGATGCCATGATCTTAGTTTTTTTAATGTTGTGTTTCAAACCAACTTTTGCACTCTCCTCCTTCACCCACATCAAGAGGCTCTTTAGTTCCTCTTCACTTTCTGCCATTAGAGTGGTACCATCTGCATATCTGAGGTTGTGGATATTTCTCCCAGCAATCTTAATTCCAACTGGTGATTCATCTAGCCCTCCCATTCTCATGATGTGCTCTGCATACAAGTTAAATAGGCAGGGCGACAGTATACAGCCTTGCCGAACTCCTTTCTCAATTTTGAACCAATCAGTGGTTCTGTGTCCAGTTCTCACTGTTGCTTCTTGACCCACATATAGGTTTCTCAAGAGATAAATAAGATGGTCTGGTACTCTCATCTCTTTAAGAATTTGCCACAATTTGTTGTGATCCACACAATCAAAGGCTTTAGCAT
This sequence comes from Varanus komodoensis, assembly GCF_004798865.1. NCBI lineage: Eukaryota > Metazoa > Chordata > Lepidosauria > Squamata > Varanidae > Varanus > Varanus komodoensis. The sequence goes on from NW_025335627.1 coordinate 10,474,136, forward strand.
ATTCAATGACGCAGAAGTAGATGTTTTTCTGAAACTCCCTAGCTTTCTCCATGATCCAGCATATGTTGGCCATTTGATTTCTAGTTCCTCTGCCTCTTCAAAACCCTGCCTGTACTTCTGGTAGCTCAGCTGGAATACTGTCTCCTCCACTAGCTTTGTTGTTGCTCAGACTTCCTAAGGCCCTTTTGACTTCACATTTCAGGATGTCTGGCTCGAGGTCAGTGACCATCCCATTGTGGTTATCAGGGACGTTAAGCTCTTTCTTGTATAGTTCTTCTGTGTAATCTTGCCACCTCTTCTTAATCTCTTCTGCCTCTGTTAGGTCCCTGCCATTTTGGTCCTTTATCATGCCATCTTTGCTTGAAATGTTCCCTTCATATCTCTAATTTTCTTGAAGAGATCTCTGGTCCTCCCTATTCTATTGTTTTCTTCTATTTCTTTGCACTGTTCATTTAAGAAGGCCTTCTCATCTCTTCTAGCTATTCTCTGGAATTCTGCATTCAGTTGTTTGTATCTTTCTCTTTCTCCCTTGCCTTTCGCTTCCCTTCTTTCCTCAGCTATTTGTAAAGCTTCCTCAGACAGCCATTTTGCTTTCTTGAATTTCTTTTTCTTTGGGACGGTTTTAGTTGCTGCCTCTTGTACAATGTTGCGAACCTCCGTCCATAGTTATTAAGGCACTCTGTCTATCAGATCTAATTCCTTATATCTATTTGTCACCTCTACTGTATATTCATCAGGGATATGATTGAGGTCATACCTGAGTGACCTAGTGCTTTTCCCTACTTTCTTCAATTTAAGCCTAAATTTTGCAACCAGAAGCTCATGATCTGAGCCACAGTCAGCTCCTGGTCTAGTTTTTACTGACTGTATAGAGCTTCTCCAACTTTGGCTGCAGAGCACATAGTCAGTCTGATTTATGTGTTGACCGTCTGGTGATGTCCATGTGTAGAGTTGTCTCTTGGATTGTTGGAAAAGAGTGTTTGCTATGACCATCGTATTCTCTTGACAAAATTCTACCAGCCTATGCCCTGCTTCATTTTGTACTCCAAGGCCAAGCTTGCCTGTTATTCCAGTTATCTTTTGGCTTCCTACTTTAGCATTCCCATCCCCCATGATGATAAGGACATCATTTTTGGGTGTTAATTCTAGAAGGTGTTGTAGGCCCTCATAGAGCCAGTCAACTTCAGCCTCTTCAGGACCAGTGGTTGGGGCATAGACTTGGACTATTGTGATGTTGAATGGTTTGCCTTGAATTCAAACAGAGATCATACTGTCATTTTGGAGATTGTATCCCAGTACTGCTTTTGCTATTCTTTTATTGACTATGAAGGCTACTCCATTTCTTCTGAGGGATTCTTGCCCACAGTAGTATACCTGATGGTCATCTGAATTAAATTCACCCATTCCTGTCCATTTTAGTTCACTGATTCCTAAGATGTCGATGTTCAGTCTTGTCATCTCTTGTTTGACCACATCCAGCTTGCCTTGATTCATGGATCTTACATTCCAGGTTCCTATGGAGTATAGATCTTTGCAGCATCGGACTCTCCTTTCACCACCAGATACATCTGCAACTGAGTGTCCTTCCAGCTTTGACCCAGTCGCTTCATTCTTTCTGGCGCTACTAGTACTAGCCCTCTGCTCTTCCCCAGTGGCATATTGGACACCTTCCAATCTGAGGGGCTCATCTTCCGGCATCATATCTTTTTGCCTTTTGGTACCGTCCTTGGGGTTTTCATGGCAAAGATACTGGAGTGGGTTGCCATTTTCTTCTCCAGTGGATCATGTTTTGTCAGAGCTCTCTGCTATGACCTGTCTGTCTTGGGTGACCCTACACGGCATAGCTCATAGCTTCATTGAGCTATGCAAGCCCCTTCGCCACGACAAGGCAGTGATCCATGAAGAAGGCGACTCCTCCTATCATGGATTAAATGGCTCATGTAGAAAAGTCTTATTTCCAAGTGGCCACCCATTCCCAGATGTGTGCACAGGCAACTCTTATACAATTGTTTTCGTCCATTGGATTCCCTGGGCTCGGCTCCCCAGACCCTGGCCCACTTTCTCGTGGGCGCCAAGTGTTCACTCACTAAGAATCGGGCCCTGCCTGACTGCTGAGACATGGTGCCCCTCTCCTGTGTACGTGACTTGCAGCCTTTGCGTGGGCTGCATCACCGCAGAGGAAGGATGCGAGCTGTGCAACTGGCACTTCACAGGTGCTCTGGACTCCCTCTCGGCTCGCTTCCTCAGACAGCTCTGAGCACCAGGCAAAGTCGACCCACCAAGAGGGATGTATCCAGCGGGGCTTCATCACAATTCTGTGTATAAGTGCCCAGCCTGGTCGTATGCTCTCGTTTCCCACTAGCAGGCCGTGGTGGGCTGCCCTGGATCAAGAGCGTCTTAGAGCGAAATGGCCACTGCATCCAGCTGGGCACCGTAGGTTTGGCCGCATGCACAGGGGACTTGAGTCCACGCCGGCGACTGCACCAAAAGGCTCGGTGACAGAACTCGCCTCCGAGTTAGCTGAGCAATATTGGATGCAGACCAATGTGGAATAGATTGGCCTGGATATAAATCTCACTGGCATGGCAGGGACTTGCATCCGAGTGATGACTTTTCCACACACACGCACACAGGAGGGATTGTTTCCCCATCAGCACAGCCTCAACACACATCTGAGTGGTGGGGGCCAATCCCTAAAGGCCTGCTCCCATTCTGCATGTGTCTCCCGTTGGTTGCCGGCAGAACTTATGCTTTCCCCAGATGCAATTACTTTCTGAAACATGTCTGCAGTGCTGGGGAGAATACTGGGGGCCCTGCCCCCTGCCCGCCCTCACACCCAGGTTGGGCTGCGACCTGGACCCCAGCGCCCAGCTGGGAAAATGGGGGCTTCGGGCAGTCAGACTGTGGGAAAATTCTTTGGCCCCTTTCTCTTCCACCACTTCCCCTCCTACCCCAACAGAGCCTTTTGGAATGGATGTCTTTTGAATCAGCACTGCATTTTGCCTCGCTCTTTCAGGCCGATTGATCCTCCGCTTTGGGGAAAACAAAAGGAACACACAGACTTCAAGAAAAGTGAGCAGGACACCAACACAACGGGCGCCTTTGCACACTTGCCTCCAGGTGTTTAGTCAAAGCAAGGGGAAGCAAAGGGTGGGGGCATATACCACTGAACTGTGCATGGCTGCCAGCCCACCCCAGATGGCCATGCCTTGAGCCAGGGGTGAGAACAGCCCTCGATCTGTGCACAGGGCCTGCGGTGCCATTGGGAGCTCCCGCCCCCCTGGGCCACTCTCACCTTCAGTCCAACGCACACAGGTTGAGTGCATGGCCCGCCACCCGCAGCCGCAGCCGCCACACTTTCTTCTGTCAGCTACCATCTCTTCTCCACAGTCACCACGTCTCCCCACACCCCTTGGCGTAAGGCTAGCTTTCCTGCACGCCTTCCTTCCTACGACTTTCCTTCAGGCTCTAAAGGAGCCACCCCTTCAGTCTGTAGCAAGTTTCCGAGAAATGGAGGATCCCTCCAGGGCCTGAAACTAGGGCAACATAATCACTTCCTGAGTGGACCGTGCAATTTAAATCAATTAGTCGTGGATCATTTATCCAAGGCAGGGGTGGGCTGGGGTCAGATCCTGAAAACTCATAGGCTTTGTGTTACCTCAGAGAGCTAACACCAGTTTTCTCTGAACCACAAAACTGGCAAATTGTCCTTTAACGATGATCGCAATTAGTCAGCTACCAAATGGAGAATAAAATGTGTTTTCACTGGGAAAGGGCTTGTTGCTCTTGTGTTTTATGACTCTTCAACTGATTTCCTCAGGTACAAACTAGGGAACATTTTAGGGAGTAGAATACACAGGCCGAGGTTTTTTCTGAACCTGAAAAGGAGACCTTCCATTAATGGAGGAGCCGAACAGCTAAACCTGTGTCCTTCCTTTTGTACTCACTTTAACTTGACCATGTTGCCCTGCCCCAAAGGAAGGGAAAAACTGGTGATCCATGAGCTACCTCTTATGAGTAATGTCCAGAATCTACCAGCAGGATAATCACCCGTGGAAGACAAGCCTCTGCCTCAGAAATAGAACTCCCAAGCCTTCAGGAAATGCCACCGGAAAAGACGCCAGCCGAGACAAGGGGTGTGGGAATGAACCATTGTGAGAAAGGCCTACTCACCCATTGCAGGCTTACTTACAAGACACACCTCTCCAGCTGCAGTCACTAACTGTTTACAGATGAAGCTTGGATGTGGTTCTCTCAGCCGCTGGATAAAAACAGCTGTGGTCAGGCTGAAAGAGTTGCCAAAAGAAACATTTTTGGGTTCTTTCTGAATTCAGTGTCTCTGCTTGTAACCTATTCCTGGTGTGAGCACGATGGGATTCTGGCTCTCCATCTGACTGCACACTTTCTGGCGTTGCCTCGGGACTCGTCAGTCAGTGACCTGGATGGTGGTGTCCTGGCCATTTGCCTGCAACTCAGAACCCTTCCAGTAGTGCTAGGCCCAGACCCTGAAAACGTGACCATCTTTGGCTCCCACGCCTCAGCCAAGAAACAACAGCCGGGGCAGCCATATCGGCAGGGCATGGAATACTGTCTCAGCAGGGGAAGTGAGACAGATTTTCAGCCGAGTGCCAAAGCTCAGGCATGTCTTCACATTGAAACTGTAAAAGAACAAAACTGAAAAATAACCCACCGCACTGAAGTTTGCCATGTTTTGTTCCTCACACAGAATCAAGCTCCTTTCTCTCTTTCATCGGGGTATTCGTGCCTGTGACAGGCATTCCTATGGCAATGTTCAGTCTCTCCCATGGGGAGCTTATGACCCAGCCAAAAGCATTGGTTCTCCCACACAATAATCACAGCTGGTCTGAAATGGAAGAGAAATTGCGCATGTCTGGTTGTCCTAAAGGGTGCCCCCAGGCATGAATCAAGAGAACTGTTGTGGCCTGGTAGATCCAGGTTCTGCTCCCCACTTGACCATGGAGGTCAGCGGGGGGACTCTGGGCTGGTCACTGACTCTCAGCCTAGCCTACCTCACAGGGTTGTTGTGAGGACCAAATGGAGAAGAGGAAAATCTTGTACGAAAGCTTGAGTTCCTTGCAAAAGAAACAAAGGCAGGCTATAAATGTTGTAATAAAAGTCCCCTGAGCAACCACCATGATGCCTTGAGGCGTTAGTGATTCTGGGCCATACTTTAGCAATCTCACTTTAAAAAAAAAAGTATTATTGACAAGCAAAATGAATGTATAGTTGAATAGTATATAAGCTTCCTTTCAATGGACAGAACTCATGAAAACAATGAAGTTCAAGAGGTAAGCCTTGAGGTACAAAAGCTATCAACATGTTCCTATCCTGGCCCTGGAGGAGTGAAATGCAAATATGGCACTAAGCCCTCCACTAACACAGTCCATCTGTCATTTTCTTTCCAAGGAGTTGGAATGCAGTAATAGCTCTTTTTAGGAGGTGCCTATTTTTCTATGGAAGCCAATCTCCAATCCATCTTCACTTCCTTTCCATGTCGAGGAAGTTATGAGAAACGACTCTCTTCACAGATGAGCACGTACCCCTGTCAGTTCCTTATTACAATCATTCCAGCATTAGCTTTGCTCACTTGAGTTACAGGACTAGCCTGTAGCTTTTTACTACCCCATTGGGTAAAGTCAGGATACTAACCATAAGCTCTCTGCTGGCAAAATCCTCAACATTAATGGAAGATATTACTTTATAAAATGTGCATGGGATACGGTGCAGGAAATTTCCCCTCTTAAAAATATATAGCTTTCTTTGGGGGAAAAAAGTGCTCAGCTCTTTTATGTTATGCCATTAAGGCGGCCCAGTGAATGTAAGACATACATACCCCAAGAAGATCTTAGACTTCATGGAGTAAGAATGTAGGAAGTGCCTTACAGCGTGGGAGACCTTTGCAGTGGTTCAGGCAGAAGTTTTTCCAGTCCTACCTGGAGATGGCTGGGATCAAACCAGAGGCCTTCAGCCTGTCAAACTGGGGCTCTGCCACTGTGCTGCAGCCCCAGATGAGGCTTGTCCTGACACTGAAGAAGAAGGAGGGGGTCAAGGGCAGGCTTTGAGCACTACATTTCTGTCCCACCTGATAGCCAGAGGCCCTTCTTCATGCATCTTGGAAAGGTCCCCAAGCCAAAATCATTGCTTTGAATGAGGAGGTATTGGTGCTTACGTGTGGGATGGGGAGAAGAAAAAATGGCATTCATGGGAAGCACGGCACACGTACACCAAGCAGCCCCTTGATGCTGTAACCTTTTGAACTGGAACATACGGACAGCACAACCCCTATGCATGTTTACCCACATGCATGTTCCACTATGTTCAGGGGGACTTACTCCCAGGCAAGCCCCTGTAGGACTGCAGCCTTAACTGAGTCACCCTTTCAGTAAAATAGAATCCAAATGTGATACTATGGAAAAACCAGTGCAGGAATGTGTCAGTCATTCTTCCAAGACATTTGCACACCTCAGCCAGAGAACTGCAAGGCTGCTTGTTACCGGGTCTCCCTGCAGACGGCTGCCTAAATGGCTCCCCTTGTTTCTTCTTATGGAAAAGTGCTCCCCACTCACCTGAATAATAATCATGATAATTTTGAGGGGTCAAGGGGCACAGGGGAGATGCAGCCCTCATTCAGGGCATTTGCGTCACCTCTCCTGCAGTTTGGGCGCAGGCCTCGTCTTCTTCGGACTCTTCCAGACCAGTGAGAGATTCCATGGAAACACTGCACATGGTGAGGAAGAGGGCATGGCTCCTCCTGCCACCTCCCTCCAACAGAACATCTCTCTTCCTTTTGCTTTGCTTTCTGAAGAGAGAACTGTGCAGGTAGATAAGTGCATGGTTTTGGAGTGGGGAAGCGAGCAAAACAGAGGGAGGAAAATTGTCAGGGTACAATCCAGCCTGCAGTGCTGACTGCAGGGATAGCTGCATGCATGAGCATAAGAGCATGCTGAGAACTCCTGGAGCAGATTTCGTAGCACCCTAACTCAGGGTTGGGCAAACCCAGGAGACCCAGGGCCATTTTTTGGCCCAGACCACCTTCCAAGGGGCAACACACACCCCAAAATTGGGGGTGGAGGAGATAGAAGGAGCAAAATGCTCCCTGAGGCTGCCACAGATCACCCAAATGAGGGCTTCGCTAAAGCACAGTTTAGCCCAGGCATGGCCAACCTGCAGTGTCTGCCTTCCCGAGACAGACCAGGGACTGACCTCCCCAGGCTGCTCTCATTGCTGGATCAGAATTTTCACCCTGGACACAGGGCCGTCTTAATGCATGGGCCTGATGGGCACTTGCCCGTGGGCCCCATACTAATCTGTGTATGTTAACCCTTGGAGAATTGGAAAACTTCCAAAATTAACAGTAGTTGCAGTTGTCGTAGGGGCCCCAGTACACTGCTTTGCCCGGGGCCCATAATACTGTTAAGACGGCCCTGCTTGGACATGGTGGGGGCTTGGCCGTCATGCCTGAGGGGAGCAAGAGAACCTGAGAAAGGAAGGCTTTCACCATTGCTCCCCACCCTGCAGCATGAGCTACCTGAGGTGGATGCCTCCCTCCGCCTAACAGTGGGGCTGGTCCTGCTGGGGACAAGCACAGGGGAAGAGCCAAGACAGCCACAAGGGGAGAAATGTCAGGAGGCGCCCCTGGAAGGGCACATGCCGCAGGACACGGGTGCGCTCCTGGGCGGAAATTTCATGCCCCCTAAAATGGGCTGGCAGTCCAGTTCTGTTAACGTTAAAGCACTGGTGGGATCGCCCATGGCTCACAATGTGCATGAGATGCAAGAGCCCATTCTTGTAGGATAGACTCTCCATGTCTTGTGAAAGATAATAGGATATTTATACCAGTGCTTGGGTTTGCCTTTCTTCTTTCTAAAGACATCTGCCTACTCAGAGATTTTGAGGTTGAAAAGAGGAATTGCTGAAGATATTTTTGTCAGACTGGGTATTCTTGCTGACATCTCATTTCCTTTCTCTTCTTTAGCAGCGAAGGTATAATCAGCATTTACAACTAACCCTTCCTGCCTGTGGCAACAGATGGAAGTAACAAAACAGTGCAAATAAAGGGGTTATTAACATTGATGGCATGCCTTCCAATACACTGGTCATTAAGTGAGTGCTACAAGCTGGAAGTTATTAGTTATTCGAACCACTAAGGGCATCTAGTGTTAAAATGCAGCAAAAATGAGGTAATGGGTGAGAACCGGAATATGCCAGATTTTATTAAGCTGCAGAATATGGCAGCAAATGTTTGAAAACATAAGTAATCTTCATTGCTTTAACATTCCTGAGGCGAATAACATCAGCTTGATATCAGTGCTGTACTTTTGATGGCCAGAACCATCATTTTATCTACATTGAGGGTTTGCTCCAATGTGCCTCTCCAATGCGGAAAGGTAATAATTACAGTAACTTCACTTTGCATAGAAATAGCAAGCCTTCTGTAAAGCTCCAGCAAGGAGAGACAGGGGCCTTTTCTTGTCTCTAGATCTCTGCTCCTCACAGAGCAATGCTGCCAGGGCGTCCTCATCCGCCAAGAAGAGGAACTGCGCAGGGGGCTCGGAGGTGAGGTGCACTGACCACATAGCCCATGTGCAGCTGAGGTTATGCAGCATTGACTCTGGGGGTCCGTTCGACTTATCCCAGTTAGTCTTTCCAATGTATTAAAGTGCACATGTAATTAAGATTTAAAGGTATAAACATAGATGGCCTGATTAATAAGGTTTAGGTTTATCTTATCCATCAATGGAGGGTAAAGTGCTGTTATAAACCAGTCAAATAGGAATTGCTCTTGAAAAATTATTACTGAAGAGCTGCGGTAAATGGAAGTTAATTAATCTCAGACCAGAAAGGCAAAAAACAAATCAGTGCCTAAGAAGAAATCCTTTTGCTAACAGAGGTATTAAATCCATGGTCATCTACAACCTTTAAAGTGAAGGTGAAGAAGAAAGAGCACATCCTGTCTTCCTGCAATGTTCTTGGTCCACCTAATGTCAGGAGTTTGGGAATTTCATTCAGTAAAACTGATTGCCCTCGTCAGGACACCCAATTAACCTCAGCTGTAACAGACTGAATGCTAGAAGGCACAGTTTCCTCACTGAATTAATCAGCTTTCCAAGCAGGCTAGCCTTTGTTGATGGTGAGGCACACAGAGAATAGATTAAAGCCTAAGGCCGAAACCCAGCCAGAATTCAGCGCAGTGAAGCCCGCTGGCTTTCGTAGGCTTCAGCACTTGCAACTCTGGGCTGGATCTTGGCCGGCGGCTATGGCAGGTCATGCTGTGTTTCGGTAGCAAAGGGAGAATACTGAAGCACATGCCTTGAAACCAGTGGGGTTGTCCAAGCTTATACATGGGATTCTTCATTTAAAGCTTTCTTTTAAAACTTACTCATAGCCAAGCTGAGCAAAAATACATTGATAGCATCTTACAGTGCAGTCTCAAGCATGTCTTTGCAGACATAAGTCCTATGGAATTCATTGTGTGGACTGGGTTCCCGTCATAAAGACTAAGGTTGCAATCGCATGCAAGTCCAAACAGAAGAAGGCCTACAACTCCCAGCATGCCCCCACCAGCACAGCTAAAAACCTTTTTTCGGGATAACTGCTGAGCTGCTGGACTGGTTGATCAGAAGGTCGGGAGTTCAAATCCATGCAACAGGGTGAGTCCCCGCTGTTTTGTCCCAGCTTCTGCCATCCTAGCAGTTTGAAAGAATGCAAATGCAAGTAGGTAAATGGGTACCACTTCGGTGCAGGAATAACAGCATGCTGTGCACCTCGGTGTTTAGTCATGCTGGCCGCATGATCAAACTGTCTGTAGACAAATGCTGGCTCCATTGGCTAAGAAATGGAGATGAGCACCGCCCCCTAAAGTTGGACACTACTGGTCTTAATGTCATGGGGAAACCTTTGCCTTTGCCTTTACTTACGCCTCAACAAACTACTGCAGTGTAAGGTTTCATGGGTCACTTCCCCTGCTCCCCAAACCAACAGGTCAAATGATGGAATGGTTACTATACTTCTGTCCTTCATTTACAAAGTATGAATCCTGCTATGCCGCAAGAAATCCCTGCTTTGTGCTTGCTGCAGGGAAATAGTTCAGGAATGCACCTTTGCCAAACGTGACAAGGGGCTGGCGTTTACTCCGTGCTCGTGATCCCTCATTCATGGAAGTTTGGGGGTCCTTTTCATAACATGATCAGCTTCCAGGACCTCCCTCGTGTTTTCCAGCCGGTTCTGTGACTTTTTTAGGGTGAGGAATGCCAGCTATTCAATTTCAAATGAGGAGCAAACCAGAACTGGATTCTATGCTGCAAACACCTGCTGCGTGCCATAGCACCACCTTGTGGTCAGTCAGTGGAGTACATAGAGAAGGATGAACCCTGGAGAAAAAAGCCGGATAACGAGCACATGCTTTCCCAGGCACAGAAAGTGGAAGAAGACGCTTCCGTAATGTGATGGGTTAACTGTCCTTGCACTACAAGAGGAATTTCCAGGGTGGTGGGGAAAGATAAAATAAATGCCAATCATATAAGAAAACACAATACTTATTCATTTTCTTTGTTCTCTTCCTATCCAGAAAATGCCACCCAAGCTGACTTGTAATCATGGGAACTATTTAAAAAATTGGAACAATAACAAAGCAACTACGTTAAAACACATAGCAGAATTTTTAAAAATAGCATCTAACCTGCAGACAAGCATAGCTTGGTTGAACAAAGATGCATGCCTGCCAATGGAAGAACAGTAGAAAGGGAACCCACCCAGCCTCCCTTGGCAGGGAGTTTCACAGTCTGGGAGCAGCCCCCAGGAAAGCCTCTGAAGGTATTCAGAGCCAGTGCAAGGAAGGTCCTTTCCTGGAGGTTTTACAGTCTGGGCTGGCTCATATGGGAGAAGGCAGTGTTTCAGCCAGCCCACTTCCAAGCCCCCAGGGCTTCAGAGATGGTAACCAGCACTTTGAATTGTCCCTGGAAAGGGGCTGGTAGCAAGTGGAGCTGCCCTAGCAGGGAAATCACGTGCTCCCTCTCTAGGAGAACTGTTGGCTGAGTAAGATTAGTCCTCCCACGACACACCAGGGAGTAGCAAATCCAAGCCAATGCATTATCTTCTGAAACTTAATTAATTCAAACTGTAAATCCCTTAACAACATCTAAAATGGACAGGTGCAATCAGAGCATGAACAGACGGATGGCATGTGCAGAGTGGCACACAAGCTCAAGCAGGCAGGACACACGCAACAGCAAGGTGCGCGGATGGGGCAGGGAGGGAGGTCGTCCTGGAGCTGCCAGGTTGCCATGATTTACATTCAGCAGCTGTGCAGAAGAGCCACAGCTAAGTGACGGAGGACCTGCTCCCGGTCACAGTCCCTGGCATCTCCAGGTTGTTGTTGCTATGCACCATCAAGTTGTCTCCAACTTACAATGACCCTATGAATGGAGGCCCTCCAAATACCTTGCTCAGCTCTTGCAAAGGCAAGGCTGTGGCTTTCTTGACAGAGTCTCACATTTGGTCTTCCTCTTCTACTTCTGCCTTCCACTTTCCCTAGCATCATGGCCTTCTCCAATGAGCCTTGCTTTCTCATGATGTGTCCAAAGTATGACAACCTCAGTTCTGTCCCTTTGGCTTCTAGGGAAGCCCTTGACTTGATCTAGCACCCATTTGTTCATCTTTCAGTCGGTCCAGAGTATTCCTAAAGTGGCATCTCCAGGCAGGACTTGAAAAACCTCCTGCCTGATACCTGGCAGACAGCACAGTTGACAATACTGAGCTGGATGGATCCCGGCTCTGATTCAGTACAAGGTGGATTCCCAGGTGCTGTGCTGCTGCCACCCTGGGCTGCCACCTGGGTGCACCACCAGTCAATGTCATACTCCCTCACCCATACTTCACCTAGGGCAGGACTGCCTTCCTTCAGTTGCAGCGCACTCTTTCTGGACACAAGGCAAGGCAGCATGCACCTCTCAAGGAGGACCCGCTGCCCGCAGAAAGGAAAAGAAGCTGAAAAGGCCCATGAGTGGAGGCTGCAGCAATCCCACCACGAGGAAGGGAATGGCTGTCTGCAGCGCTTAGCTTAGAAACACAGCAAGGAGCAAAGGGGGACATGGCAGAGAGGTATAAAACTAAGCATGGTGTGGAGAAAATGTGCTGGGAGCCATTTTTCTCTCCAGCCCAGGGTCAGCCCATGGAGCTGATTGGGAGGAGACTCAACAGATCAAAGGAGGTATATATTCATACCGCACATAAGATGGCCACCAGTCTGGATGGCTTTAAAAGATGGTTAGATGAATTCATGGGGTGGGGGGGATGCTAGCTCAGTGGCTATGAGTCCTGTTGGTGCGGCAGGGCCCAGCGGGGCTGGGTGGGCACTGTTGCTCTTGTGCCCTATTTGCGGGCTTCCCATGGGCCTCCGAGGAGCCACTGCGGAAACAGAATGCGGGCCAGGCTGGGCAGGTGATCCCACCCAGCTTGGCATCCCTCCTGCTCTCCCAGCTCTCGGCTTGGCCTGGGGAATGCTGCTTTTGTTGGCTGTACTTCTGCCGCCCTGAACACATGGGCAGGCATCCCGAAACACAACGCAGCACTGCCTTGACCACTATATAGTAATCACTCTTTCAGCCAAAGACAACTATTAATTCCCAGGATGTAAGTTCTACAGCTATTTCGGAACAAATGAATCTAGGTGGCTATGGGTGCATCGTACTGCTATTAACGATATAAATTAGATAGAAGAGACGGCTTTTGTGGCAACAACCTGAGAGGCCAAAGCAGCTGAATCTGTAAAGAAATAAAAGTTAATCTGGGCTGAAAGGAAATAACAACCAAGTTTTCAAAATGATATTACATGGAAAATATGCAGCAAGTTCAAGGTTTAATATTTTTCCCTTTGGAAATCTGACTTAAAAATGCACAACTCAGTAATATAAAAAAGAAAAGAGAAAAGACCCATTTGACATTTTGGCCACACACGCGTGCGCGCACACGTATTTGGCTTTAATAAATTGGGATGTTTTAGGAAATGCTGAGTCCAGACATTTTTGGCTCTCACAACAGTACTTTAATAAAGTCTGGGAAATAAACTTCACAGGAAAACCTCGGGTGTTCAATTAGTTTAAAATGTTGTACGGTAGAGAAACAGAGATAATGAAATTATAAGGATAATGGCGGCTTAAAGTTTTGTGGCTCACATGAGATTTATGTGCTCCAATATAACCTCAAGCTACACATATGGCATAATAAAAAAGAGAGAAAGGAAGGAGTAGAATAGATTCCTGGCTGGAGAAGTAAGAGCTGGGGGCTTGAGCGCACAAAGTCCCTGCGAGGCTTGAGGGGGACGGAGCCGAGCAGCTCAGGAACACACCCCCTTCGCAATCTTTATATCATCCCTCTGTCTACTCCATGCACATGAATCATGATCATTTAATGGCACTGAAAATCCAGCAAGACGTATTGCACAAGAGCTGTTTCCTCCTTCAATGTAAATTGGACTCAGAGGGAGGGGGCAAAATCACGGGGGGGGGGGGACTTGAAACAGAGGGTCCCCCCGAAATGTCCATGAAACAGCATTTGGGTTTTCATGGTGGAAAGTCTGCAATCCAAAGGGAATGAAGAGCTGCGTGTGTGTGTGAGAGAGAGAGAGAAAGAGAGAGAGAGAGAGAGAGAGAGAAGTGAGAGACTGACTCAGCTGGGGCTCCTAGCTCAGTACTGAAAATGAGATGCTTCGATGGTTCCCTTGCTGAACAAAGGACCTTGGTGACTCTCTCTGAGCTGTGAGAAATGAACCGGCCTCCCGGAGAGGTGCAGGCCATGAAGCGAGGGCTAATGGCCTCCTCTCGCATGCCCGGAAACAGGGCTACATCCTGCGCCCCTCGTCCTGCAGGAGGCAGCTGCATCTGGCTTCAGCCAGTTGGCCTCCATGGTGCTTTGCCCGCAGCAGCTGCAGGGGCCGTGGAGGGAAGGGCTCTGCTTGGTGAGCAGCCAGAAGCTTCTGTGCGCCGTCTTGGGAAGCCTGGAACGCCCCTAAAACAGTGGGGTGGGGTGGGATGAGGCACTTGCTGATGTGTTCAGAGACATCCTTGTGAAACCAAATATTGCTAGTGTTTCTTTGCCTGAAAACTACAGTTCATCACCATCCCAGACTAAAGTAAGATGAAAGTTACTGGAACATCAATACAAGTTGAAATCACACCCAGTGCTTTCCTCTTCCTCTTCCTCTATATCCAAGCTTTGTCCCTCTTAGAATGGCTTACATAGTCTCCCCTTTCTTCATTTTGTTCACACAAGAAACCCTGTGAAATAGGTCAGGCTGAGGGTCAGTGACTTAAGCCAAAGTCACCCAGTGAGCTTCTTGGCTGAGTGGGGACTAGAACCCAGATCACCTGAACCCCAGTCCAACACGCTGGGCTTTTTTATGCAAAACATTTATCCCGTGTGCTCATCATTCCTGCCTCACAGCTGTTTATCCCTCCTCCAGGTGCTTTTGTGATCATCCAGTTTTGCTACTGGAGAGCACTTTAGGTGGGTTTCCTTTAGAGCAGGGCAAATGCAGTAATCAATGTAAATGCGAAAGAAAGCGTGATTTGCTGTTGTGCATTTGCACTAACCTTTTCTACGACAGACTTGTCTTGGTATACAGGAGGCACGCTAGGCAACTGAACCACTTCCATATAACTTGCCTCCGCAGACATTTGAGGATCCGGTGGCAAGACAAGGTGCCAGACACAGAGTTCCTCTCCAGAGCAGGCCTGCCATCAGTTCACACCCTGCTGATGAAAGCCCAGATACGCTGGGCAGGCCATGTTGCAAGGATGCCAGACCACCACATCCGCAAACAGCTCTTCTGTGGTGAGCTGTCTCAAGGAAAGCGATCGCACGGGGGACAAAAGAAGCAATACAAAGACACGCTGAAAGCCTCTCTCAAGTCCCTGGTTATCGACATCACCTCCTGGGAGACCGTGGCACAAGACCAATTGACATGGCGCATGCTGATCCACCAAGGCTGCCAAACTTCTGAGGCCAGAAGGACAACCATAGCACAAGAGAAGCGAGCACTCCGTAAAGCCAGAGTTGCAAACGTTGCAACAGTGGTGCCCACACACGTCTGCCTGACATGTGGCAGAACACTCTGTGCCCGTATTGGCCTTATCAGCCACCTGCAGACACACCGTGGACAACTGACAACCCGTTAGATGTCAAGGTCCTCATCGAAAACGATGGACGAACATCATCTACAACAGTCAGTCCCTGCATAGTGTTGAAAAGCAGGAAAGGAAATGCTCTTTCTAGCGTGCTCTGATCTCAGTTCTGCAGCAAAACGGAAAGTAGTTGCTGTGGATTAACAGCAGATTAAGGGTTAGGGGTGCTTGGAAGCCCTGAATTTAAGAACCATTCAGCGAAGGAACTTGTTGCCTAAGAAACAAGTGGTGAATTCTCCTTCCACAGAGAGCCTGACGGGACATCTGGACAATCCTGTGTATGGTGTAGTCTTGTAAGCTGGGGATGGGTTGGACAGGAGAGGGTTGGTGAAGGCAGAATAACTGCATGTGTTGCTTAATGTTCAGCTGCCGTGGTATATTTTGAAGAGCTCCTCATGGCCATCCCCACAGTCATGGAGGGTCCCAAGAAGCGCCTGAAAACGCAGTGGGGACTAGCAGTGTCAATCCATATGCACCAGTCAGTGCTAGCAGCTTTAATCTCTACCAGGAGTAGCTCCTCTTTGTGTTGCAACTAGGATGGCTCACAAGAGTACATTTTTGCTGAGGGTAAAATACATTCCCACAGCTAGTGATAGCTGAGGAACCCAGTTCAGGGGTGGGGATCCATCCAGTTTCTCTCTGCCCTAAGACTGCCTCTTCCAAAGTGTGGGCACCTGGCAGGAAGTGAGTCCAAACAAGTCTGTCAAGCGGAGTTTTGCTTCCACACACACAACTTGTGGGCTTTGTGTACTTTGCACAAAGAATTGCATACCTTGTATATTTTGTGCAAAAACCATTAGCTTTCCTGAACTTTTGCAGACCTGATCTCGGCTTGACTTGCTTCCTGGCCAGGACTGTATGCCGGAAAGAAGTCCAGCAAGTGCCAAAGAGAAATTCCAGCCCAATCCTTGCATCCCATCTTCAGCTACTGTGAGGTTTGTGGCTAAGCTCAGATGAACAGGGAAGCCGGAGGTGTGTGGGTGGCAGATAATGTAACAGACCCAGCTCATGAAAAAGTCCTGGTACTTTGAGCCTGTGAGTCCTGACCATTCAGCAGGCCAAGTTTTGAAACACAGGTAAATGTACCAAATAGGCTAGGTGATCATCAAATGAACAAAACTAATAGGCTTTGATGCCCAGGTCTATCCAAGCCCTATTTTTTTGTTCTAATAAAGTGTGGGTGCCCTGTGGCCTCTTAAAATCTTCAAAGGCATAATTATCCTGAAATTGATCAAGGGATGTAATTGATGGAAGGCCCAAAAATGTTTCTGAAGTCAATTCTGCCCAACCCCGCTCCCCTTCCTCCATGACCCTTATATTTAGAGCTGCAGTAGACTACAAGAATAAAGAATTAGGTATAAACTGTGCAGTGAGAGAGCACTAGGTTAATCCTTTCCATGTGCAAGACATTATACTGAGATGTGTCTCAAATAGCAAAGAAATAAACTCATATTTTAATTGTTTGTGAATCTGGAAGATCATGGGCACCCAAATGAGGATGGGTGGAGTGCAAAGATGAAGATCAACTCCATGCTTCCCCTGGCCCCCCAAACAGCGATCTGGTCATTTCTGGCTGCTTAAACATTTCATTCCTGCTTGCAAGATGGGGCTGAGGTGTTGTCAGGATATGCTGCATCCCACCAGAGCATTGCCCCTCCCTCCCTGTCCCTGGAAATCCCCCGCCCACCCCAGTTCCAAAGCGGCCCTTCTGACTTTGGGCCGGAGCCGGCAAGCTGGATCCCTGCCAGTGGAGAAGCGAGGGAGCGTCTTTGAAGGCCGAGTCCCATCGCTGACCTTGGAACACATTTCTGAGTGCTGAGTTGCCGCGGGATTTAGTGAAGTGCCCTGGGAATATAATTGGAGGGCAGTATAAATTGAGAGGCCCTATAATCGAAAGGGAATCTCAGTCAGTCTGTCTATGTATTCGCACTAAATCAATAATAAATAAGCAAGAGAGATTAGTTGGAGAAATGGGCCTTCTGAGAACAGAAATATAAAACACAAAATATGGTTCGGCTGACCATGACCTAAGACCTGTGGAAAACTCAGAAGCCCATGCCTAGAAAGAGAATAAACTAAAATATTTTTCATGCTCAAAGGGCTGTGGCTTTGAGCCAATGCTTAGTTCCTTTATGATGTTATCGGCGTTGAAAAAGGAAGCGTGGCTATCAAAGTTATTTACATAATCTCAGAGGTGCCAGTTGAAGGAAGGCAGGCAGCGCTTGACATTTTCAAACAATGCCAGCACCGTTTTTGGAGGGGTGCTGCACATGCAGCATTTCCTGCAAATGGAGGTCTGTGCACTCATGACTCTTGAGAGATAGAGCACATTTGCCATTCTTTCCTGTATGGGTTTAGTTTGAGAACAAGCTAGGAGGAAGCTCCTTATGGAGGGATTGGACAGGTGCCCTGAAGCAAGCACCAGGCAATGTATCTCCCGGTAAACAAAAATAAATATGTCACAAATCAAATATGCCTTGTTTCTAGCGATAGCCCAAAGACAGAAACTTTCAAATTAGTATTTCTACTGTAAAGAGGGCTGATTACAGAGGACATGACCATAAACTGTAATTCTTAGTTCTCAGGAGCTCAATGTTTTATTCTGTAGTTTCTTTCCAATATTTGCCCTTTTATTTCTTGTATTTGTCATAACCTTTGCTTAAATGATAAATGAAAAAGATAAATGCAAGACTTACCCTTTAAATCAGTGGGATGTTCAGGGCATGAAGATTTATTTATTTATTTATTAAAACATTTCTATGCTGCCCCATTCGCTGAAGCCTCGGGGCGGCTCACAACATAAAGTTAAAATACAAAAAAATAACAATATAAAATAAGTCGCCCTGGCCAGATAAAATAAGCATAATATTAACAATTAAAATGACGCTTAAATAAAAAGGTCTTTGTCTGGCCCGAAAAACAAATAACGACGGCACCAGGCAGACCTCTCTGGGGAGCGCATTCCATAGATTGGGCGCCACCGCAGAGAAAGCCCTCCTCCGAGTACCTACCCTCCTAATTTCTTTCACGGAGGGTTCCCGGAGAAGGGCCTCTCCCACTGATCTCAAGGGGCGGGCGGGCATATATGGATGTAAGCGCTCCTTCAGGTAACCAGGACCCAAGCCATTTAGGGCTTTATAGGTCATCACCATCACCTTGAAATGGGCCCGGACTTCAATGGGAAACCAGTGAAGCTGATGGAGGACTGGAGTCATGTGAACATAACGCCCAGTCCCCGTCAGCAGACTGGCAGCTCTATTTTGAACCAATCGAAGTATCCAGACCGTCTTTAAGGACAGCCCCATGTAGAGCACATTACAAAAGTCAAGGCGGGAAGTCACCAGCACATGTGCCACTGTCGCCAGGCAGTCGTACTCCAGGTAGGGGCGCAGCTGATGAATCAGCCGAAGCTGAAGGAAAGCGCTCCTCGCCAGTGCTGTCACCTGAGCTTCCAATGAAAGCTCCGGGTCGAGGAGCACTCCCAGGCTGTGGACCTTGTCCCTCAGAGGGAGTGCAACCCCATTCAGGACTAGGTTCAATTCACCCTCTCCAAAGCCCGATCCGCCAACCAACAGGACCTCCGTCTTGTCTGGATTGAGCTTCAGTTTATTGGCCCTCATCCAGCCCATTACCTCGGCCAGGCACCGGTTCAGTACAGCCACTGCCTCACCTGGATTGGTGGAAAACGAGAGGTAGAGCTGGGTATCATCAGCGTACTGATGATTCCGCAGACCACACCTCCTGATGACCTCTCCCAGCGGTTTCATGTAGATGTTAAACAGCAAAGGGGACAAAATGGACCCCTGCGGTACTCCATGGCATAGCTGCCATGGTGCAGATCCATAGTCCCCCAGCACCACCTTCTGGAATTGGCCATTGAGATAGGAGCGGAACCACTGCAAAGCAGTGCCTCCAACCCCCAATCCTGCTAGCCTATCCAGAAGATAAAGGCTGAGGAGAAGTTTGGAGAACATGCTTACCCATGCTCAGTGCTATGTAGGGTTGTCAGCCAATTGCGTTGTTGAAACATGGATTATCGTGTTGTCTGAACCCAGCCAAGCTAATATGCTGTGATGAACAACCTGCAGTTCATCACCAAACAGCAAATCCCATGCGTTCTCTTTACAGGTTGCTTGTGGTGAACAAGCCATGGCTTGTTAGCATGGCTGGGTACAGACAACAGAACAACCCACGGTTCAACAACAGCCCATGTTTCAACAACAGTGCACAGTTCAGTAACAACCCACACCCAACCCATGCCTGTGAGTCCTCTTGCTGAGTGAACCTGGTAAATGAAAGAGACCAAGAAGTGGGTGGTTCTGCCACCGTGATTGAATGAGCGTGTGGATCTCTGGAACATGGCAAGATTTTTGCTCCATGCGGCTTCTGCCTCTTTTTCATGTGAGCTGAAGACATCACCATCATGTAACTGACCAAAGCAGCCCCACAGCAGAAGGAGGGCCTTGCCACCAGCCAGGGCCAGCCCTTGGGGACTGCAGGGTAGACTGCAGTGAAATCTGAGTGGCACATGAGCAGACATCTGCTTGTGTACTGGGATGCTCTCCCTCTCTCTCTGCAGCACCTTGTGTTCCCCAAAACCTGCTGTAGATGGTTCCTCAGCCAGGGGCTTTAGCAGAAAGGGTTCTGCCGGGGGAAGAAGCTTCATTAGCGGGCAACTTTCATTCTGTGTTGGGACCTTCACATTAAATGGTAGGGTCCTGCCACCATTGCATTGCCCCATAGCAGCTGTGGCGGCCAGCACAATCTGCCTAGAGGTGGGGCTGGTCCTTAATTTCTAACATGACTTAAAAACTCAGAATACAGATATTGCTTCCAATGATCATTCAGTGCCCAATTCCCAATAGCAACCAAGTCAGTTCACTCATGACTAGTGCCGATTGGCTGGTTCTTGTACCAATCACAAAGCCACAAAACCTCAGCGCAGCTTGCAAAATGTAAAGAAAGGAAAGAAAACTGTTAGATGGGAAAGTGTGCTGAATGAATACAGTTTTGATTCACTAACTGGGCAGGCAAGTGGAAAGGGAAATAAAAGGAATTACTGAAAAACAAACGCCATCAGAATTGGTGAAAATCTTTGTGTAGCCCAGAGCCAGGGGCGTGTGCTAAAGGAGGTGTGAAGACTGGGAGAAGCAGCAAACCTCACCTCCCTCCCCGCTTCTTTGTACTTTTGTACACATTCTCAGGTGGTATTTTGCACAGCCCTGTGCATCTTTAGATAGCAAAATGTCCTACTACATGTTTACATCCTGGCTGAAAAATGCTGGGGACTGCCAGGCTCTTTCCTGCCTAAACAAGTCTGGGATTACACCCTCAGTTTTCAAGTTGTACTTTTTAGAAAATCCAAATGATTTGATTTCGGTTTGCTGAATGATCTTAAAATTAGCATGGGTGAGTCTTGTTTCTGACTGAATGCTGCACATTAGCACTCAAGTGATACTAATAATCTTGGTTGTAAGTGATTAGCAGTAATGAGTTAGGAAATCAAAGTTTAAATAAATATCCCCATCTTAAGAAACAAAACAAAACTAAACTAGACTTTTTCAGTCCTCCAGACTGGGCAAAATGTTTTGACAGATTAACTTTTCATATTATGATTCCTTTCTTTGGGGGGGGGTCTTTTAGCCCTGGAGCTCACTAAACACCAAAACCCCAAACTTGGCAAGGGATTAGTTAAACCCTTTTGAAAGGTGAGAGTCAAGACATATTTTGTTTAGTTTAGCTTGACAACATTTCTGGCTACTGGAGGACATGGACTTCAGTCAAACTCTCAGAGCACTCGGATGACTAAATTGGCCCCAGATATTCTCAGCTTGAAACTCTTAGGACAGTAGAAAGTTCCCCTTTGTGGTAATGGAGAAAACACTGGCTAATTGGTAGGGGAAGATCATATTGTTGGATTTTAGGAACCAGCTATCTGCTCAGTGAGTACGTTGTTGCCCCATATTTATTGTTGGATAACTGCCTGAAAGTAGTTCAGAAGTAACCCAGAAAACCCCACTGGGTAAAAGGATGCAGCTATTTTGTAAGATGCTTTAGAAGCAATTGCTGGGAAGAAGGATAAAAGGGGCCAAACCGAAAGCAAGCTTTTGTTGGTGTGTTCTCTTTAGTTGTGGTTGGGCTTACCTATAATAGGGAGCAACCTATTCCGCCTGATCAAGCAAAAGTCACAAGTTCCAACTGGACTCTGCAACGCAAGCCTCAGGATGAGATGTGAGCGCACAAGCATCCTCGCAATGTGAAGAAGCCGTCGGAACATGCCAGGCCCATAAGTTTTGGGCTCTTGGATGGTTTATAGCTCTGCGTGGCGGCAGGGTCTGGCGGCGCAGCACACTAATGATATAACCTGTGCGGAGGGATTAGTGTCAGCTTTCTCCCCCACTTGCACAAAAGTAAAAATGGCAAAATTCAGTCCTTAATGGGATCATACTGTTCTTTCCTCACATTGTCAACTTCACTTAATTTCCTCTGTGCCATTAATGTGTCTAATACATATGTCAGGCACAAGCCTGATACTCATCGGGCAAACAGAATGTTGTACGAAGGCAGCAATGTGTTAAAACAATTGAGCAAGCAAGTACTAAAAGTTGGTTGCTCTGGCCATATGGTACAGTGTTTAATTTCCCGTCGTGGAAGAACGTGGCTGTCATAGGGAAAAAAAATATGATGAATAAATTTACTTGGGGAAACATATTATAATGAAGAATGGCTTTCCGGGGAAGCCAGCGGAGGAATTTAGGCTCTGAAAGGGGAGCATATGGGAAGCATTAAGACATAAACAGGAGTAGCAGGGCAGTGTGCTTTTTAGAGGGGAAGACGAATAGAATCGGGAAGCAAGGTGATCTCTCTTGCTGGGCCAGTTATGAATGAGATGTTGTAGCATGGTGTGTCACTGTGTAGCATTATGGCCATGAGAAATGGCTTTCGCTCCGGAAGGCAGGAAGAGGGTTAAGCGACGGTTATGGGATAATTGACATTCTGAATACTTGGCACACAAAGGCAAAGAGGAGGACTCACTAGTGTGTGCGTGGGCTTGTCTCACTGTCGGTTCAGTGATCCACTGAAATTCTCCTCTGACCAAACCTGTTCAATTCAATATTGCAATTCAATATTGTGGTTGTGTCCATTCCAAATGCTACTCTTGCATAGTGATGAGAGGTCTCCATAGCCCATAGATTAGGCTACTTCCATTTCTCTGTGTTTTGAGTCCATAATAAGCAAATGTTTGTCAACTGAAAGAGCAGGCCTTCTTCTATTCCTTTCTCTTTCACACCTGAAGACACTCCAGGCTGACATCAGTGAGTTGATTGCTCAGTCTTTTGTAAGTGTCCTGCTGAATTCGATGCTCCTACGTGTTTTTTTCCCCCAGAAATGTGATTTGGGGCCAGAGCCGTGGTTTCCTGTGCGTGCCACTAACCCACTGGAAAATAATGTTACCCGCAGAAAGTGGTGTTCTCAGCTGGTACCGGCACGGTGCACGGTGGTGAGAGAGCTTGGGTGCAGGCACAGAAAGCCTGTCTGGGGAAAAAAGAACAAACAGCCCAGGAAATTCCATCAGAGAAGCAGCAGGGGAAGGAGAGGCCTGGGCAAGGAGCAGCCTGAGATCATGCAGCCCCCTGAGTGTTGGAAGGTGTCTAGGAATAAAGAATTGTGAGTCACTTACCTGGGAGCCCTTTTAAGGGAAAGGACTCCCAGCTCGGGGTTTGGCATGTTCTTCAGTTGCCCCTCAGTCTGCCCTCAAGCATGGAGAAAGACACGGGCTGAGAAGGAGAGCTTCTCAAAGAGCCCTTGTCCCCAGTCTGGGACTTTCCAGGCTGCTTGACTGGGCTTCTCAGGCTGAGAGGACATACTCCTAGGGTAGTCCAGATCAGGCCTTGCCATCATAGCTGACTGCTGTAGTTGAACAACAGTCCTTTAAGGATGCAGGCAGCTTTTCTTCAGGACCAGCCCTGCCAGCCTTTGGAGCACCTCAGAAGGCCTCTGCACCTTGCTGAAGAAACTGCTCTCCTTGTGTCCTTGTGCAACTGAGAACATTCCAGCAAGCGCTTTCCATAGTGCTCTGTGCAGGGTCATGGTGTGACCAGGAGTTGAATAGAATAGAATAGAAATAGAGTTCAAAGGGACCTATAAGGCTATCTAGTCAAACTCCTGCTCTGCTTCCACGTGAGCGTCTGGCCTACCAGTATATCCCTCTGCTGCAGCCAGTGGGGTGTTTAGAATTTGGCTAGACAAGATGTGTCGTACTTGTCTCTGGTGGTGCCCATATGCTGAGAGATTTGCAATAAATCCCCTGGCTTAAATTTGGGGTCCCATAAAAACAGAGAGTCAAGCTGCCAGTCACATACCACAAACCCTTGAATAAGTGCAAGTGTATGCAGAACACATGCACACACGGCTGCATCCTGGGCCTGTAATGAAGGTACACAATTTGATAATATTGGAGGAAAGGAAAGGAAAGGAAAGGAAAGGAAAGGAAAGGAAAGGAAAGGAAAGGAAAGGAAAGGCCAGAGTTTTAGAACTGTCAGATGGATTTTCCAGGACACCTCCTGCTGGGACCTGAAAAAACAGCAGGGCAAGAAGAATTCCTCCCGTGGGCTTTGTAGATGACTGCAGCAGGTGGGCTGGTTTGATGATGTTTTTAGCTACTTCTAGAAGTCTATGATTTACCCCTAAGAGGGTAGATAAATGCAGGATGATAAAGGCAAAAGGGACATGCAATGGGGGCATGGAAGAGACCATAGGAGACAAGCAGGGCTTGGGAATTTATCTAACATGGGAGCCTGAAAATAAAAGAAGAACTTGAGGAAAACCTGCGGAGACAGAACTAATAAAATCCCATCAGGCAGTGAGTGAAAAGGAAAATGAAGGAATAGTAAAGAAGGAAAGACATTTCTCTTCTGACCCAAAAGTTCCTGACTTCAAGAAACTCTAAATAAAAAAGATGCACATTCATGTTGTTTTCTATGCTCTATTGTGAAAGGTAGGCAAAGGTGATACAGGGATTTCCTCCGCATAATCATAGATGGGAGTTTCATATACTGAAGGCCTTCTTTGCTTTTATGTTTCTGGTACTTAATTCAGGGAGCTCCTGAATTAAGCGCTTTAATCTATTATATTGCACCTTTCTTTTTCCTTCCAAGGAACTCAAGGAGGTTTATATAATTCTCTTTCTCCTCTCAGTCTTAGCCCCACAACAGCCCTATGAGGTAGGCTGGGCCAAGAGTCTGTGACTGGCCCAAAGTCACTCAGCTGGCTCTATGGCTGAGCAGGGACTAGAACCCAGGTCACCTGAGCCCCTCCCCCATGGTCTTAACCGCTGCATCACGCTGTCTCTCTCTCAGAACACACACTGAACCCTAAAAAGAGCCAAGTTTGGAAGGACTTTCACACATGGCTGATGAATCCTGTGGTGCAGCCAGTGTCAAGTTCAGAATGAAGCTGCAGCAAGTCCTGCTTCCATGCTGAGCATGCAACCTTTACAATGATGATTAGCAAGAGACATCTGTCTCATTCAAAATTCATGCTTTTATGAATACGCGAAAGACCAAACTAGAGAATATACCCTTCACACACTTTAAAAGCCCTTTGCAATTGGGGGCAAGGTGTTTAAAAAGCAAATCGCATCCCTCAAGGAGCCGAAAGGGATTGGGACCGGCCATAGAGGGCGTGGAGGCAATCAAAGATCCATTGTCTCCTTTCAGTGTCTCTGATCCATATTGGGCCCTCTGTACCTGTTCACACTGGGAGGAAATGTCCAGTTGGAACAAATGGGCATGACTTTCCCCCGCGAGAGTAGCCCATGGGGAGACAGGGCAATGTGGACTGAGCCACAGTGCAGCAGCTGAGAGGGCAAAGCTCCCTCCCTCCCTGCATCTTCCCTCCTTGCCAAGGCCCCAGTCCGGCTCTCGCATAGGAAGAACAAAAGCGCAGCTCTAAAAAGCTGCTGCTGCTTGCCGATTGCATGGATGGCATCACACCTGGTTTGGCTCGCAGGCATCCCTGGCCCTAAAACTTTGCAGCATGTGAAGCAGAGCAGCGTGGCAACTGTTTGAGCATTAGTTTGACGCAGGTAGGGAAGTGGGAGGAGTCTTCCCTGGGGATGGGAATCCACTGGGTCACCTCAGCTGGACTCCCTCGACTCCCGCCCACTTTTTCACAGCCCTAAGTCTGATGGCGAGTGAGCTGAGCATTTGCACGGGAGTCCACCAAAAACCGATCCCGCATGGACACTGTGCAAGAGGGTTTCTCTCCGGCATTCACGACTTGCAGGTTCTATGTGTGCCACACGCCCTGTGCAGAAAGGTTGCCAGCTGTGCAAGAGTTGCTCCATGAGCATGCATGGACTTCACACGGCTTGGCTCACTTCCTAAGCCAGGCCTGGGCATGACAAAAAGGACCGATGAGCAGAGGAGAGGCGGACTCTGCAGGATTGTCACAACCCCCTTCACGACCAGCCAGGGCCCAACTCAGCACTACGCTGCAGGTGCAGGGTATGTCGGGGCCAGTCTGCTGCCCCCCTTCTGCAAAGGAGGGAGGCTGTTTTTGGGAGTTGCCCAGATGCTCGTCCCCCTTGTGTGGAGAGGGGAGTTTACCTTGTCTCCTGGCTTGGGAGAGGGAGAAGCCAGGGCAGTCCACATTGGCCACCTTGCCCCCTGCAGCGCCTGCTGCCCATTGGCCCCTCCAGAGGCTGCAGTGCCAGAAAGAGAAGCAGCTGCCGCAGCGCGCCTCACTTTCCGCCACCCTGTCAAGTTCAGCTTGGAACCGAAACCAACAGCCGGAAGAGTGGCACACAGAGCACCCCAACTTGCAAATGGGCTTTGTGGTCCAGAAGAGGACTGTGGCCTCCTGGAGGCCTGCGACTTTTGAGGGGACGCAGGTGAGGCAGGTGCCAACACTGTAGGCATAAGACAAAAAGATCTTGTGGAAATGAGAACTCCTGCAAGAGTGCGGCCATTCCCTTCAGCCGTGTCTCTCCCACTGCCTCAGAGGGACTATTTTGCAGAGCTCTGTGAGGAAGGGCAAGGCGGGGGGGGGGGGGGGGAGTGGATTTATCCATCACCTGCCCCATACTCCATGACAGATTTATTTACAGTGCAATCTCCCGGAGGCGAAAGGTCAGCTCATGAGCTGCTGTGTGATTTAGTGCTGCAAAAGCGGCACTCCTTCTGCCCGTCACTGGGCCTTGCTCTAGGTGACAGGCCTTGGAAAGCCACTGTTCCCCTCAGGCCTGCCGCTCTCTGCTCTTGGCTTGTGCTTCACCAGCATTCTGGCTATGAGCCTGGCCACACAGGGCGGCAGCTGGTCGGAAGAGCAGCAGCGAGGGCCTCCGTCTGCACAGGGGCCGGGAGGACTGTCGAAGAGTCCTTGAGAGCCGGGTTCAAAAGCGTGGTTGCTCACCCACCAGCAGGAAAGAGGCTGGACGTTTGCATGTGCGTATTTATGCCTGCAGATGTAAATTCAGAAATAGGGGCTGCAACAGAAATAGAAATAGGCTTCATCCAGCCATTGTGGTGTTGATGGGCAGCCTCACGGTCCGCAGCACCCCTTTCTTCTTCATATGACTCCTTAGCTGTAAACTGCACTTGCACCGAGCAGCCTGCCCAAAGGGGACACCTTCAAGTAGAGAACTGTTTTCTGACAGCCCTCCACATAAAGGAGCACTCTCCATAAAGCGGGACACCCGGCCACCCTCTTTCATGCCCTTCCTGTACTGGGAAGCATCACCTATGGAGTTGCCTTCTGCAAGAGCTGGGGAACTGCAAGCCCCGTCTTCCCCAACCTTTATGCATGTATTTAATTGCTATACCTCCCAATCGCTGGCGCTCTCTGGGCAGTGTGCAACAGTAATAAGCACCATTATTATTATTATTTCTTTAATTGGCTATGCTAGCTGGGCTGGGTGGGAGTTGGAGTTCAGCAGCCTCTGGAAGGTGACAAGTTCCCTGAGCCTGCCTGGTTCGTACATACCCTCTTTCTCCTTTTCCTTCGCATCCCTGCAGCGTGATGGGCAAGAGCCCCACCTGCTGCCATATCTGAAGGTGCCCACAGATGCCCCAGATCCCATCAGTGGTCTTATTCCACTGAATATGAAAGAGGGAGAGACTCAAGGTGGAGGAACTCCTGAAGGTCTACCAGACTGCCTTCTGCCATGGGACAATTTTGGAGGGCTTTTCCTTTGGTCTTATCAGTGTGCTTGGCTGAATTTTAGTGACGAATGCATGAACATAACTGAGAGCGCATAACTGATAATAGATCCAGGCAGACAATTAATGCTCTGCTCACAGAGGAGGCAAACTTTATGAGCAAACCTTTCTTTCACTGAGAAGCCTTAGCCAAATAGGTTGCAAAGGACATCAGAGGGAAATGGATCGCCCTTCCTGTGGCTGCGGGAGGGCATGGAAGAGAAATCGATGTGTGAAAAATGTGTGCGAACTAGAGCTGGGCAGACATTCTTGAAAATTGCTTTTTCAACCATTTTCTGGATGTGTGAGCAAATCTCTCCCCTGAGCGCATGTGTACATGTATGTGGTGCGGAAGAGAGAAATTTCCCCAAAATGCTGTGTGACAGCGGTATCTGCTTACCTTATTTAACCTCAGCAGGCCGCTGAGGGTTTTCCATTTCCTGCTTTGCTGGTCAACTTTAAAAGAAATGCACTCAGAGGAGGGCAAAGCTCTCTCCCCACATTTCCATCAGCTGCATTTCTTGTTCACCTTGGCAGTGCCACAACCCCACCTGTTGTTCTCAAGGTTCTGAACTCTGAGAAGTTCAGCCACTGGAGAAGCACAGAGGAATCCTTGCGCTGCCCCAAGATGCAGAGGGCCTTTTAAAGAAGGCTTTTAAAACAAGAAAAGAGCACCCCCTCATTATAACATTAAGTTAGATAAGTGACAATTCTTCCCCACCTAAAATTCTTGCCAAGTAGAAAACCAGTAGAAAAGTGCTGCTGTTTTTGCAGGGAAAGAATATTTGGGTGGAAATGGAGTTGTGACAATGGGAAAGGGAAGTAGCCCGGCATGAGGGGCAGGTGCCACTTTGCTTTGGTCCTCATTTCTCCCTTTCTGGTTTAGCTTCTGTGTGGGCAAACCACTCAAGTGCACTGGGTGCAGATATTTCCCTTCTGCATGGAGGAGGAAGCAAATTTGGCCCCTGAAGTCCAGCTCCGCCATATCAAAGTATTCCTTATTTTATTTCATTCCCCACCCCACTGTGCAATATAATTACATGCACCTAAGAACTCAGCTGCCAGGCGGGCATCAGTCCAATGCCAAAAGTGAGGAACCATTTCCCTGCTGAATGGCTCCTGGCCACCTCTGCCAAGTGGGAGCCAAAGTGTGTGGTGATACCGACACGTGCACTGAGCAGCTTTGAGCAGAAGGTCCAACAGGGCCTGCCATGGCACCAACACCCACAGAGAGTTGAACCCTGAATTGAACCCCACAATGTCCAGGAATGTGGAACTGCATCCAGATGGGATCCAGGTTAAGCCCATACAAGTTTCCCGACTGTGGGGAAGCCGTGAGGGCAACCGCAAGCGGTTCTTGCAGCAGCAGGAAACGGCTCCGGACGCTGGCTGGGCACAGAAGAGACGTGGGCCCAGTGCGAGGCTCCAGGTCCGTGAGAGGGGCGCCTGGGTGCTCTGAGCGATCTCCGCACGTGCCTGTCCCTGCGCGGGGGACGGATGTGTCAGGACCGCCACTCGTGATGGGTGCCGAGCGCCAGGTATGCAATCAGCGGCCTCCTGCGCCCACGGCAATCAATCTGCCCAAGGACTTGATTAAATATTTAACGAGCTTAACAGGCGAAGATGAAATATTGTGTTTAATTTTGAACTAGCACATTTATTTATGAGACTTTTTAAAACATCGAATTGGTTTTAAAAGATAATATTCCTTTAATTTTCTCATGAAAACTGGGACTTAATTAAAAAAGCTATTTTAAGACTCAGAA
The DNA here is from genome assembly GCF_004798865.1 of Varanus komodoensis. Lineage (NCBI taxonomy): Eukaryota > Metazoa > Chordata > Lepidosauria > Squamata > Varanidae > Varanus > Varanus komodoensis. The sequence continues at coordinate 10,503,302 of NW_025335627.1, forward strand.
AAGGGTACTTAACAGAGAGGAGGCAGGGAAAGATCATGCCAGAGCCACATGTGCGACCGCAAGAGGTGAGAGCTGGGAGGAGCAGGCGAGCCCATCCCGGTGGGTGGCAGGGCAGGGAGGGCTGAGGACGCCACTTGGGGGTCAACGCTCGACACATCCTTCCAGGTCAGCCCTGTGGATTTTGCTCCACTTTCCCATGTTGGTGTTGACTTGATCCAAAGCAAGTCAGGCCAGGATGCATATTCTTTAGTTTGCCCCACCACCATTTTCCGACAACAGTATGCATAGTCTTGCTGGAAGCGGCGGGGGTGGGGGTGTTTTTAAATTTGCAGAAATGGTGCCATAATTTTTTAAAAATATTGGTAGTCTTGTGAAAGTGCATGATGATTAGAGAGCCTTTGGTTCTTGGGTGGAATAGAAAAGAAATACGTAAATAGTTTGCCGGGCCGCTGTGTTACGGTTGGGACGAAATGTACTGGAATCTGTCCCTCCAGCATTTGCTGACTTCCTTTTGTTCTTGGGCTGGTCGTACAAAACAAGTTGAGCCAAGTGGAAGTCCACGAATGCAAAGGCTGCTGCGTGTGGCATGGAAGAGGGCCACTGCTTGCACGGCGTGTGGGGTTTGATTCCTGATAATCATCCTGTGTATGTTGGGTGCACCCACCAGGAACTTGGGCTCAGGGCCAGAACAAAGCAGCCTGGAGAAATGAGTCCAGGGAATTTGACAGATTCCCCCCCCCACATGGATTTTCCACCCATCCCTACCCTACATGGCCTATTCTGTCCTTGCAGATATCAAAGAACTGTCCATTTTATCCTCCATTTGGCAGTTGGAGAGAAGAGCAGAGGGGGAGGAACTGACACAAACCGACATTCAACTCTGAACACCACGTCTCTCTCCCAGTAGCATCTTCTCCAGGACGCGCATGGTGCCTCTGAGCCTTTGTCCCATCACCCCTGGCCATGCACAATAGGACAGAACCAGCTGTATAGCACCTTCAAAAGGGTAGTGTTTATTGCTGTAGGGAAATTTTGTTATGAATATATTTGCAAGCAATGTAAATCGTCTGTTTGCTTTGTAGCTTGACATTTTAATATCGGCAAGGGGAAGCAGACATTTTCATGCACCCCCAAGGAGTGTTACTTTGTGAATTAATGATGCCCAGGAATGGAAATACTTGCACGGTGACTTTCCCAGGCAGAAAGACTCTCCACCGTCCACACTTGAAGTTCACCTTCAGGTATGCTAGATGCTATCTGCCCTTGATTTCAAGCCGGTGAAACTATGGGACTGACTCAGTAATAAGAAGATACAGGATTGACCAGTGTGTTTTTTAAAGTATGCATTTAATGCTGAAATGGAGGCAGAAGAGCTGGGAAAAGATTGATTGGTTCCCAGAGAAAGGTTCGGACTCCAGTCTCAGGAGGTACACGGCTTGGCTCAGAGTAAACAGAAAAAAGCACTATAAACTGCTCAGGAAGGAAGGCAATGCACTACAAGTTGTATTCCTGGAATGTCAAATTAGATTGTGTGAAATACCAGTTTCTCTGACTTCAAGCCCCCAAAGCCTTTGGTCTTTTCAGCTACTAAAACAAAATAGTCCGTTGTTACATTTTAGAGGATTGACTAGGTTCCTAAACTTAACAGCTGCAAAGTAAGATCTTCCATGTGCCGACAGCCAGGAGACACAGGCCTACCAGCACCTATGTGCCCCTTGCACAGCCATCAACAGGGGTTGATACCCCCCCCCCCACCATCGGGCCGAGTTGGCCTAAGCAATCGGGAACGAGGATGGGAGCTGTTGACCAGCTCAGGGGCTTTGGATTTCTGGATCTTGCCAGAAATCAGACTCCACAGCTGCCCCCACACTTCCTTTGGCAGGACCCCAGCAGACCTCCCTCCCAACTCTGTTGGTTCTTCCTTCACCTCAGCCTTCAGGCAGAGACGCCTGCTCCTTCCTTGCCTCTCCCACAGCCTGTAGCCCACTAGCTCTGACTGGGCCTGTTAATACAGTGTGCGGAGGGCAATTCTTCCACCTGTGCAGATTCGGTGATGTCGCTCAGCTCTGCTTCTTTAAACTCTCCAGCCAGAGCCAGGCACAGCCTACCGCTTCTTGCCTTGTGATGCTCAAGGGGCCTTTGAAGTCTTTCCAGTCATCCAAGGAGGACGACCCAATGGGCCATAAAAAGCTTTACTTTGGCTTTTTGTAACTCCTTCTCTCAACACAAGTGGGAAGAAGACAGAGCTTTTTACAGGAGGTTGAATATGTACAATATGCACTTTAGACTCTGTTCCAGAATTAAGATCTGAGCCCTTTCCTACTTTCCTGCTAGCTGAGCTCTAGGTGGTGCTGCAGCCCAGCCAAACAGCACAAATACACAGGCAGGCATGGCACTTTCTATCACTTTCACAATTAAATGTCACATTTTCCCAGCTTGAAAATCTTGCCAGAAGTTATAGTTTGGTAAGAAATGAAACTTAGTCACAATATCATCTAAAGAATCTCTAAACAACCATAAGCAGGGAAAGTCAAGTGCACAGTGCAGAAAAGTTTGTGCAGTCATTGTGCTGGAAGGGACTTTAAAGGTCATCCAGTGGAACCCCTCAGCAGTTCAGGAAATTCACTACTATAGCAATCCCGAAAATGTGTCATCCAGCCTCTTCTTAAAAAGAATGATGGAGAGTCTACCATCTTCTGAGGCAGTCTGTTCCACTCTTGAACAAGTTGTACCATCAGGGATCTCCCCCTCCCCATGTTTAATCTACACCAGCTTCCTTGTAATTTAAAATCCATGGATTATGCTCTCGAGCAGGGGTGGCCAAACTAAAGCTTGCAAGCCAAATGTGGCTCTTTGAATTTATTTTGCAGCTCATGCCCACTACAGCTGCTGTCGCCCACGGGCACCCGCTCGCAATTCAAACATCTGACACTTGCCATATGTGGCTCTTTCATTGAGCAAGTCTGGCCACCCCGGTCTACAGCAATAGGGAAACCTCTCTCTCTTTCACTCAGTATCCATACACACCAGCCTTCCCCAACTGTGCTGAGGAAAATGGGAGTTTTAATCCCATTCATCTGGAAGCCATCAGGTTGGGGAAGATGACATTCACTATATGGCTTTTGTTTAGGTATACAAGATTTGATAGCATTAAACAGCTTGTTTATTTGTTTGTTTATTTATTTAAAGTTTTTATATGCCATCCCCTTGCTACATAGCCTTATTAATCTATATGCTTCTGAGAGGTGAAGGAGAACCAACTATATCAAAGAATGACAAATATATAATGCAAAAACTTACCTAGAGTAGCATTGGACACAGCGGCTTTATTCAGCTCCCTATAGGACATGAGCCAATGTGGGATCTCTAACCTTTGGAGAAATAATAGCCCACAAGGAAAGAGGAATGTAACCCCAGTGCACTGCAAAATCCTGGGAAACATTAATCTAGGGGTATCAAATCCAAGTCACAGGAAATTATTATAGCATTGCTTAAGTGCCCAGGAAGCCACATTTCAAGGACCATATGCTGTTCTGGTCCTTTCACAAAAAAGCCACAATGAATACATAGAAAACTACCAGGGGCAGCAAAAATGACTCAGGCATAGAACAGTCTCACTTATTTCAAAGAAAAGGTTAGGTCAGCCACTTTTGCATTCTTCAGACATCACATTCTTATTAAAAATAGGTAAATGCGGCCACCTCTGTAACAGAAGGGGGAAAACAAGCTGCTGTAAACCCAAATCCATGTGGGGTGGGTAGATTGTCTGCATGTCATCTCAGAATGAAAACACTGAGAATGAAAAGGGATTAAAGGAAGATTTTAACAGAATTAAATCAACAGAGACAGCAAGAGGAACAGCTGAAATGCAGAACTTGTAATAAAAAAGGTGTTAAATCTGAAGACTTTTTTAAGCAAGGAAGAAGCTGTAACGTGTGATATGGTAATCTCATCCTGTGCATGTCCTTTTTTCAAGAGTAAGCTAAATAAATAAATAACCCCAATCTGCCCCTTCCCACTCCCATGCCAGGGAAGGCAGCAGGGCGAGCAACAAGGGCCTGCTATCCACAAAGGTGCTTCTAATAATTTATGGCCGCATCGGTCGGTGTCTTTGCAAGATAAGAGAAACCAGGCACCATCCCACGCTCGTGCCAGTCTTCTCTGCAGCAGATACGGTACAAGCCAGGCCATCAGCGAGCCCATCCTCACGTCAAGCCTGCCCCAGTCTGGAAGATGTACTGGGAACAGCTTGATCGGCTGACCAATCCTTTGACTGGATTTATATACCACCCATGCAGAAGATGCTCTGGGGGGTCATTTACAATAGTAGGGAAACAAACAAATCAAGGGAACAACCAAAATGAGAAAGACAAGAATGAAAATATCCAAGCACTTAAAAGAACTTAACTATTGAGCAGCCAGTGCGATCTGCCGCCTTTCCCTGTCCCTGTATAGTGGCTTTCCTCCAGGTGTGTTGGACTGCAGTGCCCATCAGGCACAGCCAGGCGAGTGTCAGAGTCAAAGGCACCTGGAGGGGAATGGAAGCCCAGGAAACAACTCTGGAAAACACGGGGCCATCAGACCCACAGCAAGGATGGCCATTCTCTCCCTGCCCAGCTGTGTGTGGAGCTCCCTGCGGTCCCAGTGCCCAGCTAGGCACTCCTGCCCCTGGCAACGTCCTCTGCCTCCAGATGTGGCAGAAATGGATACCATGGGAAGCGACCACAAAGGGTCAGGAGGTGAGTAGGAAGCCTCCCTGTGACCGTGAAAGGCAACAAATCGTACTTAAGCACCAGGGGGCGGGCAGGAATGACCTCCCAGTGCTGCATCCCCTGCACTGGTTACGGGCTGAAGTCCGGGCCCACTTTAAGGTGCTCAGGCTAACCTATAAAGCCCTAAATGGCTCAGGGCCTGGATATCTAAAGGAGCGTCCCCTCCCATGTAAAACTGAGATCTTCTGTGGCGGTCCTTCTCCATGAGCCACCCTGAAAGGAGGTAAACAGGGTGGCCACGAGGGGAAGGGCCTTCTCAGCTGAGCTACCCATTTATGGATCCAGCTCCCCAGGCAGACAGGCCTAGTGCCGATGTTATATATGTTTTGGCGCCAGGTTAAAACCTTTATTTTCTCACCATGTAAACTGCTGAATATATTGCTTGGTTTTATATTGGCTTCTAAGACCATTATTGGTACACATGAACTAGCTGTTTAGTTTCCCGTTAATTATTATCATGTACTGTTTTGTTTATTGTTGATTTTCTATATGCCTGTTGAATTTTATTGTTGTTTGGACAGGCATGCTTGTTTTAAATCTGTTTTTAAACTGAATGTTATACTGCATGCTGTTTTAATAGGATCTTGGACACTGTTCTCATTGCATTGTGCTATCTGAATGGTACATACATGCCTAGACAAATAAATAAATAATTTTTGAGCCTGAAAAGAAATGAAAAAAAGGATTCCCACTTTCTGGAATGACTTAACAAGGAAACCTTGAAGCCAGCCATTGGATTCCTCCTGCTTACCTCGCAAGATGATGCTTTTTCTGTGGAGCAACAAAGCATGCGCTCCCATGGAAGACAGAAAAAGCCCATGCCAGTAGTGGCATGCTGGAAGTCGCAGGGCATTTTTCTATCTAAACAAGCAAAGAATTGGGGCCAAACACATTTTTCATGCTGAAAGGGGGGCATCAGGTCTCTGAAACGCTCTTAGGCAGGAGCTGGCTTTGTGTGAGTGGTGTGTGTGTTGTATGTTGCGTGTGTGTGTGTGTTGCCATGTATGCAGCAAGTATGGCACTCATGACTCCAGTGGACCAGTGCAGGCCAAACCTGCCAGACACACCCAAACCCTCCAATTCATGGTGGAGCAAGAACTTTATCAGGGGAAGAAAGCAGGGACATGTTCTCCAAAGGCAGATTTTGTGTGGGTTATAATCAATCTAGAAATTTTTGAACTTCCCTTATTACTCTCTGAGGGCTTATGTTTCTTGACACTCTCAAATATACTGTGTGTTTCTTCAGATTCTAATAATGTTAGTATGAAGTCCCCTGCTCTTTGCCAGGGCCAATTTCATGATGACATGACTGAAGGAGGTGAAGGAACCTAAAGCTGGGAGTTGTTATTTACATCATGCTGGATAAAGAGCCTCAGGAGGGCCATATCCAAAACTCAGCTGGTGACACCGAAAGAGGCTGGGCCAGCACGCTGCAGGAGGCGTTGCGCGGCTTGGATGGAATTCATTTTTTATGCAGATCTCTAAAATTATCATCGTTGTAGAAGAAACATCGCCAGGAAATGGCTGGGAGGCAGACATATTTTGAGTTTAAACAACATGAATTTAAAATATGAACAGTCAACTTCATGGATTAATCAATTTGGATAGATTTTGTCCCTCTTCTCTCCTCCTGCCCCAACTCCTTGCAGCTGTCTCTCACTAGGCAAAGAGACGCGCTCTATTTCGGGACTGTTCGTGCTGCAGCAGCTGTGCCAGTCTCTGGGATTCTTTTAAAAAAGATCAAATTAAAGGCAGAGACAAAAACAAATCTCCGGACACTTCCAGTGGCAGATAGCATTATTATAACAGGAATAAGCCAGGCGGTATATCATGCATATGAGAAGTGTGGCATTTGACTACCATATGCTGAGATGCTCACCTGCAGCACCTGGCCTTAATAGCCAACATTCCTAATTCGGCTCCAGTGCATGCCCACACGGCGCACATATGTGTAACCTGTTGCTCTCTCTTATCTGGTCAAAGGGAGGCCAGCCTCTGCCATCGATGCTGCGATCCATGTATGGGCGCATCCCAAATGGCACCTGCAATCACTCAGCAGATGGCTGTCATTGAAGGGCCCGGCCAACAAACATAGTGGGGGGGTCTGAACTCAAGGGTTCTCAAAGGTAGCCATGGCCATGCCTGGTTTGCAGGGCAATCCTGTACTTGGGAAGTCCCTTGGTCCACAAATCACTTTGAGCAGTTTACACTGCTCTTCCAGTGTGGGGTGGTGTAAATTGCGGGATGGTGTAAATTGGTGACCTGCAACAGTAGGGGGTTGGTCCTGGTGGCCTTCTTGGCCCCTTCCAGCTCTAATATTCCATCCTCATTTGGCATCCCCCCTTGGGGGGGGTCCCAATCTGTAGGCCCTCTTTTCCCCCTTTTCCCCGGGGATTTGCTTTCCCACTGCTTCAGAGTGGCTTCCAGGGCTGTTGGGGCATTCCCACCCAGCCACAGTGGCCTTGAGGTGTGTCCCCTCCCCTGCCCTCCCCCTCTAAGCCAGAATCAAATCCTACATCTTCTTGAGGTGCCTCTCCTTTCCCCCAGCACTCACTTATGGAAAGAGGAACTATATAAACAAAACAGCCCTAACTCTGAACCTCAGTGCAGCATAGAGATCATGTGTGTGGTAACTGGACCATTCCTTGGACTCCTGTTGGTCTCTGTTTGTGGGTCACACCATGCCTGATGGTGGCTGTGCCCTCATCCACATGAACACTGCAGGCCACAATGGGATTTTCAAACCATGGTGGGTTGTGGTGCTTACAGGCACCAAGCTGGCTGTCCAAACCCACACTGCAGCTTCTCATGATGTGCAACCCACGGGCCGTTTTAGGGGTGCAGGTCTCCTGTCAACCACTCCAACAACCCACCCTCGCTGAGTTTGCATGTAATGAGAAGCTGAGCCACACCCTTGCTGCACCCCCTCCACACCCCAAATGGACGTGGCCACCACAACAACCCTGCGGGGAAATTCACCCATGCTGCTTTCTCAGTACACACGAAGTGATCGTCTCTTCCTCTTCACCAAACTGGAAGGCACCAGGTTTAGAGAGACTGAGCTAAAGGATGGAGACGGAGCAGATCTCCATTTCAAGTCAACTTGTGCTTCCATTTGCATTTTCTTTTCAAATGGAAAAGGATCCCAAGCTTTCTTCAGGCCTGTTGGGCCTGATGACAAAGGAAAATGAGCACGGATGAATAAAAATAAAGCCATAAGCAATATGTATGAGAAAACATGAAAGTCTGCGCTGATTAGCTTTCTCATTTGGGAATTAACTCGTGTTTGGCCCTGTTTTATTTTGATTGCTGCAGTGTTGTTTTCAGTTTGTATTATATCTATTCTTGTTGTTTTTGTTATTTCCTTTCCTATAGGCCCTCCCGGAACTTTGGAGAATAGTGGTGCACATATATTTTAAAGCAATAGAATGCTCAATGAATAAATCAAGGATTTAAAAGCGAAGGACAGCACGGACCAAAGCTCAAAATAGACAGAACAATTGTAAGCATGCAATTAGCAAATCAGGGGTTTTAGTCGAGAAGCCTTTGTGTACTCCGCTGGGTGTTTTTGATGTTTGATTTACTATGAAGATAAACCAAAACTCAGCAGCTTGCTAATCTGTGCAGAATTATGCCTTTGCTACTAAGAATGTATCTCTGCAATTGAAACCCCAAGGAAAAATCTCAGTCCCCTCCTCTGCTAACAAAAGACGTCGGTGGCCAATACATGGTGTGAGGTTATCAAAGTCTTGCTACAAGTTTAAGGGATTAACATCTAGGTATGGGCGGTGGTGAGACAACCAGTGTCTTGTCCCCTGCAAATGGCCCAAGACCTCCATTATAACCAGGGGGCTACCCTGGCCTTTAATTGATCATTGCCTGAATTAATATCAAGCAGCATTTGGCTTCCTCAAGCATATTGCCATTTCTGTCAAGACAGTCCCTTCTAATCGAGAAAAAGGATAAATAATGTCCTTTGATTCCAGGCTGGTGCAGCGCAATTATGGTTTTAAAGGCTTCCACACACAAGTGGGTGACTTCTCTCCCCCTCCTGCTGTTAACTAGGCCCATTTCTTCCTTCCCCCTCTCTGTCTGCCTTTACTGCTCTCCGGTGGCCCCTAGGAAAAGCTGTTCCATATACTTGCTGGCTTCCTGCCTTCCCTGCTTCCCTGCCTCTCGTATTTGGACATTTCTCTTGCAAAGGAAAAGCCTGAAACAAATAAGTGGACACAGGAACCAACAGATCCCCATTGAGTTAAAACATGGTGGATCTAGTCCAGGGGTCTGTCCTTTCGGTGCCCTGTTCTTATGCCTAAATGGAGCGTTTTTCTATTTCTTAATTATGGGGTCGCAATCTAGCTCCTGCCGTGAGCTTAAATATTAACCCCACATGCTTAAATGTTCTTTCCTTTTCCAGCCCCGCTTGCACTGTTGCCTCTTGATCTCTCCTTCACCGGTGCTGCTTCCACCCCTGCTCCTTCTGCTTTAGTCCCTTGGGGTCACCAGTCAGGGACTGCAGAGAGAATGGAAGCCTGTAGCAATGTGGCTCATCTGATCTGGTTCTAGGAGGGATCCCGGGTGGCAAGTGGGGACCACTAGGGAACCTTTCCCACAAGAAGCCCAGAAGAGGTATTTCGAAGGCAGATTTGCGGAGTACAGCTGAAAATGTTCTCCTGCATCATACCTTTGTGAATCCGGCATGTGACAGCCGTGCAGCAAATGGTCAGGCTCGACAGACAAATTAATGGGCTTCATTTGTCCCTGTGTTTTAACAAGCCTGGCACATCGTTTTCAGCTGGAGAAATGCTGTCTGGCACTGGCGTCAGGGCAACATTAAGAGCTTTCAGTGGCACGAACAAAAGCAGTCTTGGGGCTGCTTCTAAAACGATGCCACTCTGGCCAAACCAAAAAGGCCTTGGAAACAGACAGGAAGGGCACAGCAATGCTGAAGAATCATGTTTGCAGGCATGCCCCTCCCATGGAGTCACTGCACAGCAAACCCCACCAAGGGCGTCCCCACTGAAACCAACAGGGCTACTCATGGCCTGTTCCATTGATTGCAATAGGACCCGCATTCAAGAACTGTAGCCTGAGTCCAATCCAAAGCTGTTGCTTTTTCTATGGGGCTGGCTCACACATTCATCCTTGGTTATTGAGTGGATCCATTTTATGGAACCACAGAATCCGAGTCAGAAGTCATGCTGAAGATCATCTTGTTCTCCTTCCTGCTGATGCTAGGAATTCCCAGCCAAACTCCCTCATGGCAACTATAGGATCAGGGGCCCCAAATGCTGGCTCACAGCTGGTCTCCCATCAGAGCAACTGGCCAGACCCCAATTGGGCTCCGCCTGGAAGAACCCCGATATGCTGGGAAGGTTTGCAGGGTTGGCGTCTGGTCTCTAACACTTAAAACAACTACAATCACAGCCAGAAGCAGCTGATGGCTTTAATGTCAGTGGGGTGGTGCATCCACCCTGGGTTTCAGTCTGAACTCCTGAGGAGCTATCCATGGTGCTTAGCCTAGTTGAGGGGGGAGGTGGATAGCTGTGGGTAGCTGCTTGAACGTTCAGGCCAAATCCTGGCATGGCTGTGTGAGTCCAGTGACATTAGGACCACCAGTCTCCACTGAGAACAGCACATGCACATACATGCACTCATGAATCTGACCGATGAAATATGCAATGTGGGTTGGCAAGACTTCTTTTTCCTCCATGCAAACGCTTCCCATCATACACAGGAATAGTGCTGATTTTTACTTGCTGTCTGTCACCCCACAGAAAGACAGCCGCTGAATCCTCTGCTCAGATGAGGGCCTGGCAAGGAAGGGCCGCACACGCTCCCACTCCAGGCCTCAGGGAGAGTTCACTGGATTTTTGGAGCACACAATATTCACCCAAAGTGCATAATGCAGGCTACTGCCGATGCATCAGACATACCCTGGAGATCTAAGCATTGCCTCAAATGCCTCTCATGAAAGCAAATTTTGGGGGGAAACCCCATCCTAGTTTCAGGTTATGGACTTCATATGCTCAGCTCAATTAAAGAACACTTATTAAATTGGATTTAACTAAGAGCTCAAGATGCTAACACTCTGCCATGGAGCAACAAGATTTGCCAGTTATGCTTTTGAATGGTGGAGTTACAAGCACCCTTGGTTTCTGAGCACTCACCCAGAGACACCGACGTGTAGATACAGAGAGCTCCTCATCTGGCACATCCATGAGCAGAAGGAATAAGGCGCTGATGCATGTGCAGTGAGTGGCATGGATCCCTTCTTGTGCTCAGGCTGGTGAAGAAAAGGCGCAGACCGAGCACATTCTGATCTTTTGCTCACTTTCTGTTCAGCAAATGGATCGAGCCTGTTGGGATTTCTGTCTCTTTTCTTCTTTGCTGCATCACTTTTGCTCAGGCTGCTCTTATCAGGCAAAGAGAGTAAACTCGGACCTCCCATCATTTAAATGCATTCGTGCTACAAAATGAGCAACTTCTTCCACTCGGCTGGTACAGGATGGGCTCAGGCATCAGTATCTGCATATCCCACAGCAGAATCTTATGATTCTAATAAGAGACTTTTGTGCATGAGGTATTTCAGCAGGCACTTTCCTGAAGCTTCTTCCTCTCCTTTCTTGTGGGAGGATTACAGCATCCTTCACACCAGTTGTTTCTTCTGCTTTTCCTGAGAGTTTGCCTTCGTCTTTCTCTATGTTCCGTGCTGCATCACAAGGTGGCGCTGCTGTAGAAAGTGGCACTATGGATCGTGAGTCCATAATGGAAAAGGGCACCAACTAGAAAATAGCTGACTTTCCTTGCCCTGTTGAAAACTGGAAAAATGGCTGGAACATTCAGGAGAGAGCCTGGAGGAGGAGGAGGTTTTCAAAAGGCCCTGCAAACTTCTCTGAGTGAGGTATCATGAGTGCACAAGAAATACTTTGTGCCAAGGAACCCAAGGGTGCATAACAGAATATAAATAGGTTCCCAGGAATGGCATTGTGTCATTGTTTTAAAAGTACATGTAGCCCATTTAAGTAGGCATATTTAATTTAGGGCAGTGGGCCGCAAAAGTAACTGCTGTTCAGGAAGATAACCTGACCCTGTGGTAGTCACATATGGAAACTGCCCCGCGTGTAAACTCTGGGAGAGAATTATTAAGTTATGGATGGATATTTATGTTCTGCCCCCAGATGCACGTGGCCAGGAGTAATTTCTAATTTCTATTGATTTTGAGTATTGTCTGGAAGTTAATTGATCTATGCTTTGTGCTTGCGCACAATAAGTAGCAGAAGCTGGCCATCGGCCAAACTAGAAGTTGCGGAAGGAAACAAAGCAGTTGTCCAAACAAAAGGACCCAATCCGATCCAGCACCAACTTAGTACATTCTCATGTAAATATTCTCAGCTTGCCTCATCAAAGAATGGCAGTGCTGGGGGTGCGGGGGCTAAAACAGCTGTGAGATATATCTCATCTCTATTTCGGTCTTTATGGATGGGAAGACTGGCTTGGATAACGCAAGAGCAAAGTGTCTTTTGAGACTCAACAACACAAAAATGTCCATAAAAATAAACAAATGGATAAGCTTTCTACCCCAAGATTTGTTGGTTCAAGACGTGGAGTATGTGCAGCAGGGCATCAAGGCCTGTGGGATAGCGCTGCCTTCCCTGGCTGCATCGCGACTGCCTGTCTGGGGGAAGTTCGCAAAGGCCATTTCCCATGCTCAGCTGGTCACTCCTGTCAGAGACTTCCATGGAGGGCAGGAAAAGGACAAGGGGCAGAGAGCTCCCTTCTGCCGGGTGAGCAGCCACAGCTGCCCTTCCAACAGGGTGAGCGCTGGCAACCTGGGCCTTGCTTTCTTTTCTGCTTAAGCACATGCCTTGGGATGTGTGGATAATTGCTCTTGCTGGTTGAAAAAGCCTGAGGGTCCTACAGAGAATCTTTATTGTCTTGTTTATTAATTCTGTATTGTACCACTATAGACACTTGACTATGTAACTCATCGTAGCCCATTTCAGTCATCTGTTCTTGTAGCCATGCGCTGATCTGTTGCTGTTCCCTTTTGCCTGTGCTGTCCTTGCATTGCAGGTGATCGGGGAAAGGCCACTCTTAGGGCTGAATTGCAGGCTACATTAAACATGTGGGGCAGTCTCCCGGATGGCCCACTAGTGCAACAGGGATGGCGGTTCCCAAAATTACCCTGGTAACAATCACATCCAGAACAGGGCAGGTTAGTGGAGCTCTGCTGACCCCTCCAGTTCTGGAAATGAGCACTGCCACATCTTTCCAGATTTACTTCAGGAGCTGCTAGTCCCTCTGGAGCTAGTGGGTCATTCAGCTGGTGCAGCTGGACTAGTGGAGACACGGTGGTGATGCAGCCTATTACCTGCTGCTTTCCCCCGGCTTGTCTGTCTCCCGGTTCCTTCTCAAATAGCAGCCACTGGAGGGCCTGGGACCAGGACTGGGGAAGTGGCATGCAAGGAGGGGAGATTTAGCTCTTGGCTCCTGTGCCGTGGCCTCGAGGGAAAAGACACTGTTCTGATCAGGCTGGGGCTCTGAATTTGAATCCGTCCAGCAGTGCCGTTATGACTGTTGCAGGATTGCTTTGCAGGCCATCCTACTGCCTGAGGCGAGGGCCGTGATGGCACCGTGTCCAAGCAAGGCCTCCAGCAGCGGCACTGCCTGGGCCAAGAGCAGCCCTCAGGGCAGCCCTTCTGCCTGAGCAGAACCGTGCAGAAAGAGGACAGCATGGTTGTGGTTGGTGGGGAGAGTGCAGAACTGGGGGCCTGGGAAATCTGGGTCCTGGTCCCCGCTCACCCATGAAATTTCCTGGGTGACTCTGGGCCAGCCACTAAGACTCCACCTTAACTACCTCACAGGATTGGTGTGCGGATAGCATGGAATGAAAGAGGACTGTGAGAGCCACCTCAGGTTCCTCACAAGAGAAAAAACACACAGGATATAAATGCAATGTAATAGCAATAGCAATAATAATTTGTTCAGTTTGATTGATCTTCACCCTACTTCTGGGGGGCTCTGGTGTCACCCTGGCTCAAATTTCGTTGTAAAATTTACAGAGAAATAGACTGACAAGCTAGTCCTTCTAGGCCATTGTCAATATCTGCCTAGTCAAACAAGTCCCCAAATCTCAGCCTCCTGCCTTTTACTGTTTTCGTTGTATAAGCCTTTCTCTCTTTTTAAAAAAAATGTCTGGGGTAACAAAATGCTCCAAAATCTGCGCAAGGCCTCTTTCTGCTCTCCCTCATGATGGTCCTTCGGCTTTAAACCAGGCTTAGACTGGTGAGCCCATCAAATAGCAGGCACTTGAAAAATACTGGACAGGCTTCTGGTGGCTCTTCAAATAGAGGAATGTCCTCTGTAAAGTAGGATATATGGTCACCATAACTGGTGGGTGCCCCTCTCAGTGAAACAAACAAACAAACAAACCCAAAAGAGAGAGAAGGACACTTCAGTGGCTTCTTCCTATGAGAGACAAGAAAGGGTTTTTCAGTGGTTTTGACCTGAGGGATACAGACAAGCATATCTGCATGAGTCTGTGCCCCCTCCTTGCTGCAGCTTGGCCAGAAAGTACTTTGCTCCTGAGACGGAATGCGTTTGCCATCACTGGTTTAGGTTGATATACAAGTATTTTCATGTTCTTTCGTAAGAGCATGCAAATGAGAGGAGGCGCTTTTTCAAAGGTGGAGGAGTATGGGGAGTGTTTTTTGCCTTGCCCCAATTCTCCCCACAACCCAACTGCGACATTGCAGCAGGCTGCATAATACCCCAAACCTGGGGCCCGCCAGAAGTTTTGGACTCTCAGTCCCAGTAGCCCCAGCCAACATGGTGGACAGGTGAGGAGGTTGGGGTTGTGATCTAAACCATCTGGCGTGTTCCCAGTTGGAGAAGGTTGTCTGAAAAATTAAATAAGCCCAGGGACAGACGGTTGCTTCTGAGGCAGCTACAGATAAGTGAAGAGGCCATTCCCCTCTCCTTGACGCCCGTGTTGCTCCTCACTGCTGCCTCTTGCCTCCGCCATTCCCCTGCAGGCCGGCCTCGAGTGCCTTGTCCCCTGAGGCAATGGACTCAGTGCTGCCATGGCAGGGGCCTCCCCTCTCCCTGCCCCCAGGTGTCCCAGCCGCATGGCTCCAGTGGGGGCAGGGCGCGGGACTTGCCTGAGGGTGGGCACTGGGAGGGCCAGTCTTGTGGCTCTGGGCTCTCCTGGGGTCGCAGCGAAGGGCTGCAATGGCAGGCAGTGTCCACACAGGTCAAGATCTCACAGGGGTGCCCAGGCCCTGCAGCAACGGAGGGCACATTTTGCCCTCTGTGATGAGCTGGCTCCTGCTGGCTGTGGTGACCTTCAGCCATCATGGCTGCCTGTCCTCTGATTTTTTTCCTTTTGTTTTCCAGGCGGATAATCTAGTTGGCAGTTTATGAGTGGAGGATGTCTTTCTCCTTCACCATTGCTAAGTGGTGGGAACCGGGCCTTCTGGGCTTTGCTTCGCCAGAGTGTTTCAGAAGAAGAAACTTGAGCAAGTGATGGCTGGCAGCCCCGCAGGCCACTTTTGTGCTGCTGGAGGTGGCCAGGGGCTCTCTGGCCCGGGGCAGTGCCTCCCACCGTCCTCCCTGCAGACTCGTCTCCCAGTTCCAGCCATGGGCCCTCGCCCTTCTGCAGCTTCAGTGGGGAAAAAGAGAGGCAGGGTGACATGAGGCTCCTGTTCCGCCTCAGTGTGGGGGCTTTCCCGACCACCCTTCCGTGTGTGACTCAGGCATCTCTGCTTCCCTCTGGCCTCCCTTTTCCCCTGGTGAGGGCTCACAGTGCAGGCCTCGGCTTGCCCTCTGCAATCGGTTCTGGCCAGGCAGGTCCATCCCAGTGCGTGGAGGGGCTACTGAAATGTGGGGTTGACCCACATGGAGTCATGCCTAAAATGGGCCCAGGGGGATCAGAGGGACCTTGATTAGGGGGGTGCCCACTTGTGAATTGCCCAGCATAGCCCCCTACCCAAAAGAGGATAAAAGAGGGCTCAGGAATTACACACCCTAATTTAAATGTATCGATGCAGGTTTAGAAATATCCACCACCATTTATATAAGAACGTAGTCCCTCTCACCATGGTGTTGGTGGCTCAGGTGCCGTGGGGCAGCTTCATGCTGTTGGTGGCTCAGGTGCTGCTCGGGGGCAGCTTCAAGGCCTGGCTCTTCTTTTGGCCTTGGCCAGAACAGCCCTTCAGATAGAGGACACTTCAGAACAGGGGGGTGTTCTCTGGCAGCCTGTGAAATAGAGGCCAGTCCTCCATGCAAATGAGGAGGGCTAACAGTTTGGGCGCAGCATAAGCAGTGGCAAACACCGGGCTGCCTTCCGTGCCAAAGCCCCTTTGCACACAGCACAAACGTGTGGCCCTCTTTCTCAGATGCAGACTTGCTCTGAGCTTCCAGAGAAGCAATGGAGAAGTGGCTTTCATTCCTGGCCAGCAGCTGCTGCTGAGAAGAATGGGCCCAGGGCCAGCAGAGCTGCTTCCCCTGCACTTCTCCCAGAGGAAGCCGTTGTCTCCAGGCATCACACATCTGTTCCCACAGGACTCAGTGCTTAACCACCAGTCGGCCAACCTGGTCCTATCAGGCAGCACAAGAAAGCGGCCTGACTCAAAGCAGGCGTCCTCTTTCTCAGAGCCAGTCTCTCCCCTCACTCTCTGCTTTATGTTCCCTTCCATGATGTTCACTTTGAGACTTTTGCTGACATTGAAAATCACAACAGTGTGATGGATGGGTAAGGCAGCCATTTCCTGGAGGGGCAATACTGCTAGAGGTATACTGAGGGGATATGGCACCAGGAAAAGCATTACTTCTAGCTCTCTTTAATACGGGCACAATGGTGGCCATCCTCAGAAGGCTGTTGCGAGGAATACCGGCATAATGTATGTGAAGAGTTCTGACCATGTAGCAAAGGAGTTGCATAAAATATTAGGCACTCATATCATTTCTATCCTGCCCTATCCTCAGGAGTATTTTTTCCCTTTTTGGACTAATCCCATCTCTTTCCTCCAGATGTCAGCATGAGACTACAGAAGGACAACTCTCTTCTCCTCTCTCCCCCTCCTCCTTCCCGCCCACACAAATCCATTCACAAAGTGAAGCCTGATTTGTGGGGGCACCTGCCCCCTCCTCTTCCACACAATTGCACCAAAGAGCAGCCACTGCTTTGCTTGTCTCCCTCCTAGATTTGTTTTCCTAATTTCCTTTTACTTGAAGGTTTACCAACTACTTTATTGCCAGGCTGAGCTCTCCTTGCTGTCTCTCTTTTTGTTCCTGGAGACAATCTCTGTCTCTGGTCCCAGCTGCCATGGCTGATTTTTCATTACTGTTTAATTTAAAACTGGGATTGGAATGGAAATGCCTTTTTGCCATTTGGGGGTTGCGAGGCCCACGGTTTTATTGCCAAAGTCACAAATGTTAGTTACTACTGTTTTTTTTAGCATGGATGTGAGAAGGGGTGGCAGGGGGGTTGGGTAAAGGGGGACACCTATTGGAAACAGGATGCGAGGAGGGCAAAGAGCCCACCTGAGATGAAAGAGAACTGGAAGGGGGGTTGAAGATCTGTCTTTTTTCTATGGGATTATAGCTTGAAACATAGATATGTAATGCACAAACAGTGTGGATACATCCGCGCATGCATGTGTGTGTGGAACAAAATCCTGGCACCCAAGGCGATACACACGACTACCACTGAAAAAAAAGCCCCATGCTTTCTCCCAGATAAGGTCTCCTGTGATAATCTCTACCTTGCCAACAGGATGGGACCTGAAAGCGCAGGCATTTCACTTCATGTACTTTGTGCTGCTGGATGCTACCAAGGAGAGAGGGCCTCCGAGACGAGGCCGCTCTTTCTGGAGGCAGCGCTGCATCAGCTGCATGGCTCAGTTCCAGCCAGTCCCAAGATAATCAGGTCATGTATCAAGAAGCTGGAAACCACGTTCCAACTCCACGGTGCCTTCTTCCTGCAGAAAACTCATTTTTAAGCACTTTCTATTTGCTTCGCTCTACAGCAGAAGCAGACCTCCTGTTGAATGCTCACCCCCTGCATCTCCTAATCACCGATTACTAATTGCTATTAAAGATGGTAAAAGTGAGGCTGCACTGGATTTTAGACTCATTTTTAAACCTACCATGGCACATGGGAGATTATAGCAGCTCACCCGGGGCCCTTTACACCACTGGTTCTCTGTGTGGGGCACATGCCCACCCCCAGGGGGGCCATGCCATACTTCTAGGGGGCCACCCGAACTTAACTGCCAGGCATATGATCACTTTGCCATAATACTCACTTCTTATTCTCTGTGCTAATTTCAGCAGCATGAATATTGAAAATTACTACAGTGTACAATAAATACCTTAAGGAAAAGGGCGGTCTGTAATAAATGAGTTTTTATTTCCATTAGAAACCAACCAATGAGATGGTTTAGATGAATGAACAGCACAGGTGGGAAAGCACCTTTTTTCTCGCGAACAGCAACTACGAGGAGGGTCACGGAGGCACTTGAGGCTCAGAAGGCCTCTTGGAATTCTCCACCCCTCCAGTTTCAGTGCCATTCCATCGCACACCAAAAACCTTCTAGCACCTTAAAGGTGAAAAAATGTGATGGCCTCACTCAAGAGCCCGCTTCAGGAGTGGATTGCAGCCCACCACGTCTTAAATAACACGTGTCACAAGATGCTTGGCTGTTTTTGTTGCAGCAACGTCTCCCCTTCAGTGACGTTTGGGGTTTCCTTGGCACGCCTCTGGATTTTTCTTTAATTTTCCAATGTGCGCCCCCCCCCCCATCCCCACCACCCTTCAGCAAGCTTGTGGTGAAAGGATCCCACAGAAGGCGACTGCACAGCTATCTCCCAGTTTAAAATTAAATTAAGCTAAGAGGAAATTCAGCATCCCCGGGGTACAAGCGGATGGATGGAGGAGGAAGAGAAAGGTTAGGCGGTTGCATTCTGCAATTTAAATATTTAACAGCCCAGCAAAGGAAACTACTGTTTCCAGCTCCACAGATCACAGAAAGGAGGCCTAATCTCTTATCTGTCACACTAAAAACAATTATTGTCTTCCCCTCCCAGCAAGAACCTTATCTTTCCAGGGCAACACCGTTTTGGTTGTCAAACAAAATTCTCCGCTATCTGTATGGATCCTGCTGACTCTTCCTTGCTTCTTTTATTTCATCCTTCTCCCTCCCCCCACGCCTCCCCCCCTTGCCGAAGCTGGCCTGGGGCTGCTCCGGGTCTCGAGAGGAGAGATGATACAGGCACTCATTGTCAGCTCACTCGCCAGCCCTGGAATGCGCCATGTGCGTGGGCCCCTGGGGAGGGAAGCCTTCCCCCCTCCCCCTGGCATCTTCTCCCACTCTACCCCTCTAGCACAAAGGGTGTTTGTAGTTACATCCATGCAAGCCGAGTGCCTTCAGTTGGATTGGTCCTCCCCAACCTGGCATCCTCCATGAGAGTTGGCCTTGGACTCCCATTATGCCAAGTTGCCTCTTGGGCTGAATGAGGAAGTTGCAGCACAACACATCTGGAGAGCGCCAGGTTGGGGAAAGCAGAATTGGGACATGTGCCTGTGAATCCATCATGTTGAGATCAAAAAACCACTTTAATGCACTTGGTAATATATGCACGGCCTATGCAGGCATTGGGTTGGAAGGAGACACCAGAGCCCAATACTTGCCCAAAATTAGGGCCATGGGTGCAATATCACCTTCCATTGCCAGGCCAAGGCTGCTCCTGTGGCCAGCACACTGGAAAATGGCTCCTAAAATAAGCCCTGCCTAGCTGTCCTCTGCGGGGTCAGAGGGAGTGGGCTGGGCATGCCCTGTAAGATAAATCCCTGGTCCAAGGCTCCGGAAGGGAGGGGCTTCCAGAGGAGCAAGGAGGCAAAAGGAGTGGACGGAGAAGCAAAGGGGCGGCTCACACAGAGGGCGGCTCTTGATCAAGCTTCCTTGGCAGCCTGCACAAAGGCGCCTAGCAACGCGCTTTGCCCCTGTGAGCAGGCCACGCCTCCAACCACGCGTGCTGAGTAGCCCCGCCACCTGGCATCCCCACGTGCTGTGTGGGCTTTGGCAGGAATGGAGGCCTTGCATGCAAAGGCTTCCTTGAGGCCCGGGATGCATGTGAGCGGCACGCGAAGGCTCCTCCCTGCTCACCTTCGGGCTGCATGGAGAGGTGCCTGGACTTGGGACGTGCAACGCTGCACTGGCTCATGGCCTGGCCACAATGCGGCCAGCAAGACTTCTGAACCCAGCTTTATCAAGCAAGTTTTCCCCCGTGCTTTGCCAAAATAAGCTTAGGAAAATACGGGGACTGGATGGCAGTAGTTGCTTCTCTCTTTCCAGCTGGCTCACATAAGATATTCCGTGGTGCCAGCATGCAAACCATCGGATGTTTTTGACTTGGGTTGCACTGAAGAGAAAGAGGGAAGAAAAATAAAATAAAATAAAATAAAACAATTTTTGGAAGAATAAAGTAAAATTAGAAGGCAAAGAAGGAGCACGACTGACATGCGGCTAAGTGATTTGGGGAAGGGGCAGCTACATCACGTGGAGCCTTAGATTCTGGGGCAGGAAGCCAATGCCCCCCCACGCCCGGCCTGCTTTCCCTGGCTCATTGCTGCAGAACTGCAAGCCATTGCAGCACATCTCACCCAAAGGCCCCAGCATGCCTAAGGACTGGGCTGATGGGATACCGGCTAGTTTACCGTGCCTCCAAGTAAGGGGCTTTGCACAGGACCACACAGACACACACAATCACCAAGTCACTGCAGGAAACTGTGGAGACACACTAAATGCTTTTATTAAATAATACTGTGTACCTGCACGCTTGCACACACACACTGGGGGTGGCCCAGCCCTTTTGCCCTCCAGGCACATACAGACACTAAAACCAATAGTGGCTTTAGACCAGTTTTTCAATGATAAAGTACTTGTTCCACTATACTCCACACTAGTCAGACCTCACCTGTGTACTCTGTCCAATTCTGGACATCTAGGTTTTAAGAAGATGCAGAAATGCTAGAAAGCATGCAGAAGGAGGGCAACAAGGATGATTTCAGGGACTGGAGGCAAAACCCTACAAAGAAAGATTGAGAGCACTGGTCATGTCCACCCTCAGGAAGAGGAGGGGAGATAGGATAGCACTCTGCAAGTAGCACCTGAAAGGCTGTCAAAAAGAGGAAGGGCAGGATCTCTTTTTGTTCATTCCAGAGTGCAGGACACAGAATAGTGTGCTTAAGCTAAAAGAAACCAGATTTAGATTACCAGGAAGAACTTCCTCACTGTCAGAGGAGTAAGACAATGGAACCTGTCATCTGGGGAAGTTGTGGGCTCTCTCTCTCTGGAGACATTCAAAATATGCCTGGACAGCCATCTGAATGGGCTGGTGTAACTCAGTGCCCTGCAACAGCAGGGGGTTGGACCAGACAGTATTCTGGCCACTTCCAACACTACTATTGTATAATTCAATGATTACTTTCCCAAATAATTTTGGGAATTATAGTTTGATGGTAATTTTCTTCTGGAGACTTCTTGCTCTTTCTTAGAATTCTCTGGGGGAGAAAGGATTATTATTAAACCTGTTTAGCAACTCGGTCATCTTATGCATATTTCATTATTCACTGCAGCTTAGGGCACAATCCTATTCACATTTAGAAGAAAAAAGACCTATGACTCCCAGCATTCCCCTGCCAGCCAAGTGGCCGGGCATTAAATTTGCACCCATCCAGTGCCGTGGTACTAAAGTTTGAGTTGCAGGTGCTCATTATGGCAGTCCCAACAGCCTAGTTAAAGAGAATCCAAAAATGCAGGCAGCTGCCTAGATCAGCATCCATATACAACTTCTAAATGTTTTCTTTTGTACAGTGATTGGGTCTTAATTACCTATTTGAGATTGCATGAAGACAGGGATGGTTCACCACAATATACTACTCTGAAGACTACCGTTAAATTCAGGGGGAACAGGGAAGTTTGAGCATGGGGGTGGCCGAATACATGAGTGTTCCCACTGCTCCAAAGATCCCTGCAGTTTGGCCCTGTGAGCCCTGGTTCCACTACACCACCATCGTTGGGGCTTATCTTTCTGAAGCATCCGGCATTGTCCAGCCTTACCTGAGAAGCAGTTTGCCCTCCTTTGCAAGAATGTGCCCCAAAATGGACAGGGGAACCAATGGCTTGTATCCTACAGGACTGCTTGGTGCACGAGCTGCTAATTTCTTGTCTGACAGTGTGAGGCAAAAATCCTCACACTTTTGCAGGACACACCTGCTTTTGAAGAGCTTTGTTTATTTCCTTTTGTCCCCAAGGTGCCAAAGACATTTTAGCAGTTATAAAAACACCCACGAGGAGGCTTTTGTCCTATTAACCACACTGGTCCAAACCAAGAGGTGGTACAAGACCCTACCTAGGGTGGGCGAATTACAGGGATTCCTGGCTAGTTGGAAAAATCATCTGTTTTGAACTACAACTCCCATCAACCTCAGACAGCATCAGGTATGATGAGGATTATACTGCAAAACATTGGTAGAGTATGAGGTTGGGAAAACTTGTCCATAATCGTCTTCCTTCTCCCTGGACCCCAATGAGAGATTCCTTCCTCAATGCCCCAGAAAGCAAATATCAAGTTCGGAGATGGCATTTCTGTGGAAGGTACACTCCCCTCCACCACCGCTGTGGTCCCAATAATTATCCTCCCCTCCTGGCTGATGCTATTTGCCTTTGAAGAGAAGCAGTGGGCACCTGCAGGCAAAACCCGGTGAACGCCACCTCTAAGTTTAGCTCTTGGGCTGCTATTCCGTGCCTGCTCAAGTCTTCATTGACCCCAGCAAGACTTTGCCTCGAACTGCAGAATGACATCGTTAGTTGATTAATTGCCTGCTCTTGTTTTTAACCAAACAGTTCTATTTAAATAAATGTACACACTGCCCAAACCCTGGGTGTCTTTTTTCAGCTATTAGAGCAATTACAATTCACTATACAAAAGCTGTTATTCCTTGTTAGGAGAAAAGGCCTCCTGTAATGTTTCCTTTTTACTCCCCATGGCAGCAATTTGCCAGAAAAAACACAGTAGAAAGGATTTGGGAAGGTGGGGCAACTCAGTGGGAGGGGACCATGCTTTGCATACACAAGGTCTCTGGTTTGAATCCTGCCATCTGCCATTAAACTTCCTAGGGTCCTTGGCTGGCTTCCTTCCAGCCAGCAGGTCCCTCTTCCCTCCTCCCCAGCGCCCAGCAGATTGCCCCAGGCCCCACTGGCTCCACGGCTGGCTTGCATCCCCTGACCCACTGCCCTTGGAGCAAAAAGGCTGCCCCCAATGGCTCAAAAGGGCCTGGTAGCTGGTGCTGGTGGCAAGGACCCTGGCATGGGCAGGCAGAGAGCCTCATCTGGGATCAGGCAGCTTTGCTACTGTGCCAGGGAAACTCAGTGGCACCACATAATCAACATTTGTCCCAGCTAACACTTTTGGCACCTGCGTGACTAACTTTCTTTATTTCTAAGCTCCACTAAAAGCTGCAGAATAAAGGATGCCTGACATAGAGACCCCACTGTTTTGAAGCAGCCTTGGACTACAAGCCTGTGCACCGTGTGCTGACCTTGCAGCCCTCGGGGCATCCCAGCCTCCGTGGGTTCCCCCAGGGCATGGGTTTGGCCTTCAAGGAGGAATCCTCCCTGGAGAACATCTTGGCCCAGGGAAAGGCTAAAGTGGGTGGGGCAATGACTTCAGTGGGTGCCAGAGTGCCCAGGGATCCTACCTTAGAAAGGATAGTCCTTTACTGGAAGAGTTGCCAGGGGATTGTCCCCCATTTTCCATTCTTCCCATTCATTCCTCTTCTGTAGCTCCCAACAGCCAGAGCTGCCTGGGTGGTTCAAGCGTGCCAATATATAAATGCCGATAAGTACATCATTATAACAAGAAACAACCCCAGCAGTTCGTTTCATGAATGCTAGCACTGGAACATTTCAGATTAGTTACGGAAAAGACAAAATCAATGATTACCCTGTAATATCAATCACTGTTTTGAAAGTATCCGATATTTGATGTGTTGCCCAGGCTGAGTGTGGTTTAAAGTCGAACCCCCACTAGGAGGAAGAGAGGGAAGGGGAGGGCCACGAAAAATTGCCCAGGAAGAGTGAGCTCCATACAGGCTGGCAGGCTGGGCTTCCTCCCTCACGATGGCAAGAGGATTGTCCTCCTTTTTACTTCCTGCTATTTTGAAATGTGCATTTCTGCCCGTGTGCAGCATGGGCCAACGATACGTACATTGCTGCCCCTTGCGTCCTCGCTTTTCGGGATGCAGTGCCACTTTGTGCTGATCAATAAGTGGCCATCCTAGTGAGCATGGCACACGTTGTGCAGCTTGCAGAGGAGCAGATGGACTTCCACACCCCTGCTGTGCACACCTAGCACGACGTCCAGTCCAGTGTAACGCAGCTCACTCTTGAGCTGGCCTGCCTAGGATCACCTTGAGTGATAACTCACTGCAGGTATTCTGAGGCCTTGGCTAAGCCTTCCTCAGCCATGGCTGGCTGGGGAATGCTGGGAGTTGTAGTCCAAGGCATCAAGAGAGCACCAGGCTGGGGAAGGCCTGGTGCTGATCGTTCTACTGATTAAAGTTTTGCAGCCCAACATTTTGCAGATGGCATCTCAATAAACATAATGGGGAGAGAGTTGGGCCTCCAGTCTTGAATGTGATTCAAAGAGAAGCAAAGAGGCATGATGTGCAGCGAAGAAAGAAAAAAGAAAGGGATTCTCAGAAGGACCTGGCTTGAGTGGAGCCACGTTTCAGAAATCCGATTTCCTTCTTCACAGGAGATCTAAAATCAATGACACCACTAATGAAATACAGCCAGAAACTGCCATCCCTCGGCGCTCATGGCAAGAGAGGGATCTTTTCCTCCCACCCCTGAGAAAGCTAGAATTTTACCGTGGCAACCTCCGCAACATCCTTTTCCACTGCTCTTCGAGCTTTCAGCCCTCCAAGCATAAGGCGTGTCTTGGCCCAGATGAGAAGCTGAAATGAAAGCCTTGGCCACATGAAATGGACCCCTCCCCACAGCCGGCCCCACATAGACCATTGTTAGAAAGAACATTTCCTCTTTATTTTTAAATGCCTACCACATGTTCAGCTTTGTCTTTGCCTCGGAAAGAGCAGTGCATTGTCATAACAAGGATGTCATAAGGGGGATTGAATTTCCCACTTGAAAGAGAGATGGGAAAGTTGGCACCGAGGTTGGCAATCTGGTACTTTTGCTATTTTTTTAAAATAAAGGCTAAGGTTACTACAGCAAAAAATATCAAAAAGCCAAGAGGCTCCCTCCAGTGTTTCTGAAGTGTGCTATACAAGATTTCCTCCCTCTCAGATAGTAAAATTGCCGCCCAGAGTTATGTCTACCTTGTCGGGTTCCCCCCTTCTCTCTTTCAAATCACAGACAGTTCTTTGGGAAAAGCCCTTTATTTCCAGTGTGCATCCAGCAAGCTACAGCCAGAAAAAGTCTCTGAGCATGCACAGAGTTCTTTGAATCCAGTTTGTTGAATCCAGACTAGAAACTATTTCTATTTCTGAGAACCTTCCTTTTGAGTAACCCTAGACCCCATCATTCTTGAGATGGGCCAGCCTCCAAACTGTAGGCAGGCCTTCCGGCTGGCCAGCCCTTCTCTCTTGACAATGCATCATGGGGTCAGGCATCAGACCAGCCTCCTCTGGCTCCTCTCCCATGTCCCCTCCTGGCACTTCCAGTCCCTGTCAGTTCCCAGAGCCTGCCTGAACACCTGGAGACGGCAGCCTTGAGATAACCTCACCCTCCTCTTCCATCTCAGTATCCATCTCCTTTCCTAGGCCTCACCAACCTCATCGGAAGGACCCGCACCACCCTGGCCCTGAAGCACACACCAAGAACGGCCTCTTCCATTCCCAGCAGCTCTGGCCCAGGCACTCTCTAAGCTGGCCGTGCTAGTCTTAGCTTAGGAAGAACACCCAGATGAGCCCGTGTTTGAACCCTGGAAATGCTTGCAAAAAGGGGGCCGGGGAAGACCTTTGCCTAACTCAGGCTCTCCGTCACCTTGTTCTGTCAATGGAGGGGAGGGGCTGCACCCCCCTTTTCCCACTGGCCTTTCCCCATACAAAAGTCACCCTAGCGTCTTCCTCACAGAGGAAAAGGCATAGGGCCTTATGCTTCCCCTGTAGGGCATGTAGCATCTGGGGCAGAGAGAGGGGAAGGGTTGATCTCTGCTCCAGCCTAATCTGGTTGGTCACACTCCCAAGATGCTCTGAAAAGGACAAACAAGGCCATAAAGGAAAGGAAGCTGCCACCTCTGCCTCACAAGAGGTCTCGGTCTGGAAACTGTAATCTCTATCGCTGCAGACAGTGAAGATTATGGACCAGGTACGTGGCAGGTCCATATATTTTACAAAATAGAAAAAAACAGTACAACATGGAAAGAGTAGATGGAAAAAATGAATACAGGAAGGCTTGCATTATTTAGCTTTAGATCCCACAGAATGAAGGAGACTGAACAAGGCGCAGAGGAAAGTAGTGTGTGCGCACACGTGTGTGAGAACTGGGGCTGGAGTGAAGCTGTCAGCTAGTGAAGGTCTTTGCTTATAAACACCCAGGGCTATTTTTAGTTTTCTAATGTAAAAAGTCAGTGAGATGAAGAATGAAGCGATCTGTTTCCAGCAGAAAAACCGGTTGAATCTTCATTAATAATTCCTTATAGGAATCTATGTGTGCCTTTATCTGACAGCCTGACAAGCCATATTAAACAAGAGCCACTGCAGAAGTGGGGAAGATATCCCCTCAGCATCGGGCCTGGTGGAGGATCCATTGTCATGTCACATTAAGAAGGGGGAGATCCCCAGCTTAACAGATAAGGGACCCTGACACTGAGTTATTCTCCCTGGACGTTAAATAGATGCAACTGCGGCTTTGTGGCTCCCACTGGTCTTTTGGCTGCTTCATTTGATAGCCCACCCTGCTCCCATTAGTGCTGCAAAAAGCCCCCCCCCACACACACACACACAACACTCTTCCCAGTTTCTTACCTTGAATCTGCCTGTCACTGATCACTAGAAAGGGATCCTAGATCTGAGCAGACAAATCAGACATTCCAAGAGCTACTGAAGCCTTTGAGGCCACGGAGGAGCAGGACTCCGTCATAAGAGCCGCCTGGAAGGCGCTGTGTCCCAAACCCCGGAGAGGGACTGGGTTCGCACAGCATGGCGACCCGGCTTTGACTGCTGCTGTTAGCTGGTTGTCGTCTTGTGTGAACCCACTTGTGGGTGCAATGATCAGCTGTCATTGTGTTTGGCAACCACAATATGAACCAATGATTCCTTGTAGGGTTTGTTTGACTCATGCTGGGTTGCCCTGTTGAGTCAGGCCGGCATAACCCAGCGGCAAAATCTCCTGGCAAGCCACTGGGCAGCAAGTGCCATTGGGGGCTTCCCGGCAAGTGCCCAAGTGGCACTGGGGGCAGCTGTCAGAGGCTGCCCTGTGCACGAGGGGCTTGCGCAGGGGGAATGCACCTTTCACACTCGCATGCCCCTGCAGCCACCAGCCTGTTGGTGCCATGAGCCTCTTGCGGCATCACACAGGGAGATCCCCACCACAGGCAGCTGAGGTCTCCTCTGGGGACAGCAGCAGGAATGGCCTCTCCTGCTGTACCTGCACAGAGTCCTGAAAGCAGAGCAGAGCCATTGTCCATGCCACTGCCTGGAGAGGTCTCCTCTTGAGGCAGTGGCATGGCCCACTCCCCACTGTTTCCCTCGGCTCGGTGCAGCTGCACTTAGCAGAGGAGTCCTTGGCAGCTTGCGGCAGGGGTGGCCTCCCCACTCTGTGCCATCACCTTGTGGAGACCGGACCACCTGTCCGTTGTCTCTCCAGCAGCAGGCGGCACCGGCCTCTCTTTTCCTGGCTGCTGCCCCGGGCCCAGGGCGGTGGCCTGGAGCAGATCAGGCCTCCCTGCCTCATGCTTAAGAGCAGGCCTTCTGAGAGGCAGGCAGGGAGAACTTAGCTGCGCTGCTCCGGGAGCTGACCGGCAGGACGGCCCCTTTTGTAGAAGTGGCAGAAGAATGGAAAAAGTGAAATTGACATGATGCTGCATTTGACCCAGTTTCGAAACAGCACGCATGTCCTGCATGTCCTTCGCAAGCAAGTGAATTGCTTGGCTTCCTCCTCTTTCCTGATGTTATCAGTGTTTCCAAAGACAAGTCTGCCATGAGTCATTTGGCTAATGACCCTCCTGTGATCTCTGGGCAAAGGTGGCCGGGCAGCTTTCTCCTTTTCCTGCTGCCTGTCAGGATAGGAAAGCACAACTTCCGGGAGACCGGACGGGACAGGATAGCGGCCGGGTCAGGGGAAAGGAGTGCATGAACTGGGAATGTGCAGATGTGGCAGCAGCTGGTGTGCGGACAGGAAAGGCAGGCCTTGTGCCTGTTGGCTATCTTTGGGTGCCTCGAGGGGGCAGGGGAGAAAATGGCACCGGCTTTTAGTGCTGCAAAACCAACTGAAATCACAATTGCAGGCAGGTGGAATTTGTAAATCTGGCAAGCAGAAAAGCCAACAAAACGTTTAAGGACCTGCTGTGGGAATCATTTGCTCTTCTGCCTTAAGCTTCAGGCAACTAAAGTGGCTTAGTCCTATCTTTTGTTATTAAAGCAAAAGAGCAGAACAAAAAACTCTACTTTTTCATTGCCTTAAACCTAAATTGCATTTCTATGCTTAACCTAGCAGGTTACTCTGCTACCCAGCAGCTGCCAGGCAGCTCCCTGTGACTTCTGAGTTCTGAAGGGATTCAGAAGAGGGTTCAGGCCATCAGGATCCAAAATAAAATCATGAGCTCCCCATTCAGCTGCAGGAGTTGCAGCCAGGACTTGCCCAAGATGTCTGACTGCCTGAGGACAAGGACAATCAGGCACACTCCCACATCCCACCCCACCTGCAAAGTCTGGCTGCTCTGGCCGCTGAATCTTATCCTGGTGACAGGACAGCTCCCAGCTGCACCCCATTCAAATAGTGGGAGTCAAAGATTTCTATAGGGTTCAGAGCAACTTCAGAAAAATAGGATCAAGTTGCAGGGCTTCCATATCCCTTGATTTAATTTCCCTCCTGGGCCACATCGCTCTAAGATTCCTTGCAGCAATGAGCAATGAGTTAAAAGGACTGACCCTGCTCCTGGTGGGGGGGGGGAGTCCAGGTTCTTGCAAACCAGGGCCATTTTGGTGTACGATGGACATCCATGGACGCGATAGCTAGCAGATTTAGGGGACAGGATCTTGCTCTCAGGCACTGCTGCTTAGGCCTCCCCAGGGTCCAATTCATCCAAGTGTGGGCGGGGGACCTCGGCCGAATGCGCCTCACCAGGTGTGGCAGTGATCCATGGGACAGGGCGCGGCATGGCAGGGTGGGTTCCCAGGAAGGACGTTCCTCTCCCAGCAGACCCAGAAAGAAGGGAAGGAAGCCCCAAGTTACGCCTCTTCAAGCGCTTTGCTCAACATGCAGTCCATATATACATCCCCCACCACTCCTGTGTTGTGCTTGACTGTAGCTATATTTGTTTACTATTTAATTTTTATAATGCTGAGTAGCAGAAGCTCTGTGGGATATTCACAACAATTTCTTCAAACTGCCCAAAATAGCAAAAAATACAAAAACTGTTTAAAATTCTAATGTACAAAAATGTGAACAATTAAAGTGTCGAAAACCACTTCTGAAAAGCTACACCAAATTAAAACAAATGATGTGGCATCAAATTCCATTAAGTGCCTGAGAAGAGAGGCAGGTTTGACTTGATACCAGAAAGATGACAATGTTGGCACCAGGCGGACCTTTGTGGGGAGATTGTTCCATAACTGGGGCCATCACTGAGAAGGTCCTCCTCCTTGTTGCTCCTTTCCAGGCCTCCCTTGAAGTTGGCAGTCAGAGGAAGGCCCCAGATACTGATCGCAGGGCCCAGGGTCAGGGAGTCAGAAGAGGCGTTCCATCAGGTATTGAGGTCCCAAGACATGTAGCGCTTTACAGGTGAAAACCAGTGCCTTGACTTGAATTCAGAAGCATACCAGCAGCCAATACAAGCAGGCCAGGATTGGAGTTATGTATTTGGGCCTTCTGGTCCCGGCCATTAATCTAATTGCTGTTTTTGCATATACAAGCTGCTACATACACCAAAATAACCTTTTCTAGCACTCTAAGAGGATCAAAACCAGCTTATCCTGAAGCTAAATTTGACCCTTTTAGTACTCTGTAGCCACTCTTTTCTGGAGTGGCTCAGAGGGGAGATGCCGGAGTGAAAATGCCCTCCAGTCTCCCCATAGCTGCCCAGTCCAGGGTTATACTTATACTGACTGGTACCGTAGCAAAATAGACAGCTTTCGCTCCTGAGAGAAAAGCGCCTTCTTGCAGGTTGGGGAAGCAGAAGGGTGGGCTGCACCATGGTGTATGTATGGTGCTACTAATCCAGGATTGGAAAAGTTCAAGGAAGTCAATTTCTGCAATGTTGCACGTTGCTTTAATGTCAGTAAATTTTTGACAGAGATTCCACTTTCATAATTAAACTCTGGTGAAAGAAGAACATATTGTAGCTAGACCCAGCCTTGCTGGGATGAGAGGAAATTAGGAACCAGAAAGGGGCCATTGGGAGATGTCTGCTTGCCAAAAGCATCCCTTCAGGACACAAGCAATTGTGTATGCTCTACTTTCCCCCCCCCCTCTTAATTGTTTCCTATTTATTTTTAAGACAAGACAGAGAAAAGAGCTCATTTCCAAAGCAAGTGCCCAGATGTCATTCACGGGCGTCTGTCAGTTTGTGAAGGGGAAAAAAGGAGAAGAAAGGGAAAGCAAGGCGACTTGTGAAAACTTCCACAAAGGTGGGAATTGTACGCAGGCAAATAAAAAACAGCAGTAAATAATCCCCCAAGTGCTGGGCTGCAGCAAGTTCTTTCTGCGGGGAGGTTTGCATAAGCCCCTTTGAAATCAGCAAGTGTCAGGCTGAAATGGGGCTTGGTCTGTGCCCCTTGATGCAGCCTGACCGTTATCTAGGGGCAGGATGGGCTGCTTCCTGCTAGAAGGGAGGGGCATCCCTTGTGCAGTATCCTGGGTTGTTTACCCACCCCAGGGCAACACTGTCCTGGGAGAAAAGCGCCCTCTTTCACAGAGGCACTTGGCATGCCCTACTCAGCCATGAGCTGGTTGGTGGGTGTTGATGGCTGAATTCTCACAAACAGCAGATTAAAAAAAAAAAAAACCGTAATCTGTGCCCAGGCCTGTACCAGTTCAGACTGAATGTGTGAGGCAGCTTTCGTGAAGATATAATAATAGTGTTTAAGAGTTCTCTGTGCTTAGGAAACTCAGTGTCGGGGAGGAAGGGCTGCACCTGTGAAGTCAGCCAAAAGTAACTTGACATAAATAAAGCTTCTAGGCAGTCTAGTCCTTGACATGCTAGCATTTTTGTCTGCATGAGCATTTCCCCCCAAAATCATGTGAGCCTTCACTTACAATCTGGAATGATATACCACCTTCCATCTGGATGTGCAAATGAAGCTTGTGTTATGCAGAAATAGGAAGTTTCACATGGCTGCTTCCGCACCAGTCAGTTTTTCCCTGGGATGAAACTAGTCCTCGTTGATCCCAGATGATCCTCCGCTCTTCCTCACACACTGTACACATCTGGAGAGTGGATAGTATTAATTACTTAAGTAATTAAGGAAAGAATTGCAGCTTGCTGAGTCAAGTGGTAGGCGGGAGTTGTTTGCTACTATAACCTCCCTAGGACGGATATCGCAAAGGGTTTTATAGCAATGCTGCAAACAAACAGATGTGAAGATCTAACAAAGAGATGGACCCACAGGCAGTAAGCTGGAAGACTTCCCACAAGCAGCAGTTTGGGGAATTATTTATCTCTGACTAGACTCCAGAGAGAGCAGGGCCAAGTTCAGCCAAAATAAAAGCCCACAGTTTCCACAGCAGCATAGAATCCGAAGATTTGCTTCTCTGTTCAGTGCTTTAAGGACACCTGAAATTAAAATTGCAGGGCGACCCGCTTCCCCATCACAGGAAGCCACTGAGTTTGCCGCGCTCCAGGCAGCCGAGCCAAAGAAGCACCTGTTGGAGCAAGCATAGAAGGGGCAGCCACATCAGAAGAGCTGCACAGACTGCAGCCGGGAGAGGTGCAGACGAGCCCTGGAGAATGGGGACTTTCCAACATTGGGCTGTTCATCTGTTGTACCTACTTTCATTTCTGTCAGAGGATTGAGAGCCAAGCACACACTTGGCACACTTTGCTTTCTTGCTTTTCTGCTCCATAACCTCTAGGTGGCACTGTATTATTCATGTGTTGCATTGTCTATTTCAAACCAAAAAACTGAGAAATCAAATAAAGTGTCACAGTTTTCTTACATGCTATTTGAGTTAATCTGTTACAGTGCACATGCTCCCTCACACACACAGTAGACCTACATATTTTATGCAGAGCAAAATATAGGACTATTGTTGGGAATAGTTGTGTGTAAACTTCAGCAAAGGCAGTCCAGATATCCATATTTTATCCATCCATAAATTATGCTTTAAAGGCCATGCATTCAAAAACTGAAAGCAACATCCAGTCTGAGGCACTGGGTAGCATAATAGTGTAAATACCCAAACAGAAACACTATTTTATTTTCTTTCTTTATATAATACCATATTTTTTTCCTGCTGAAACGGCTGTTTCAGAAACAAACCTTGGAGGGTGAAATCACACAAAGAACCAGCAAAGCAGTGTGAACAGGAGAGGACACGTGTATGCAAAACATGTTGTGCTGCAAAGCTCTGGGAGGGAGGATCTTGCCCACTCCTGGGCTCCCCCAACTCTTTCATACTGCAGCCATCTTAGTCATATTTTCCTGAGCTTCTACGTCCTCCCCAGGGCTGTGATTTAAAGAGGGTGGGGAAGGGAGAGAGAATCTGTTGTGACCTTATTTATACTGCATTTGAAAATGGGGGAGAGCCACCCACTGAGATCTCCCACCATTCTTTTTGAATGCAGCAGTTGTGAGGGCGGTGAGAGGCTGGCATCCTGAGTGGGGCGCCAGCGATGCAGAGGAGGAGGAAGTGGCTGGCTAATGTGCTGCCTGCATTGCCAGAGGTGGCATGCCTGCAGGCAGCAGTAGCTGAGGGGGCTTCGGCAGGCAGAATTCTTGCACCCCTCCAGTTTGAGGGATCCTGTGGGCAGCCAGTTTATCGGCCTGTGAATGGAATGCTGGGCTGATGGACCCTTGGCCTGATCCAGCATGGCTTTTCTTAGGTTCTCATTCACATGTTTTCCACATGTCATTTAGGCTGACCATGAGTTTGCCATCCTGTGTGCACGTTCCCTCCCTCCCGCAGGTTTGGCGGCCGGGGCCTAATGGAGAAGTGCAGCTGCTGGATTTGCCAGTGGGAGATGAGGACTGGCTTTGCCCCTGGGCAAAGTGGGGCAAATGACTCAGAAGGCTCTGCTGTGGACGGGATGTTCAGCCAGCTTTTGTCCTTGAAGTGAGAGGGGCTGCCACCTTGTTCTTGCTTCAGGCATCGACATACGCCATGCTGCCCGTGGCACAGGAGGCCCCCTCTTTGGAAATAGCAGCTAAGCGAGCTGCTATGGGCTTCCTTTCCCTCATGTGCTGATGGGCAAGAAAGGGGGAGGAAGGGGGAAACCTCTGAGGTGACTGTGTAGAGCAACCTTCCCCGACCTGGTGGCTTCCAGAGGCATTTGGACCTCAACCCCCAGAATGGCCATCCAGCAGGGCCATTGAGTGGGAATTCTGAGTGTTGCAGTCCACACGTGTCTGGAAGGCACAAGGTTGGGGAAAGCTGGTGTAGAGTATAGTTGAACTCTGGAATTGCTGCCATGGGAAGTGGTGATGGCCACCAATCTGGATGGCTTTAAAGGGGGATTGGCCAGATTCACAAGGGAAGAGGCTATTAGTGGCTACTAGCCTTACTGGTTATCTGCTAGCTCTTTTATATGCCTGCATATCTCAGTTGCTGAGGAGTTTGGGAAGGTGGAGGTCTTGCACCCATCCTGCTTGAGAGTTCTTGTGGGCATCTGGTTTGCCACCATGTGTACCGAGTGCTGGACTGGATGGACCTTTGACCAGCATGTTTTTTCTTATATTTTTATGGTCTTAAGAGATATCGGGGGGGGGGGCACAAAACTGCCTCCCAAGCAGGGATGGGGAGAGCTGTCCATTATGTGTTCTGCAGCAAACACATTTTAAACACTTCAAATTCTTGCTTTCCTAAATCTGAAGAATTTTGCCGGCCTGGAGAGGACCATACTATACCTGCCTGTCATAGAGCTCTTTAAGGTAAGGTGCCTGCCAGGTGAAAAAAAAAAAGAAAATAAAAAAGAGCTGATAGTCCTTATGAAGCACTAACACAATAGAACACAAAGAGGTATCTTCATCTGTTATTAAGTGGGGTTTTACAGGGGGATTTTTCAAGGGTCTGACTTTCCTGGCCTTTCCATATTTTCTATTAACTAACCACAAGGTGGCGCTGTGGTAATATCTGCAGTATAGCAGATTTTCATCTGTTCGTGAAACTTTTGGTCCAGTTTGTCATAATATGAAATTTAATACCAGATTTTCCTTACTCTTAAAAAGAAAAATCCCAGAAAAGAAGGCTAGAAAACTCAGGTGAGGACATGGACAACAAGTTTGCAATAAGTTCCTTGTTTAGAGAAGCGCTCAGACTTTTAAGATTTGACTTCTCCCCTATTCAGAAGTTTGCAATTTCTTCTTGTCCTGGAGATGGAGAGCTGTGTGCATTTGGGCACATTTTTAACAAGCGTAATCTTCCGCCAGCCCTGCTCCCAAGTGGCCGAAGGAGAAGAGAGAGATCCCAGCAAGGAAAGCTGTGCCCCCTCTTCCTCCTGAAAATGAGCAGAAAAAAGGTTGGTGGAACCCTCTGCTTGCCTGCGTGGCTGAGTCGTTTTACCCTCAATTTGCCTGCGTCTTTTTCCCTTGCTGTGGCTGATTCTTTTCAGGCAGGGCAGAGCTCTGGCTTTATCAGCACAAACTGACAGGGACAGCTCTGTCACCCCTATTGTTACAATGACTTGGTACATTTCCGGAGAGAAGCGTTTTTGGTTATTGTGCTCTTTCACCCAGTGCCATTGAACAGGCAACACCCCATGGAACGACCTTTTCCTATAGTGGAAATCGCCTGCGCCACGGGTGCCGGCTGCTCCTCACTGACCTTCTCCTACATGTAAATACTGCCTGAGACGCTGCGGGATAACAACATTGTTTTTGGCTCTTGACTGAGGTGACAAGCGACATATGCGGACTGAGCTGTGAATTGAAAGCTTGGAGTGTCATAATTTCAAGCAGATTTTCTCTCTTTCTCACTTTCCCTCCTCCCACACCCCCGGCCCCATTGCTTGGGGGAGCAAACACCCATCACATGACAGTTTTGGGGGAGTCCTCATCCGCAAGAATGAAAGAGGTGTTTGTCAACTCCTCGGCCTGATGGAAAACTCGGGTTTCACAGGGGCCGTTCTGTCAGCATCCCCCCCCCCCACATTCTATACTAACTGTCAAAATAGCTTTGAGAAACCAGTGAGATGGTACACAGATCAAATGAAATCAACCCAGCACAGTCCACAGCGGTTTCGGCAGAAGCTTTCAGCCTGATTCTCTCCATATCATTCAAGCACACTGGGCCCCTTCTCTGCTTGAGCAGTTTAAGATGCGTGCTGTGTCTCTCTGCAGATGGAATGCAAATATGTCATTTAAATTCCCAAATAGGATAATGAAAACCAATAAACATAGCATCGTCTTGTGGTAGCCCCATATTGACTAACTACCCCTCCTACACATGCATACACACATATACAAACAGAACCAAAACCAAAAACACATTTCCAGGCTCATAGGACTTAAGCGAATCCCTTCAAACACAGTGGTACGTACTGTCCTGGAAGAAATTTTTACATTTAGTAATGCAAGAAGGGCTTTTCGTATTGCCATTTGCATTCATTGACTTTATGAATGATTATTTCTTTCTGTTCTCACTTTTGCTGAAGTTTAACCACAGTTTACCCTTTTAAAGCTGCCAAAGTGGAGAAACTAAGAGTGAGGTTGGGAATGTCCTTGATTCAGATGTTACCTCAGGGCCAAGCTACACATTCCATGGAATTTCTTCTGTTTTTCTTTTCTTTTTCTTAGTTTAATGGAGCTTTGGATTTGATCAGAGGGAACAGTGTCATGTTGCTCTAGGAAGGGACAGTCAACATTTTCTTCCCTGTGGCATTTCCCAAACAGAAATTACCTCCCTGAAATACTTCCCAGCCATACCAACTACCAGGGCACAGAGTTGTTCATACGCTTAGCTCTGAGCTGCATGCTGAAATCAGTGGGAGTTAAGCAGATGATGGTGACATGGGACCCCACAGGGCATTGTTTTGGCTGCCCCATGGAAGAGCCCTGCATGGCCAGTTGTGGCCTATGGGGTGAAAGTCCCATATGTCGAGTTCCTCAGCCATAAAGGTGATGTGCATTTCCATAAGAAAAGCAGGGCTTCACTTTCCAGTTATAATGAACTGGAAATGAAACATCATTTCCAATATGAAATGCATTTACTAGTGAGTAGCTCTTAATGGAATCTTCTTTCATGCCAGGCTTGTTTTCATCCAAGTTAGATATAGGGGTTTTCTTTTAAAGCATTAATTACAATTTCATAATCTATCCTGTTCCAAAGACAGGTCACATTTCTTTTTCTCATTAATCCTTGCTCTCGCCTTTTAGAGCAACCTTATAATTGCTGCTTAGAAACTGAAGCTGTTGGTATGCTGAAATCCACCTCCTAGACCAGGGACTAGGGTTCATGCAGCCTTTCAGCTGTTCCTGGCCCCCAACTCCCATCAGTCCCAGCCAGAATGGCCAGTAGTCAGAGGCTGCCATCTGACACAGGTGCCCAGCCTGCTCCTGTGCCCATTCCTACTTCAGTTCTTCTGCTGTATATGCTGATATGCATAGAGAGATGCTGTCTAGAAAGTAGGATTATAATTTAAATAGGAGTACATAATATGGGAGACGGTGACCTGGGGATCTGTGCGTCTCCTCCATCTGTGCTGTGGAGGGGCAATCCCATGGCGTCTCTGGTTCCCCCTTTTCTTGGCTTTTTTCTGTGGTGGCAGCTGGTGGTTCCGACATCAGTGGGGCTCTGTATCCACTGTGGATTTCACTCTAAGCTCTTAGAGAGCTATCCATGGGGCAAGGTCTATTTTTGGGATCAGATTCAGCACTATGGATAGCTTGTTTAACGTTAAGGGTAAAATCTGGAATAGACACACAGCCCCACTAAGGATTGGAGCTACCAGTCTGCATTGGCTTTATACCAGACTAGGACTGAGCAGCCCCTCAAACAGAGGACTGTCCTCTGTAAAAAGGACACTTGGCCACCCTAGATATGTGTGCGTGTGCATGTGTGAATCACAGAGGTAAGCACGGAGCCCTGAAATTTGGGTACCTCTTGTGATTAGGACAATCCAATTTCTCTCTCTCAGATGTCGCTGGCTATCAGTTTTGGATGACTCCTTTCCCAGCAAGAGATGAATTAGTTCAAGTTCAAGATGAAAGAGCACTCACCATGGAAGAAATAGATATTAACTTATCTTAGATTAGGCTTTCATACTCATCCTAATTTGAAACCATTTTTCTAAATCCTTCATCTAATTATAAATTACAGCAGAACAATTTTATATTCCCAGTAATTAGCATTTTAGGGTCATAAGCTGATTGGGAAGAAAAGCTGATTGGAGGAAAATGCTGAAGCATGAATCTCTGTGCATTAGGCAGTGTTTTCAGTCCAGCAAAACTGTTCATGAGGTGCCCAGGATGTATGGAGAGCCCAGATTTTTGTGTCCCAGTTTCCCTCCATATTGCAAGCTGCGAGGAACCCTTTGAGACAGGCGGAGGCTATGAAAGGTGGTTTTAGCTTCGAAAATGGGGAGACATGATAGGGGTGTTTAAAATAAGATGTGGTGTGAAGAAAGTGGAGAGGGAGACACTTTTTCCTTTCTCCCAGAACACTCCAACCTGGGCTCATCTCATGAAACTGCCTGGTGGGAGGCTTAGGGCAGAGAAAGGTGTCTCTTCACACAGTGCGTAGAGAAACTCTGGCCTTCACTCCCACAGAAGTGACTTGCTGCCAATCTGGCTGGCTTTAAAGAGGGGCCGGAGGCTCTCATGGCGCCTAGCCTTGCTGGCCACGTGCGACCTCCCTAGCAGAGGCGGCCTGCCTGCGTGCAGCAGCTGCCGAGGAGCTCAGGCAGGAGGAGGCCTTGCACCCATCCTGCTTGAGGGGTCCCATGGGCGGCTGGCTTGCCACCATGTGGACGGAGTGCTGGACTAGGTGGACCTTTGGTCTGGACCAGCTTGGTCCTGTGCTCTTATGTTCAGAATGGGCTGGAAGGAACTAACAGTTACTGCACAAGCAGACAGTCCTAGTGGAATGGTTCTTTCTCTTTCCCTCCCCTCTTTTCGTGGCCTCTTCATCCCCATAAAACCCCTCTCTCCTAAACACGTGTTGCAGGGGCTTGCTGTGTGCATATGGGGATCCCCTGAACTGGACCGGAGGGCTCATGCAGCAGCCGAGCCTTGACTGTGCAAGGTCTCTCTGCCTGCCGCAGCCTTACATGACACCCCCCAGGCCGCTCAGCGGGTCTCTCCCTTGCCCGTTCCCACAACCCTCTGGAGAGGCTTTCCTGCTCATAGGAAGCTGCAGAGCGGCAGAAGGGCAGGGCAGCCTGCCAAGATGCCTTCCCCCAGTGAAGCTCTGGGACACGACCCTGACGGCAGACTGCCGTTGCACGGGGGATGGCTTGCACCAGTGCTGCATCGGAGGCGTTAGTGGAGCAACAGTGCTGGATGCTGCCCTGTGAGCTTACCTTATTATGACGTGGGGCTTGTAGTCACTCCTGGACATGGTCTTCTCTTGTGTCGCGCTGCTTGATACTTGGCATGGCGCCTCCAGTTCTCTTCTTTTGGCAAACTGTGAACTGCATGGGTGTGTGTCCTCTTTTAGAGAGGACATTCCTCTACTTTGAGGGACTTTGCTTTTTGAAGAACTGCCCAGTCCAATACTATTTTAAAGATTAAGAACCATCAGAAAGAAGACCTCAGCCTTGAGGCTGCCTCAGGGCTGCCCATCAACAGCACGCTACCAGCTGAGCAAGGCACGTGGGTTACCTGGTCACATTCTTCCACACAATGGTGGAAAGTGCTGCGTGTCTATTTAAATTATCCTAATTCCCAGTAGTCTTGCATCTACATGTATCAATCGGAGCATGTGAATTTCATGCAAATGGGTCTCCTCTTTTTCGGTGGTGTATTTCCTCTGAAGGGATTTCTGAGAGGATGCCTTTAAGTGGTTGAACATACTGCCTCAATGGGGGGAATCCAGAGTTTTAGGCCTAAAACTCAAAGATTACTGCTCCTGTGAGAAAAGCAAGGGCACGCGCGTGTGTGAGTGGGGTGGGGGCAGGATGTTGGCTCTCAAAGCCCAGCTGGTGTGCTTTCCCTTCATTACTGACTTGTACTCTCTTTGAGGAAAGATTGGCATGAGAATGAAGTCCTCCCCCTCTCTCTAGATATGTATATCCCCAAGGTCAACAGCACTTTTATTTGGAATGGAGAAAATGTGTTTCATATATATTTTTAATAAGCGTAAATGATAAAGGGAAGAGTTTTCATACAATGAATATCAGCAGAGCTTTGAAGATATTATTTCACAGAACAAGTAATTTTAGAGCTTCTGGCAGGCCAGGCCAGAGAAAGAAGGGCAGACAGAAGGTGACAAACACTGCAGTCCTAAGCAGATGAATATCCAGCGGCTTCAGTGAAGTTTATGAAATGAGGAAGAGGGGGCAGCCAGGAGAGTAATATCCAGCACAAGAAGCTCCTTAAATGTGGACAAACAGAACCCCGAGCCAGCTAATAGAGGACATATGACTGGCACCGGGACTGGAAATGATTCCAAGCAATGCCGTGTCATGAAAGGAAGTGATGTCACATGGTAGAGCTGTGCTCCCCCTTCAACATGAGCCTGTTCCACAAGCAGGAAATGCTCGGGGAGGGGAGGGGGGAGGAGGGGCAGAGGAGAGGAGAGGAGAGGAGGGGAGAAGCTTCACCCATCCGTGCTCCTGGGGACCTGCTTGCCAGGCATGAGTGTCTACAGCAGTCCTTCAAACGTCTGTCACAAATCGCCGTGCAGGCCCCCCCGTTATGTCCTGTTGATCCCCATCTATAGATTGCAGGCCGAGGCTGCAAGCCTCATCAGGACCATCTGGAGCTGCCGCTTCTGCTGCGGACGCTTTATAGCTGTTCCTGGATGGTGAGAAAGTCACTCTGTCTCTCCCCCACCCCACCCCAATCTGTAGCTCTTGAAAGTGAATCGAGAAACAGATAATGGATGCCATCTGGGGTCAGGAATCTTTGCATTGCCAGGCTTGTGATGTATTCCGCAAATGAAAGGAGGCATGTGTTTGACAACACACACATGTATTTGGCAATTGTACAAAAAACACTGCCTACATTTCTCAAATGTGCACCAATCCAATCTAGTCAATGGGGTGTGCATCTGTTTAAAAATACACACAAAGATATAGGTATGGATTTTTTTTCCTATAAGGAAAAAAATATATCTGAACTTGGAGGAGTGAGAAATTGTGCATTTTTAACATTCTCCTGATAGAAGAAAAAATACTTGTGTTTGGGAATGCAAATGAAGCAAAGCCAGCTCTGATGATGAGTTTGGAAAACCTCACTGCACTCAAATATTACATGTTTGCTCATCCCTACCTTTGATCCAATCCATGTTATTTTCCTGTTTCGAGAAGAAAGAACAAAGGAAAGACACTCTAGGTAATTCTAAAGGTGATTATGGCCATTATGGTTTCGCATGATGGGGCTGCAGGATGATGTTACTTAATGACCCTAAACGCACTGCATTATTGTGTCCTTCCTCCTCCTCCTCCTCCTCCCAGG
Organism: Varanus komodoensis; assembly: GCF_004798865.1. Classification (NCBI taxonomy): domain Eukaryota; kingdom Metazoa; phylum Chordata; class Lepidosauria; order Squamata; family Varanidae; genus Varanus; species Varanus komodoensis. Next base: position 10,544,096 of record NW_025335627.1, read on the forward strand.
TCACATAGGGTGGGTTCACAGGGCACAGTGGGACACGGTGCATCACAAGCTCTGCAGTGTCTCCTCAGCCACCCTACCCCTGATGCTGAACAGAGGATCGGGCAGGGGATCAGGCTCTGCGGGTAGCAGGCACCCCCTTCTCCCCTCGGTCCCTCTGGACTGCGCCAAGGGACTGCCCAGTGTTTTTTTGGAATGGCTGCAGCACAAGCTCCATTATGTTATGGCAATAGGTCTGGGTGAACTAGCAGGCTCTTAGTGACTCGGAATGTGGGGAATGGATTGTTGGGGGTTCCCCACACAATTGCTTCTCTTTCTGCAACTCTTAGGGTTCTTCCAGGGATCTTGGAGCTCCCTGTTACTTCTCAGTGGCCACAATGTCGTTGGCATAAGGCAGCGGTCTGCATTCAGGATCGCAACAAATCAGAAAATGGCAAAAGAGCAAGGGGGCAGAGGAGTGACCAAGCGAGAATGGGGAGGAAGAAGAGGCAGGTGGGGGGAGGAAGGGGGGATAGGATAGGAGAAGACCCAGGCAAAGAGGCATCTGTGTGTGGGGAGCCGAGGCAGGGAGAGGAAGCAATGGCAGGACAACTGAACAAGCCGAAGGACAGGTGGAAGGAAAGGAGATGGGGTGGGCGACTTCTTTCCCCACCCCTGCATGTGGTGATGTTGCAGCATGTCATTTCCCTAGTTACCTTTGCAGCTGTGGGTTGTCGTGTTGTCTGAACCCGGCATGGTGCAGCTTGGCTTCCGAATGAGTTCTGACCCCTACAACAAGACCCGGGCTCTGGGCTGCTTTGGAAGCCACACACCTCTCCAGGCCTGGAGGATGTGGCAACCCACACACTGCAAGGGGAATGAGACAAATCACATGCTGCATGGCTCGCGTATGTGGGGCACTGAGGGGAACCCGGCACGGCTTATTTTTGCTGGTGACTGTGTGAACCAAGCCCTGGAAAAGGGAGCCAAAAACGTAACAACCTGTGAAGGACAGAAGCGAGACCAAGACGACTCCTTCTCCTTCTCCTTCTCCTTCTCCTTCTCCTTCTCCTTCTCCTTCTGCCCCTGCCCCTCTCTTGTTTGACCTATTCACTCAGGTGTCGAATGCTGAAAGGAACTGAAACTGAAATAGAGCCGCTGAGCAACAAGATGGAGGTATCAACCTATGTGGGCAAACACTGAGGTGGGCAGAAGTGCAAAACATTTCCAATGATAAACACAGGAGGCTAGCCACCCACCCCATCTGCTCCACCCACAAATAGCCTGGTGAGGTCTGAACATGTGCAGAGGAGCCAGGGAATTTTGTGTGTGGGGTGAAAAAGAAGGAAGGAAAACCAAAGGCAAATCGGTCGCTTGTGTCCCATACGGTTCATTGTAACTGTATGCTGGAGGATGTGTGGCTGGCACCCTGAACAGAAGCACTCTGTTCCCAACCTGGTGCCCTGCTCGTGTGGGCCACACTTCCCAGAGGCCACCAGGTTGGGGAAGTCTGTGTAAGGGGGTGAGGATGCACTGTGACATTTTGTTGCAGGCCCCGCTTGCTATTTCTTGATTTCTGTAAACATCCAGTCATTTGTGTAGGATCGGGGGGCAGAGGGATTGTATACTGCAGATACTTCCCACTGTAAGGAGAGAAGAGGTCCATCTACGGTGGTACCTTGGCTCACAAACTTAATCCGTTCCAGGACTCCGGTCGTGACCCAAATTGGTCATGAGCCAAGTTAAATTTCCCCATAAGGTTCAATGTAAATAAGGTTAATCCGTTCTGTAACTATTTTTTTAATCAGAAAAATGTGAAGCAAAGTGACAAAGAACAACAAAGATCGTGACCATCTCCCCCCACCACCCCGAGCACAAGCGCAGCCATCTCCCCGCCTCCCCAGCATGACTGAGATTGCGCCCGTCATCCCAGTGCTCTGGAGGGTGGGGGAGAGATGGGTGCGAACGGGGCGCGCTGGGGGAGGGGGAGACGGGCATGATCTCGGCCATCTTCCCACCGCAATCATGCTGGGGGTTAGGAGGGAGATGGCCAAGATCGCGCCTGTCTTTCCTGCAGGAGCACGCACGAGGTCACGCACGACCTCCCTGCACAAACACAACTGCGATCGCAGCCATCTCCTCACTCAGGGGGTGGGGAGACGGCTGCAATCTTGGCTGCCACCCAATGCGGAGTTTGCAACCCACGACAAAATTTTCATGAAATTCTTGTTTGCAACCCGATTTGGTCATGAACCAAGGCATTTGTGAGCCAAATTACCACTGTATTTATCCAGGAGAAACTAAAGGGGTGAGCTCATAATCGGGGAAGCCTGCCTGCCACGCCTCTTCTCACCCCTCCCAGGTTTCCTTCCTTTAAGCAGCTCAGGGCAGCACCCTTGGGCCTTGCCTGCTTTGTCCTCCTCCTAAACCCAGGCTAAGCAGAGATCCGAGCTCAGGCCAACATCGGCCTTTTTCCTTCCACTGATGGGAGTTAAACTGGGTGTGGAGTGGGGTGCACCTTGATTGATTTGGGACTCACCAAGCTATGGGAGGCAGTTTTAAGTGAACCTGTCCTCTAAAACAGAAAAGGCTTCATCAGTGCATGCAGAATAAAATGGCCCGCTGCCCTTCCTGCCAAGGAGGATAAACAAGCATCTCAGTCCAAGCTGCCTGGCTGCTGTCTACGCAAACGTCTTCTCTTCCAGAAAGACAGAGGGGAGAGTTCAGTAACTTGACTGACCCAGCTTGCTTCCAAACAAGGCTGCTGTCACCATCGTAGCAATTTATTAGTCAACTGACAATAGTACAAAAATTGGACAGAAATGTTCAGAGTGTGAGTACAGCTCAGGTCACCCCCCATTACAGTGCCGGTGTTAATAGCGATATCCAAAAACGCAGAGGCTGTTAACATTGCCTTGGCATTCAATCGGCAAGCCACTCAAACAGAAAGCAAATGGTATCCATCAGAGGAGCCAGGAAAGGGCACTCAAAGGAGATACAGCAGTTGTTCCCTGTACCCTTCCTCTTGGGAAGTCTGCAGTGAGTAAGAGCAGAGTTGCCTGACGTAAAGCAGGCAAGGCAACATGGCGTGTCGATTGGGAGGAACGAGCGCAGGGCAGAGCCAGCTTAGGAGATGTTCCAATCAACCCGCTTCATTTGTGCTTCCGTACGCTTTGTTGAAGAAGGCTACTGAACCCCGTTTAATGAGAACTGCCCCCCCCCCCACAAGCTGGCTGTGAGCGTAAAAGAAGGCATGGGATACAGCTGCTTCCTTGTCCTGGAGAGGGAGCACATGTTGCCTGCTGTACAACCAGGGGGGGAGTAGGCAAAAAAAACCCAGCCAAGTGACCGGACAGCAAGAGGGAGAATCAACGCTGTTGATACAAGGTGTTCGCCATCACCCTCTAGTGACTGGAAGCTTGCCATTCCTGGTATTCATCACTTTTTAGGAACTAGACTAAAACAGCACATAAGAAATAGTTGCAATATCACAGAGCTGTCATTCTGCACTTGACCAGCCTCTTGCGTGGAATTTCACTGGGGGGTGGGGGAAGCCATCATCCTGGATCTGTGATCTTCCCATGCTCCCCCACTACTCCTCCCAAGAGCAGAACAGGAGCATGGAATCTTCTGCCTGGAAACACTCCCAGAATCTTGCATTCGTGTCTGCCTGACATGTGGCAGAACACTCCGTGCCCGTATTGGCCTGCGGACACACCGTGGACAACTCACAACCCATTAGATGTCAAGGTCCTCATCGAAAATGATGGACGAACATCAGACTAGGTACACTTAATAACGTTGTGCAAGTTGTTATTATGTTATTATCTTTTTATACCGACATGAAGACTAATAGGGTATAAGGATTTTTGTTTTCTCATCACTGACCTGATGCAGTGCTGTCCTTTGTGTTCCCAGGTGGGAATGTTTCAGCCAGGAGCAGCAAAATGACAGATGCTTTTGCCACACAAAGCCAGGGGGATTTTCCTGTTCACTTGCCCTTGCTGTTGCTGAGTACTTGTTTGGCAAGTGGTGTCATTTTTGAGCCCCATCCCACAAATATAGTTGTTTTTCTTATTTATTGCATATCCGTATTCTTAATAGCCAAAGCTCTCTGGGTAGTTGACACCCATTCATAAAGTGTAATAACATCTGGTATAAAGCACAAATAGCGATAAAAGCATCCAAAAATCTGACTACAGAAGTGTGAAAACCCAAATTTAAATGTGTTACATCAGGGGTCCTCAAACTTTCAACAGGGGGCCAGGTGAACGGCGGTGTTGGCAGGCACAGGCCTGGTGGGTGCAGGCACGGCGAGGCGGCAGCTTGCTTGCGAGGAGAAGGCTGTGTGGCTGGCCGCCCCCAGGCTCGCATAATTAAAAATAGATTTAAAAAGTTTAAAAAATAGATTTAAAAATTTACTGACTTTCAATCCTTTTTTAGTTTCTTCACCTTCGCCTTCACTGTCTTCGTCTCTCTTTCTCTTCCGCCCACCTCTCTTCCGTTTCCCGCTCCGTATTCCCACTCTGTATATGTGTGCAATGGGGGGTGTGGGGGGGGGGAGCCGGCGTACATGCAGTTGAGCTGTTGCAATTTGGGCATGCGCCAGCTCTCTCTCTGCTCAGTTTCTGAGAACGCCTGTGCCGGCTCAGAGGTTTCGGACTCGCTCAGAGATTGTTTTCTCTGAGCGAGTCCAAAACCTCTGAGGTGGGCCGGGGCATGTCAGATCCGGCCTGCGGGCTGTAGTTTGAGGACCCATGTGCTACATAACTAAGATGCATTATTAAGGCCTACTCAAAATACAGCGTACCTTCATTTCTCCTCCCCCTTTTTTGGCACACATTGTTCTTTTCTTTATGGCCCTCCTGGCTGACACTTTGGCCCTCGGAACAGGCACCAAGGATGCAAAGAGAACAGCGGGGGCAGCATCCTCTGCACCATTCGCTCCTTATGGTGTGGGCTGGTGAGCCACGTTCTCGGGACTCCTTGGAAGGGCAGCCAGGGGCAGCCCCTTGACTCCACCATCAATCCTCTGAGGAGGCTGGATTTTAGGATCCTTGGCCCTATTGCCATCCCCACCACTGCCAAACCATTGAGCACATTGCCCTGAGCTGGGACAGCCCAGAGAATGGCAGCTTGTCTGAAGTCAGGAGCAAAAGCTTTCTGATTGCTTCCTCTGGCACATAAAAGGTTTGGTGAGGGGATCTCAGGGAGGCACGTGCACCCAGCAGAAAACCATCACTGTTTTCTCCGTTCAAACTGGGCTATTGAGACATAAGAGCTGCTCCGAATCCTTGCATTCCAATGTTGCCAGACTTTAAAAATTTATATTCCATATGCGTGTGTTTGGAACATCACATATCCTGACTGCAGAAATAGAGGCTTCCACTCAGGCTATCCAAGGACAAGAGGCGCTTTTCTTTTCCCTTCTGTGCATCACTTCCCTGAGTGCATAACCAAGGCACACACTTCTTCTGTGCATATTAAGCTGATTTGCCTCTAGGCCAACTTTGTACATTTGACAAACTTTGAGCCAGGTAGGTATTTTCACTTCTCTTAGGAGGTCCTTTCAGGCTCTCTTTTTAAAAATGTTGATTGTATTAAACCAGGCAAACAGGCAGCTTTAATCGCATCACCACCACCACCATCACCATCACGCTGCATAGCCACAGGGTCACAGGCTTGAGAAGGACACTTTCCTATGCCAAGCTAGCACATCTTTGCATTCGTGCTGTCAGACAGACTTGCAAAATTATCTGCAGGACAAGCAGTGCTCAGGAGAGTTCGCAGGTCAGCAGCTTTGCAGTTTCTCTAAGCACCGCAGGTGTGCCTGATGCTGCACAAGGCCGGGCCGGGCCCGGAGGAGTTCAGTGCTCGATTCATGATCTGGCCCAGCTTACCTGCCTCTTTCTATGAGAAAATGCACAGAAACTGGTCCCCTCCTCAATCAAATGGATTGCAATGGCAGTTGAATCCAACTTTCACACTGTAGCAAAATAAGATGGCTACTCCGTTGACTTGCTGTGTAGAGCAGATTTTGGTCCATACTCTGTTATGGACATGTACGGTTCAGAAATAGGGTCCCCGTGACCTTTAAATCTCTCCCCCTCCCATAAAAAGCACACTGTGATCCTAGAACTCTAGCAAGGGAAGTAAGAGCAGAGATCAATTTCTTTACATCTACAAGAACATATATATAAAATGGATCAGGCCTGTGTGATTAGCTTCGTGTCCCGGAAAGAAGCTCTGAATGTCTGTGTAGGAATTTCTGAGCAGAAATAGGCTGGGACTAAGCAAGGGTAATGACACATTCTCGATACAAAGCTGCACTGTACCCACGTGGTGTGTAGCAGTCAGTGCCTATACTCGACCATCCCCATAGGCACATCCCCAAAGAGAGACCAAAACTGTGGGCAGCACCATTGAGCCGCTTCAGCAAACCAGGCCTATCAATTGCCATCTCTGACTGGGGCAGCTCTTCTTAAAAGACTTAGTTACCTGTTCAAGGACAGGCCACCCCAACATACTTTGCAAGGGGAATGGTCTCCAGAAATATACTCTCCCAGCAAGGCGTGTGTTGCTGCCAGACCGAGTTTCAAAATTGAAAGGTTAATTAGTTGGCCACCCTGTTTTCTATGCCTGTACACATATAGAGGGAATTGGCCAAAACCATTTTCAGGCACTCAGGAAAAATATCCTGGAGAAGATTTTGCAAAGTAAGCATGCACTCATTTTCAATCTTGACTTCGTATTGCTTGCAGAGGAGACTGATGAATTACATGTGGGAAAGACATGAAGGCTATCAGAACCGAGTGCGAAAGTACTGAAAGGAGCTTCTGTACACTTGAACAATATTTTGCAGAATGAGATGGCTCCAGCAAAGTATTTTGCAAAACAAAGGGGATTTGCTTTGCTACCATGCCAGACAGTGGAGGGCAGCAAAATCAAGATTCACAACCTGTGGTTCAGAACAATGCCACTGGATTGTATGGTGACAAGGAGAGGCCTTGCGAGGCTTTGACTGCTGGGGGCCAAGCTGCCTCGAGCTAAAGACGAGGCAGAAGGAAAAACAGAGGAGCCACAGGTGAAAAATGGTGCAGGGGAACAGAGAGGTCTGCATAAGTTAGGCAGAGGGGAAATGGCTCAGCAGATGCAGCATGGCGGGTGCAGGGGCAAAGCTTGAGGATGGGAGAATGATGCCATTTTAAAGCATTAATGAGAGCATGGAAATGAGGGGGAGACTAAACTGAATGTTGTTGGACAAATATTCTTAGTGTAAAAGAAGGGATGGAATGAAATGTTTCCCTAAATAGAAACACAGAAAACAGAGCGAGTCAGAAGGGGTGTCCCGGGCCATCTTGTCTAACCTCCGGCACCAGCCGGCTCCGCTCACGACATGCCCACCCTGTGCACGTCCAGCCTATCCTTGAACACCCGCACCGATGGGGCCTCACGACCTCTCATGGAAGCCCATTCCACACCCTCGGGGTCCTGACTGTCAGGAAGTGCTTCCTGGCATCCAAATGGAACCTTGGCTCCCTGAGCTTTGCTCCATTGGAGCACGTCCTGCCCTCCTCTGCAGGGGAGAACAGGTCTCTACCCATCTCCATGTGACATCCCCTCACATACCTGTATGTCGCCAACAGATCCCCTCTGAGTCTCCTCTTCTCCAGGCTGAAGAAACCCAGTTCCCTCAGTCTAACCTCATACGGCATCCCCTGCAAACCGGCCACCAACCTTGTGGCCCTACGTTGCACTGACTCCAACCTGGCTATATCCTTTCTGTAATGAGGGGCCCAAAACTGAACACAATACTCCAGTTGCGGGCGCACCAGAGTCATGTAGAGTGGTAGTAATACCTCTCTTGATCTAGAAGCCACACTTCTGGCTATGCAACCAAGGGTGGCGTTCGCCCTCTTGACCCCCGCATCACACTGCTGACTCATGTTTAGCCTGCAGTCAACTAGTACCCCGAGGTCCCTTTCACAAGTGCTGCTCTCCAGCCACTTATCACCTAACCTGTACTTATGACAGCTATTCCGATGCCCCAAGTGCAAGACCTTGCACTTATCCACATTGAACGTCATCCTGTTGTCTCCTGCCCACTTCCATAGTCTGTCCAGATCCTTTTGGATCTGGAGTACCTGCTCCTCAGTTGTGGCCACTGCTCCAGTTTTAGTGTCGTCTGCGAATTTGATCAGCAGATTGTTCACCCCTTCTTCCATGTTGTTTATGAAAAGATTAAACAGGATCGGCCTCAGGACAGAGCCCTGGGGGACCCCGCTTGTCACTGGCTGCCATCCCGATGATTCCCCACTAATGGTTACCTTCTGCTTTTGGTCAGTCAACCATGCCCTAATCCACTGGACAGTGCTTTGGTGTATCCCAAAACTCCTCAGTTTCTCCACCAGGATATCATGGGGCACTATGTCAAAGGCCTTGCTGAAATCCAGGTATACCACATCCACTGCATCCCCTCCATCTAGCCATCTCGAAACCTTGTCATAGAATTCCACAAGGTTTGTCTGACGGGACCTGTTTTTGCAGAAGCTGTGTTGTGTGGCTGTCAGGCTCCCTTCCCTATCTAGCATCACTAGATCTCTCTCTATTATGAGCCTTTCCATTGTTTTTCCTACAATGGACGTAAGGCTAAGTGGTCTATAATTCCCCATGTCCTTTCTACTACCCTTTTTGAAAATTGGGACCACTGATACCACTCTCCAGTCCTCTGGAACTTCACCCGTTCTCCACGAGGCCTCAAAAATGGAGGCCAGCGGGTGTGAGAGAACCCCTGCCAACTCTCTAAGTACTCTCGGGTGTAACCCATCAGGCCCTGGGCCTTTGTAATGTCCAATGCCCTGAGGAGCCCCTCGACTTCAAGGGGGGGTGACTCTAATCTGTGCCCCTAAGTCCCCAGCCTCATCTAATCTCCTATGCGGATATCCCCTGTCCTGCTTTGGGGAGAACACAGAGGCAAAATAGTCATTTAGCATCTGTGCCTGTTCCCTCATATCAGTCACTGGATCTCCTTCCTCCTTATTTAGTGGTCCCACCACTTGTCTCCCCTTCCTCTTCCTATTTACATGCTGAAAGAAGCCCTTTTTGTTGCTCTTGATATTCTTGGCAAGTCTCAGCTCGTAATCAGCCTTAGCCTTGCGAAGAATCTTTCTGCAACGGGCCTCCTCCTCCCGGTATACCCTTTTGTCTATTTGCCCCAGTACCCATTTCCTATGGAGGTTCCTCTTTCATCTAATCCCTCTAACCACCTCCTTTCGCATCCATGGTGGCACTCTCCTCCGCCTCCCCACCTTACTGACTAGAGGTATCGTCAAGGCTTGCACCTCCAAAACCTCCCTTTTGAGTGCTATCCACCCCTCCTCAACTCGCTTACCTTCCAGTAACCTATCCCAGGAAACTTTTCCCAGTCTGGCCTTCAGTTGGCCAAAGCTGGCCCTCTTGAAGTCCCAGCTTCTAGTGCTCGACCTGCTGCACGTCCCCAGTCCCCTGATCTCAAAGCAAAGGATGGAGTGGTCACGCGTATCCAGAGCTCCCCTAATCTGTACTTCATCTATCAGCTCCTCCCTATTGGTCAAGACCAAGTCAAGGATGTTTCCCCCCCTCCTCGTCGCCTCTTGGACCCTCTGTGTGAAAAACGCTCCCTCAATAGCTTCTAGGAAGCGACGTGACCTGGCTGTCACTGCCGAGTGAGTCTCCCAAGTAATATCTGGGAGACTGAAATCTCCCATAATTACTGTGTCTCCCCCCCAAGATATCCTTAGAATCTGGCCTGTCAGGACAAAAATCTGGCAAAATAATCCCCCACCCTGCAGTCCTTCCCCTTTTACTCTTTCCATCCAACTTCTTTTTCACAACACAATCCCAGCAAATCTGGGTCCATGTTGTCAACAGGGCAATGCCATGATACCGCACAACGAATAAGATTTGGGATCATGATTTCATCACTGAGAGAAAATAAAGCCAATCTGGAGTGAGGGCAACTTGTTCCCCCCCCCGCGCTCCTAATTTGATTTACTTGTAAATCGGCCAGGTAACTTCTGATAAGTCTGGTGCACAAATTGAAAATAAATAAAATGCCACATTGTTGCAGTGTGAATGAATGGGGATAGCACTGGTATTGGGAGGAAAAGGAGAGTGTGAGTTCCATTTTGGTCACCCCCAGGGCAAGCTATCCAGCAGCACCACTAAAAAATGCTGCCACTGCTAGGCAATATAGACATATCCTGCTTTTTGCTATTTTCTCCTATGTCTACTCCCAGTAAGGGAGCAAACTCTTTACTCTGGTCTACCAAATTCTGGGGGGAGAACAGTCTATATAGCCAAAGCACAGGCCTGAAATGGTTGGGGAGACCACCTTAGTCATGATTCAAATAGCCCGTATGTCAAAATAATTTTCCTGAAGTGGCTTACAAGAGTGAAAAACAAAGCCCAAAATAATAAAAATACTACTGTAATATTTAAACATTTTTTTCAAAGGCAGTTAAAACTAACTAAATACAAAAGCAAAGGCCTCAGTATCAAAAGAGATTGGAAAATCTTTTAACTAAACGCAGGCCAAGATTCTGGCTTAAGTCTGCATCAGGTTTAAGAAAAGCAGCATTGTTGTAAATGCAGCACAGTGTCTTTAATGCCCTCAGTAAATATTTCATGCCTTAAAACTACAGCCCTTTCCTGAAAAACTTCTTCACAAAACCCTCTGGACTGAGATGGGATCTTCCTGGCAAATGACTTTTTTTTAACATGCGGAAGACCTCTTAAGATGGCTGTTTATGTCCCACGTGGTGTTAAAAATAAATGCAACTGTTGTCCTGCCTCCTTCTGCTTAAACGAAATGACAAGCCTTCCAGTTAGCCGCAAACATTTAATCACACTTTGCAAATCCATTCGCAGCACTAACGGCTCCTTAAGCATTCAAAATAATCTTAAATGGGCATATTTGGGCACACCGGCTGCCTCATAACGCTATTTGTTCTTAATTCATCAATGATCTCTTCTGTGCTAGCACGCCGTTGTAATTACAATCTATATAAAATGTAATTGTCCAACAAAGCACATTCATGCAGGTCAAAATGGCATTCAGAAGCCATTAAGGCTGCTCTGGTGCGCCTGGTTATGTCATGGCAACTCAAGAGCATGGTGTTAATTGAGAGCCACAGATGTGGGCAGGGACAAAGAAGCGGATGGCGGCTGGTGACAGACAAGCCGACATAATTAGCCTGACACAGGCAGTGCCTCCCCTGCAGAAGGAAGCCCCAAGACTGCCAACTTAGCATCCCGTCTTGCTTGCTGGAGGGGACGTGCTTGACTCACGTCTCCATCCGATGGCACTCAAAAGGTGCCAGGCCAAATCTCGCAATCAGACACAACATCTTTCTCCGAGAGAGCACGCACACACCCACTCACACACATGGTGAATGCCAGCAGCAATTACTTGGCGAAGGTGGGGAAATCGAAACTAACGAGGCACCCATGTAGAGGAGGAAGAATGCCGTCGAGATGTTCGTGCACACACCTGATGGGCACCTCTGCACTTGCACACACATGCAGAGTACCGCCTCCAACTTCCAAGGGCCTTTGGGCAAGACCCCATCCGCTCCCCCTCCCTCACCAACACCTCCTCCTCTTTTGAATTGCTGCCACCCTTGCCCTGCCTGCCTTCTTGGTAGGCAGAGGACTGGCGCACAAGCCTGCCACAGCATCTCTTGGTCATCCTCCTCACTGCCCCTCTGACTGGGCCCGAGTGAGAGGTGGGTGAGCAAAGAGGCTGCGATGGCATCAAGGGGGAGAATCACAAGGGGACTCTTGTCCGTGGACCCTGCTGGAGTGTGGGCATTCAGCAGGTGCTCAGATGCTGGCCCTGCACACAGGTATGCATGGACCATGTGCCGTGGAGGCCGGGGCTCCAACACTGGCGGGAAGTGTCTCTGCTTGAGGCACAGGCATGAGTGTTTTAAGGAGCCAGGTGTGGAGCCGGACCTTGCCCAGCCTGGCTGCACACCATGGAGAGCTCCCCCAACAGGTGGCTCCTTCAGAAGGAAACCAAAAGCAGACTCACCTCCCAGGGCCTTTGGCACCACCAGCCTCCACTGACCTTAGCCAAAGTGGCTGTACTGAATGCCCACTTGCCACCACTGGCTGGGAGCCCCAGGCAGGGCGGGCACTGAAGAGTTCTGCTGGGACTGATCCTGATCCAAGTGCTCCCCAGTGTCTTCTGACTACAAGCACAATCATTGCACTACTTCCGTTCTGCTGAACTTCTAAATGAGCAGAGTTCTTCTGCTATGATATGTCCATTGAAGAGAGCTGGAATGAAAGGTTCCCAGCAAATATTCTCCTACCAAAGATTTGGCAAGAAAAGGAACTTTCTATATTGCATCTAAGAAGATGGTCTGCAAGACGGGCAGTCCAGCACATCTCACCCAGGGTTGTTTAGAACAGACTTCCTGAAATGTCACCCTAGACACAAGCTGACAACCATTCCCACAATGACAGAAGGCCTGCCCAGACATTGTGAACGACCAGGCAAACTGGTGCTGGAGGGCCCCTTCACACCATATGCTCTTAAGAATACTTTACTGAAGCCAGTTTAATGGTCAGCTTAACCATTTAAACTGAGAATGCGGCAAATGTATTTCTCATTCATACAATTATGTGCTCAGAGAGTCAAGAAGACACAGGGGCAGACCTAGGTTTGCCCTACATAATCTGTGGAATGCAGGAAATTGCACACATTTTGCTAAAGTAAGTGCAGTCCAGACTTCTGCAATTTCCCCCAATTTCATTTTAAACAAAGTTTTGTGTGCACTGTCTTGCTGTATACTTGAATATCATTTTAATACATATTTTCTTGTCAAAGAAATATCAAAAGATTCCTTACTTGGTACATGAAAAAAACCAAATTTACCTGCCCTCTCCCCATCTTTCTGTGGATCAGGATTCGTTGCACACTTCTATTCTATTCTATTCTATTCTATTCTATTCTATTCTATTCTAATTTTGGCGCTACACCTTTCACAGTCTCTTTAACATCCAAGAGCAGCACAATGAAGTCTGAAGGATGTTCTAAATTCAGAAGAGTGTGTGTCTGTGCACTATCTTTTTTGCCATCCTTATTTGGAGCCATTTTGTAGTGAGCCACACAGAAATTACAAATCTTCCTCCAGGCTAGAAATTGTGAACACTGCATTGTAGCCTATAACTGGTCCCAACTGTACAACTTCAAAGACTTCCAAGAGGTCTTTCTTGTCAAAGCCAGGCAAGAGATTCCCGTGCAAGCAATGCTGTGTTCAGCCTGTGCTAGATCAGCCAGCCAAGGATGTTCTTTCCAGAGGACTGCATGACCTGAGGAATATGCAGGTGGTCTGAAGAACTGGTGCAGGCGAAGCTCCTGCTGGAATGTGTGTGGTGTGACATTCCTTCAAATCAGTCTGGAGGAACTGTGGTTCTCTAACTGTCACTGGACTCCAGTTCCTCTAATCCATAGCCAGCGTGAGTGATATACAGGAAGGATGGGAGTCGGAGGGCCTCAATTTCCACAGCCCTATTTCATTTGTATTTCTATTACCCGGTGGGAAAAGTTGCTTCTTTTTTAGCTGATAGTTCACCATGGCATGGACAGTGCCTTGTGGCAAAACATCTGAGAAAGAGGTGCGATCTTTGAAAAGGATGTTCTGGAGCGCCAGACAGACACAGGATCACGCTGCCTTCCCGCTGCTCCTCCTTGGAATGATGAATTCTGGCACAACCAGCCCACAAGTTGGGCCTCTCACAAGTCACAGTTCTTTTCCAGGAAATGGCTGTTGCTGCCTGGCAGCAGACAACCTTGTCGCTGGTGTGATCTGAGTGATGACAGGAGAAGGGGAAGCTAGACAAGGAGCGCTTCACTCTCGCTGGCGCTGGCGGAGTCAGCCTACCTTGTCCTCCGATTCACTGCTTCATCATGCAAACCCAGGCTGGGCAGCCCTGGAGCCTCCGGGGCCACTTCCGTGTGGCACCTCCACTCATGCCAGACAACTCCACAGGGTGCTTGCTTTCCACAGGGAACTGGCAGGGGGATTGCTCGTCTGCCCCCAATTTTGGGCACCAAAGATGATTTAGTTGCTTTAGTCTTTCTAAGACATTTGGCATCGAAAATCAGCTCTATTTTTGCTAGGGCTGCGAATTTTGGTGGCTCGGTGGCAGTGGTGGCAGAGGCTGGCCAAGGGCACCAGCAACTGGCAAAAGCTGTGTGAAGCCCACCCGTAAGGAGAACAAATCAGGCTTCAGCAAGTGCCCAATTCAGGAGCCAGTATTTGGGATGCCTGCAAATTTCATTTGGTCCACACTTGGAGACAAACTGTCATGCAGCTCCTGAGCTAATGTGCTGTTAGCCACGGATTCTGTACTTCCACAAACACTGCAGTTGTAGCTTTTGGCTTTAAAAATGTATCAACACGCATATAAAAATGTACATTTTACAAGAATGTGAAAACTGGGCTGAATGAGCACATGAAAATCTTGTAGGACCCAAAATCAGTTCGTCCTTAGTCATTATTTGAGGAATCAGGCAATCATGTGACTATTTTAATTACCGTTCCCCAAACTAGGTTGCTGCCTCTCTGACCACCAAGCAAAGTCTTTGGGGAAGAACGGGGGCACTTTCCTCCCGCCCCTTGCTTTGCTTGCTCAGAGCAAAATCCCACAGGAGTCATGTGATGCGAGAATAGGTCAGCGCTTGGATGAAGACGGGCAGACAGCCCCCGTCCTTGTCACCAGTCCTCTGTATGTTGAGAGGCCACCCAGCCTCCATTCCTACTGCTGTGCTGCCTAAGACGTTCCGGACTACAACTCCCAGCATCCCTGAGGGCTGGCCATGCTGGCTGGGAGCTGAAGACCAAAACATGTGCAGAGCACCATGCTGGGAGAGGCTGTGACAGGGCCACTACCACGGACTTCTGGGCAACAGTTCTGGATGGGAATGCATGGAAGCTCCAGCGAGGTCACTAACTGGGAGGGCTGGGTAGTGGAGGAAAGGAGCTGGTGCTTGCGAGGCCCACTCTTTCCCAGGCTGGGGTTGATGCAAAGGGCTTGTTTTCGTGGCTTGGGAGGGTCACTTGCCCCCACACCTGAGGCCCTCCTCTAGATACCCTCATGGAGTGAGGACTGGGGGGCAGCTAGATAGCCCCTCAGCTCTGGAATGCCTGTCCCAGAGGAGCCTGGCACCTCCTGGATATCATGCCAGCATCAGCTGAAGACCTTTGTATCATTTATCTTTTTATCTGAAGACCTTTATTTATGAAAGACCCTTAATTTGTGCATTATCTCATCAGGATTATTTTTTCCACTCGCTTCTTTAAGCTGCTTTTACATGATTATTTTTGGCTTGTTTGCTGGTAAGAATAAATTGCCTTTTCTTCTCGTTGTAAGGCACCCTGGAAACCTGGTAACAGGGCAGCCTAGAAAAGCTGAAACAAATAAATACATTCCACACGGTCAGCAGAGAAAGCCCCGGTCTACATAGGTCAGCCACTTGTACCTCCCATCCTCATCAGGGAACCGCGCTTGCTGCATGTACTTCCAGGACACACCACACACGTTACCTTTATGGGGACACAGTGAAAAGAGCCTTCAGAAGCTTCATGATGTGCCGGGCAGTGCTCGCCTTTCACCTCCTGCGCTTGTTTTCTTGGGTGATGCTGACGCGGTTGCAAAGTTCTAAGGCCCCACTTCTTTTAAGATGGTAGCTTTGGCATACATAATGGAGCCTCTTGTAAAATTACCAGCCAGTTTTCTGTAGCCCCTCACAGCGCTGTTCAATAAAAGATCCGTAATTATTACCATAGCAACTGCAGCATGTGGTGAATATGGCCAATCTGCGAAACCAGACTTTGTTTTTAAAAGACGCCAGATATTAATTTGTAATAAGGGGTGATATATTTAGTTTTTGTAAAAGAAGGCTATTTTCTCAAGGTGCACTTGTACTCAGGTTGCACTTTGTCAGTTCCCTCCCTCCCTTCCCCTCCTCCAGTGCTGATATATTGAATGGATTCGTGCAAAGAGTGTTATTTGGACTAGCAGGTAGCGAGTGAGTACACGCAGAGTGTTTTCTGGGAGGCCATCACAGGATGTCTGTTGTTGTTATCATTATTATTGGGTTACATTGATGAATTGCAGACCTAGAGATATTCTAGGAAAATAAAATCTGTTTATCTCAGTTTTCTATGCAACCAACAGTACCACATGCTGGTCCATTTTTACTGGAGATGCTAAGCACAACTATTTTCAGCAAATCAAGCAAATAGTTCAGGCAAAGATGGACTTCCCAATGGGCGAGACAGTAGGACATGTCTGGTCACTGCTCTGTATACGTGCAGATGCATTGTTTTGCACTTACCTGCTCTGATTTGGCTAAAAAGAGCAATCAGACTGTTTCTGTCAATCCACATCACTTTTGAATGACATTCCATTTACATTTCAATCTGCAATTGAGATTTTAATAGATAAATAAATGCATTGTCTTTAAATATTGTCATTTGCCTAGAGAACATTGCTTTTTGGGTGGATTAGAAATGCAGTAAAGAAATAAAGTAAGTCAATAAATCAGCATGTGCATTTTTAATATGCACATCGCTAGCTGCATTTTATCCTGAAGTGCCATTTTTATTTGCTTTCCAGTATGTTTCTGGAGCTGCAAACCACATCACAACAATCAATGCAAAATCCAAGATGTTTCTACATTCCAATTCACACATTTGTCCAGGAGGTACAAAGAACTTGCCTCTACTGTGCTGGAGGGAAGAGGAAGAAGCAATAAAGAAACGGCCCCGAGAAAAGGGATCTCGATCACTCCAGCCAAGGCACTGTGTGTTTGATTTGAGGAAACTCAGGGTGAAACAAAACCACCTGTGGCAATGGTGATATATGCTTTATTGAAGACAGCAATGACAGACCACTGCAGAACATAGTAAGTGAAGGAAACGCCACACTCCCCTTATCTGCAGCCGTGGGGGGGAATAGGGGGGGGGGGGGGGGGGGGGGGGCTTTGTGGCTTCCAAACTGCCTCTGCAATTCCCCTCCCCTAGCGAAGAAGGAAAGGCAGCCGGGGGGCAGGGGGTGGCAAATGACATGACGAGCCGTGGTGGTTTCTCCTGCTGTGTTGTCCGAACACTGTTCTGGTATTTCAGCATGGTATGTTTGGTTCTTGGAAACTGTGAGAAGAACAGGCTGTTCTATGGTTTCCATGTTCCACCATGGTTCTCCAGTCATATGAACCAGCATCGTGGCTTCCATGATCCAGGTTTGCAGCTACCAGAGCGTCTCCTGGAAAGAGTGGCAGCTGCTGCAGGAGAAGCACCAGCCATCCAGAGTGGGATTGAATGTCAGGCATGGTGATTGATGAGATACCTGAGTGAAGGGGTGGCTCATCTGTCAGAAATACTCAGACAAAAAACTGTGCACCATGGAAACCATGCAGGGTTCCTGGCTACGATGTCTGAACCCACCCCCATCTCTTGCCAGAGCTTTAGCAACCACTGGCGGTAGCCCTGCTTTGTAGAAGATGGAGTGGGTGGGGCAAAGCTGCTTCAGCCGAGGAAGCAGTTCCCATTTCCATGATCAAAAGCAGCTCTCATGTAAGAAATATGCTTGGATTAAAAAGCTTCAGGGCAATTATCTCTGGAGCTTTTCCTAACATGCTGAAGGGCGAGGGGATCCAGGTCCTACACTCTTAACCACTAGTTTCAGAAGGCCTTTTTAAAAAAATGTCTTGCACGTGTACATGCACACTCACACAAAATTATTTCTGTAATGGTGGATTTGCATGTGCACAAAAATATTTCCCCCTGTGGCTCAAGGACCATTCGGAGAAAAAGCTGGATTTGACACACACTTCATCAGGGGATCAGAGCCAGTCAGAGCAACTCCTTGAGAGGCCTGGCATGGTCCACACACGTGCAAGCATACCATTTTCACAGACACACTTTAAAATTTTGGATAGACACTTGGTGTGCCTTAGGTATGTTCCTAAAAATGGTGAAGGCGCCCCAGGGAGCAGTGCTTAGAAACTGGGTGTAGAACTTCTGCACTGATGATGAAGATACCAAACCTGAGCATGGAGCTGTGTGTTGTGGGGCAGCTCAGGTTACATTTTTGGGCTGAGGTCTGGGGTCTGCAGCCCAAGAGGGGCCATATCACCACCCAAAGAGGGGCAAGCATTTGGCAGTTGCAAACAGTGACAAAAACCAGCCCCCTTCTCCTTTTCCTTCTCCTTCTCCTTCTTTTAATAGCAAAGATTGTTACAGTGAGGGAGTGGCAGGCTGGCCATGTGCATGGTTACCGATGCACAGCTTATTATTTTTACTTAAAGTCTACATATCATCCTTTTCTACAGCACAGTGATGCTTATTCCCCAGTAAATGTGGTTTGCACCCAAGGGCAGCAGAAGCAATCTCTGTTTTATTCCTGTAGCCATGACAGAGCTTTGACTTAAGGGAATATAAAATGTGGAAATCTTTGCTGAACCATGCCCCATGAAGAAACCAGTAGAAAAATCAGTGCTGGTGTTTCAGGAAGAGGGCATTTGCGAGAGTGGATGGTCAGGGAATGTCAGCCAAGCCTTAAATACATTTTGCATGTGTTCTCTCTCCCCCCGCCCCCCGCCGGCTGTGCAGCCAGCCGCTTGACCCAGGACTCCAAGCAGATTAGGATGAAAAGGAATGCTATTATATGGGGACCTCCCACTCCAACACGGAAAGAACTCTGCTTGTCTTCAGAGCTGCACCCTTCAGCCCCCGTTTTGATCTGCCCAGCCAATTCCTGATATCACCACAGCTCAGGTCTGGTGTTGTGGAAGGGAGTGAGAACACCTGTGCTGGAGACAGGGCAGTGTACTTCATCCTCTTTCACTTCTAGAAAGTTCAGTCATGATATAGCCTCTAGAGGATGCTGTTGTTTTTCTAAGATGCAGCACATCTTTATTTTATGGTTATGTGTTTATTACTATGTTTAGGTCCCCATTTCTTCCCTCATGCAAGGAGCTGGAAGCAGCTTGCATGATCCTCACTGCAGCTCTGTGAGGCAGGTCAGGGTTAGGCTGAGGAACAGGGCCTGGCCCAAATCCACTGAGTGAGCTCACGGTCAAGTGGGGATTAGAGCCCGGGTCTGCTGGGCCTCCTCTCCAGCTGGGCCTCCCGACCACGACACCATGGTGCTTCTTTTCCTACTTAGTTTCTCCGTCTTCAGCTTTCCTCACTTCCCAGTACTTCAGTCGCTGCTGCTCCCTGGGCTGAACTTGAATTCTCCACAGCTTTCTAACCAGTGCAAGGTCCAATATATCCATAGCTCACCTGCAATAATTCCTAGGGCCTATGTGTGTGAAGCAGCTCACATAAGTTGCCTTGTTCTTTCCTTGAAAAAGCAGGGCCACTTGTCCAAAGTTCATTCTGGGAATGGTTCCCCTGATCAGTCAGGGCTTTGGTGAACATTCTCCAGCATCCCAACAGCTCATCTAATAGTCAAGTGAGGGAGGAACTGTACTGCAGTCTAAAAACAAATATTGTTGAAGTCCACATTTTTCATCTACAATAGGAACAACAAGTTGTCTTTTCCTTCCTATTGCACTAGCTAGTTTTGGTATGTCATTTATTCCCATATATTTTTGGAATGACTTGGCTACTCATTCAGGAAGAGTTCCACAGTCCAGATGTTGCCACCGCACCCTCTCTTAGGAAAGGGAGCTCTGATCCAGCGCAGGTGTCGTTCTCAGCATTTAATGAAGTGCTTGATGCTTGGAGAAGCTGAAATCAGGGTTCTGAACATTTTGGAAATGGGAGTGGTTGCCACTTGCTATTTTTCATCCCTGCCTGAAGACAAGCTCTCAGCATGTGTAAAGGCATAATTTAATACTTCAACTAGTCATTCCTTTTAATAAAGTAGGGCAGACATCAAAGCTTAATTTTTTGTCTTACTAATGCCGTAAAAGCAGACTAGCTTCCCAACCCACCCTCCCCATTATATTTATCAAGGAAGTGGGGGACTACTGACTTTGTTTTCTGAGGAGCATATTTCACTGAGCCCCATAACACTGGGAGGGTCTCAGATCAAAGGAGCACCCGAAACCTGACAGTATTCCAACACGCATTTCCATTCTGCCATCGCCTCCTTCACCTCCTGAGCGTTCCCACCCCTCTCCCATCTCTCTCTCTCCCCCCATCCCCCACCATTTGCTTTCCCTCCCTGCCTTCCCCTTTCAGTTCTTCTGTTGGCTCCAACCACTAGATAGCGCTTGTCTCACAGCGATCAGGCAAAACATCGCAACGATCCACTTTTGCATGAAAGAATCCAGTGCTAAGATGCAGGTAGTTAAGTGGTGCCAGGAATTATTACCCGCCCCTCGCCAATAGACGCTGGTTCAATAAAAAAGCATTGCCTTATCTACTTTATGTCTCTTATTCATTTGTTTGCAATTTAGCGCTTTCAGGGGCAGCAGCGGCGCAGTGCACTGCGTGGCCACCCGGGTGATTTACAACCATTGCAGCTAAAGATTGCTTCTTTCTCCCTTCTTATTCCTTCTCTGGGGCTGCTGCTGACATCAGCAAGTAAGAGCGTGTGCCTCATAATGTGACATCATTTTCAGCAAATCAATAATGGACTAAAATGCTGACTGCCTGGGCTACAAATCGCATGGCAGCTGCCAGGGAAGTGGCAGGAAGGTGCTGGGCACAAAGCGCCCCTTCCTGCACCCAGCGCTCTCTCTGCAGCCGCAGGGAAGCCACATGGGCTGGCGGCCACTCGTTAGCGCCTGCTCCGGGCCCCTGGCTGGCCAAGCGGGGATTTCCCTTCTGCACGCGCTTTGTGGCTTGGCATCGCTCCCAGGTGCAGAGCGACCACAAGGTATGATAATTGCCTGAAATGCATGGGGCTTTGAGGCACGTGGCAGACCATTACCTGACAACCCAGGCGATGGTCTGTCACATGCCCGAAAGCTGCACAACCGCTCAGCGGAAGGAATCACGTTTCTGCCATTCTCCATTCCAGGCATCCCTCGGCTGAGGTGCAGTCCCAGGAATGCAAACACATCCCTCCCGCCCTGCAATTCACTGCAGTCAAGAGAGAAAGCAATCAAGGGAAAGCTACATGCTGGATGCAGCATCGGCAACAGTGTAGAACCACGATGCCTGGTCTCCTAGAGAAGCGGGAGCCAATCCAGCCTTCCTGTGGTCCCAGTCTTGCACCTCGGAAGGCCAGTGCCTTTCCCCTGGCCCTGCCCCCTTTCCAGACAACCTAATTTGCTCAAGAACTGATTTTCTGTAAGCAGATTGCAAGCCATTCATTTTGTCTGTCTGTCTGTCTGTCTGTCTGTCTGTCTGTCTGTCTGTCTATAACTGTCTTTTCCACCCTGTGGCACCAGATACTTTCACTGGCTTTAGAATGGCACAATTATGCAGGCTAAGTTGGAAAGTGTCCCGGCATCTTCTCTGACAGAAGACAGTCCTCTATTTGAAGGGCTGCTGGAGGCAGTAGTCTGCTTAGAAGGGGTCCCTCTGCTTGAAGTGCTGCCCAGTCCATGCCTGGTACAGAGATTTAGACAATCAGTCAGAAGAATCGGGTCATGAAGTTGCTCATCAGCTGCACTGAAACCACAGACTGAGCAAGGGTGCAAACCAGCCAGAGGTCATACAATAACCCTTCCCTGCTATGGGGTCTCTGCAATGCTATTCCTACGTGAAGTAGACCCTCTGAAATGAACGGAACTTAAGTTAGTCATGACTTCATGACCAGGAATAACATTGGATGTAATCCTGCCATGAGATGTGCTGCATTTCTGTTGAAATCTAACAGCTTTGCCTACATCTGACTCTATCTCTACATTTGTATATGCAAACTGCAAGCGGCAGGCGCACCCCCTTGCACTGAACCCGAGTTTCACATGGCGGGAGAGGAGCCCCTGGAGCCAGCAGGCTGGGCCACTGCTCCAAAGGACCGGGTGGCAAAGGGGGGTGGGGGGCAGGGGGGCACCTGCCACTCTCGCTTCAGAGTGAGAATTAGAAAACAGGCTGGGATCGAGGGGGGGTGGGGAGCCCTGCCACCAAGCCCCTCCCCCCACTGCTGGGGGCTGCTCCTCCTCCTCGCTGCAGCTGCTGCATTTTCACCCGCCTCCCACTCTGGCCCAGGCAATGGCAGGGCATGGAGATGCCGTGGCCCCTCACTCTCTGCCCATCAGGCGAGTAGTCAGGCACAGTGAGGGGAAAGACGAGGAGCTGGAGCTGCTTGGACCAGGCTGGGAAGAAAGGGGGCTGGAGGAAGCCCACTGAGGGCTTTGTGCCAGGGGCCCTCCAAAACCTGGGCCATGTTACCAACACCTTGGTTCTAGTCACTGTCTCTGGGCAGCCAGTATCCTAATCTTGAATAAACCCAGAGGGATACTTTAAATTGATTATTTACCCCCCCCCCCCAAAAAGCCCTCATGGGTATTCTGACATGCCACACACGGGCCAGAACCATGTGAGCCTGCCAGCAACCCTCACTGCACATGAGCCACGGTGTGTGAGGGCTGCACTTGGTCCAGGGGACGGACGTGGGCTCCGCCCGCCCGCCCGCTTCTGAATGGGACTCAGAGGCCGTATGCAGTGCACCATTCTGAGGTGATCAGGTTGTCCCTCCTTGTTCTCGTCTCTAGTTTGAGCTTCCCTCCCTTTCACAGACATCTGGGGACAATTGTGCAGTTGTGCAGCAATCCTGCTTTTCTGGGTTTTGTGTCTCTTGTGGAGGGAAAAAAAGCTGAATGTGTACAAATCGAGGAAAAGAGAAGCAGCAAGAACATGGCAAGGACTGATGTTGCACCTGCTCCTTTTGTCTTTGTAAATATAGCATCACGAGGGTGATGACGACTGGTATTGAATTTGCACAACTGGCACAAAGCAAGTTCTTCTAATCAAGACAAGGATTTCTGAAAGCCACAATCCTCTCCTATTGAGCAGGGGGTGGGGGGTCACGGGGGAACAAGGCTGATAAGTGAACCCTGGAACCTACTTCCAGCTCTGCAGCTCAGCTCCAGAGCAGGCACGCCGGAATACTAATGCCAGGCATCGGCTGAAACGTGCTCGCACTTTGCATTTGCCACCCTTCAGAGGGGCCCACAAGCTTTCCCACCCTGCATGAAGTGGATTTTCCATTCCTGGAATGGAAGCATTCGCATCACTTGCAAAGCATGCAAGCAGTGAACACACATAATAAACACATTGCTTACATTGTCTGAACAGGGTTCCATTCCAAAGGGTGTCAGCTTTGTGAGTGTGGGTGGAACAGAATTATAGATGCACTGCGTGTGGCGTAATGGCGAGGGTGCTGGACTGGGGACCTGGAAGATCTGGGTTCTAGTCCTCATTTGGGCTTGAAGTCCACTGGGTGACTTCGGGCCAGTTACTGACTCAGCCTAACCTTTTTGTATCTTGGAGCAGGATGGATATGCAACAGATAAATATCTACAAGGATAGACTCATAAAGTCAGTAACAGCAATGTTGGGGTTCTGTTTGAGTGATATCACCAATGCCCATAATAAGCCTGATTCAGACTATGAATTTGGCAGACCTATGAAGGACGTCGGCATCCGGTACTGAGCCACCCCTCTGCCCTCTGCTGGTCCTCTCCAGCTCCGACTGCAGTCTAAATGGAAGAACAGCTCCCCACCATGCCCAGTCGCTTCCATTGGCTTTCTCAGTGGTGGCAGCAGTGGTGGCACCAAGGAGAGAGGGCTTTCCCTCTCTTCCTCCCTGGCGTTTTGTGCTAGGAAAGCTGGGAAAGGCAATTTTCCCAGAAAGCCCAAGGCTTGGCATGTGCCCTGGTGAAAGTACATTTCCTACTGTCCTTGGCAACCCCACTCGCATCACCACAGCATTCCTAGTGCTTGCCACCAAAGTAGTCACAGGAAAGGAAGCCGCTGGTGCAGCAGAAGGCACGGAGGGGCTGGGGACTCATGCAGGGGGAAGGCCGATACTCATAGCAGGAGCCCAGCCCAAAGGCACCTGGTGCGCTTCACAGCTAAGTGGGGACTAGAACCTGACTCTCACAGGCCCCCAGTCCACCACTCTAACCAGTTGGCCTTGCTGCCTCTCGTCATGGAACAGACCTTTCTTTGATACAGCAAAGCCTTCAAGCGACGCTACTTGGCTATTAGGGCCAGGCACTATGTGTCTACCCCACCTGAGTGAAGAACTGCCCCCGCCCCTCGTCCCCTTAGTTTGCCTGACACGTTTCAGGCATCTAGGTTTCACTGCCATACAACTGTGGTACTGATGGATGGGTGGACAGACACATTAATACCATAATTTGGCTTAACCAATTATGCAGAATATTCCATGTGGTGTTCAGTGCTCCAAACTTGTTGTCCCCCCTCTCCCATTTTAAATACCCCTGCCATTTCACACACATTTTTTGGAGAAGTTATTCAAGACACACATGTACCTTCTTCTCCTTTCCTACCGTTCTTGGCCTCAACACTAGATTAACTATGGAGTGGTCATATCAACAAGATTATCCATTTTAAAAGACATTCCCAGTGCCTGGGCTCCTTAGGATGTGCCTGAGCAAATGTAAAAATGGCTTAAAATAAAGGTTGTGAAGAATACTTTCTAATTCCTTTTTCCCCCCATTTTGAAAGTAGCACTTCAGTGTAAGCGAAGAAATTATGGAAGAAGGACAAGATGAGGAAAACACCTTGCCAAACATTTATGATACTTTGATGCTATTCAGTGCATTTTGTACCACTTCTTGATGCTGTTTCCTTTCATCTTTGCTCTCGTTATCTTTGGTCTCATTTGCTTGCAGTGTTGTTGAATTTTATTGGTTGTACAGGCCTATGTGATTTTGTTTATGGGTGCCTCCAACATCACCCTCTAGGAGTTAACAATGTGAGATCATAGACAATATTTCAAGGAATAAGCCAGCTGATATGACTGAACAGCGCTGGGACCAACCATGGGCAGAGAAGAGGAAGGGAAATGCCTTCAAGAAGAAAAGCGTCAGAAGATCATGCGGTCACATCAAGCGTTGAAAATAGCCTAAACTGGGAAGTGGCTTTAATTCACATAAACCCAACCAGAACATCAAGCGAGGGTGCAGTCCTGTCCTTGTCTAGCCATCGACACCGGTGGACATCAGCACTGCTTGTCGCACCAATTCCACAGTTGTTGACTAAACAGTGTATGGGGAAATGCTCGGTGTTGGCTGCCCCGACTCTCCCACTCTTCTGTGCTGCCAGATAACCTCTGACTTCAGGACTGTGAGAGGGAGGGAGGAACACCCTGCTATGAGCCCGCTTCTCCCAACCATTTCCTTTCCAGCACATCAAAATGAAAAGCTTATACAAGGCAGCCCCTCACTGGAGCTCAGCAGGGCTTGTTGCGACACACAGGCTCTTCCCTGAGAACAGTTAGCCATCAAAGTAGCGGCAGTCAAAGCAGCCATCCCTCTGATCCGTGGGTGTAGCCTCTGCCCACGTGAAGAGTCGATTCCCAGCTGAAAAGGCCCCCTCCCCCCTGCATTTTCCCAGAGTCCAGGTGCCACCTCAGGGTGGTTCACACTGCCTGGACAGGTGGGAGTGCCTGAGGTTACATAATCAGCCCAGCTGCTTGGCCTGGCGCTGCCTTGCTGGGCCTAGGAAGTCACCCGCCTCCCTCCGTGCTCTGCAGCGTCTCCCCCCATGCCCAAGGAGGGCTGGTTCTCAGTAGTGCCCAACTAACCTTACCTGTTAACCCTGCCTTTGCCAACGGCAACGCCTCCCTGCTGTGTGCTTCTCGCACATCCTGAACCCGAACAGCCTGGCTGGAAATCCTGCACTGGGAGGAAGCTGGGCCGCATCCTCACACAAGCGGCATCCTACGCACCTTCTCTGCAGAATTTGCAATTGGCTGAATGGAGCAGCAGGATTCTGTAAGTCACTGCAGGCTCCTTGCCAGGAAAAAAGGTGGAATAGAAATGTAATAAGTAAAAATAAATAAATAATGGGGGGCAGGGGAGTTGGCTCTGCTGCCTAGAATCGCACCCAGCATCCCACTCACGGTTGCACCATGGCTTCTCTATGAAGGCATTAGGATACTGGCGTTCTATTTCTGATCACTTTTCTAATCGTTCTTAGCATGGAATTATCTTTTTCACATGTGATGTACACCTGACTGAAGTGCCTGCTGAAGTGTCCATCCAAGCTCTGTGATCTCTTTCCAAGTCTGCTCATCCATCCAGGGCACCTCACTGAGAACAGCCGCTATGTCGAATGCAATCCCAAAACTGGGATTTTTCCAAGCAGCCTTGTGTGCTTGCACTCACTGCAAGTGCAAGGGGAAGGAGCGTGTGGGCCCCACACAGCCCTTCTGAGCATCTTACCCCCCTACTCATGAGGGCCAAGTTCTGAAAGGGGACACTTATTCTCTCTGCGGAGACTCCCTAGGCATGCAGCCCGACTGAGTTTCTTATGTTTTGGGTGTTAAAGATGAATAAATCCATGAGTTCTTTCTGTGCCTGGAACTGGCACTGAATTAAATTATTTTCTTTCCGAAGAAGAAGCACAACTGCCTTGCTCTTCTGTTTTCTGCTTCTTCCAAATGTTTGCACTCATCCTGAAAGGGGCAAAGCACCAAGAGCTAAGTGTCCTGCATGTTGTGTTGCCTGCTACTCTTATTTGTGAGCCTCCCAGGGAGCTTAGGCTACTGTGCGGCAGAGAAATAATATGAATGACGATGGAACGATGGCATGATGCTGCCTGTAAAAGCCTATTCCTTTGTTGTAATCCAGAATGTGCTTTGCTGTGTGGACAAGGCAATTCCTACATAACTTTTTCGTAACTCTGCTGGGTGAAAGAAACTCCCATTTGCATCACGATGATGGAGGTATGTTGGTTTGGTAGCCTTTAGAAAATTAAAATTGCCTGCTGTTACCTTGCCTTCCCACTAATGCACCCTCACACAGCACGCAAAGAAATGCTTCAAAAGAAAAATCTCCAAAATGGCCATGAACGGAAAGTAGATGAAAGCTTTGCAAAGGCCTCAAATTAGATTAAAATGACGACAAATGGAGGTGCAGCTCTGGGGTCGTGCCCCTTTCAATAACAGGATCCGAGAGCTCTCAAACATTTGGTTTCTGTCAGTTCCATGGGAGCCGACTGGTCTCTCATGACCGAGGTTTTTCATCGCGCTTTGCTGAAAGCATC
The DNA here is from genome assembly GCF_004798865.1 of Varanus komodoensis. NCBI lineage: Eukaryota > Metazoa > Chordata > Lepidosauria > Squamata > Varanidae > Varanus > Varanus komodoensis. Next base: position 10,571,269 of record NW_025335627.1, read on the forward strand.
AAGGAGAAAAGCTAAACAGGATAATTCCCACATTCTGCCGGGTGAGTCATTTCCCGCATGCTTTCAAAGGCCGCCTTGACAGGCCAAGGGAGCTGTGCTGACAAAGCAGAGGAAGCACACTTTTGGGGAGGGGGCGGGGGCGCCCGCAGGGTGGCTGGTTCAAACAGGCGTTCTTGCTGCAGAAAACACCTGCAGCCCACTCTGGCAAGCGCGGTGCTCCCGTTCAGCTGGCCCTTCTGCAGACAGATGGATGGGTGGTGGGCTTGGAGGGCTTCGAACCATCCATCCGGGTAGCTTGACACAGCCCCCCCCCCCCGCAGCCCCTTTGAGTGGCTTCCAAGCCAATCCATTCCTGTCTCTTTCATAGTGTGGAAAGAAAGAGGTGGCAATGGAATTAATGAAGCTGTTCCATGCAAAAATGGCCTTCGATGCTCGCAATCACAGGGAGGGGAAAAAGACTCTGGCAAAAGACGTTTTGCTGATGGGGCAAATTGTAGCTGTGCTGCTGTGGCAGGTTGCAGATGCAGCATTAACACAGGCTGGTGACAGCCAACAGATCATTATGGGCTGGCTTTGATTAAAGGTTCGACAGGAGGGCCTAGCGCAGAGGCGAAGCACCGAGAGGATGCAAGTAGGTATGACATGAAGGGTAAGAAATGGGGCCTGAAAGCCCCATGTCGCCTGGTGGCTCCTGCTTAGATATTCTTCTGGTGTTGCTGCCATTCAAAGTTACTCTTGATAGGCTCAGGCCAAGAACTTGACCTGTGATGTATGAAAGGAGTACCACGTGTGACTTACATGTCAGTACACTTGGTTTGTGCCTTAAGCCATATCATTTCCGGATGTGATCTTGTCAGATCATATAACGAAAGCTGGGTTGAGCCAGATAGTGCAGAGAGAAGGGGAAGGCTTCCAAAGGAAAAGCCGGGGGCTGCAGGAGAGGCTTCTGGTGATCCACTGTAAGAATCTCTCGTAGAATAATTGGCCACCATCAGAGATGTGTTACATAACATCTAATGCTACATAGACTACCCGTGATTACTAATTTTGGAGGGTTTTGAGTTGTCCCCAAGCTATGCTGCCTCTGGGTTTGAGGGTCTTGGACAAGACAGCCAGTGTGGTGCAGTGGTTAAGAGCGTGGGACTGGGACTCAGGCGATCTGGGTTCTAGTCCCCGCTCAGCCATGGAGCCAACTGGGTGACTTTGAGCAGTCACAGACTCTCAGCCCAACCTACCCCACAGGGTTGTTGTTGTGGGGATAAGATGGAGGAGGAGAATGATGTAAGCTGCCTTGAGCCCTTTGTAGGAAAAAGGCAGGATACAAATCGAATTTAAAAAAAAAAAAAAAAGACACGCTCCAGGAGGCCCAATCTTGAATGAGCCAACCTTCTTACCTCCTTTGCCACCCACTGTTTGTGCGCCTCATCCTCCTTCTCGTAATTTCTACCACTTGCTCGCTTGGCACTCCAAGAGTCAATAAGCAAGGAGGCAGCAGCGGCTTCTGCTGTTCCTCCTCCTCAGCAGCAGCAGCAGCAACACTGTTGCCTCAATGAGAGTGAGAAGGTGAACCAACAGGTTCCAAACAGGTAGAGCCAACAGGTTGAAGAGGAGCAGCAAGAGGAGCAGGGGGATTTGTCCACAGGTCCCTCTGGGGGATCTTGTCAGTGGCCCTTGGCCAACCACGCCCATCCTCACTACTAGGTTTGGAGGTCTGGCAGTCATTCAGCAGTGGGCAACCTCCATCACAGTTCCCCAGAAGTGCTGTGCCTCTGTTTGACCAGAAACTGTCTAATATTTGGGGAGCTTCTGAATCAGCATTTCTGCCTAGGTCACACCAGATGAGAGATCTGTGGGGAATCTGAGATGGGTCATATGTCTGAAAATCTGATGGAATTTCACAGTTCTTGTCTGCTGGACCAGGGCTGTTGCTGACTCACTAGTGTGCACATTGAGTCCATGTGTGGACCTCCATCTATACCACGGTCTGCACTTTGTACATTTTTAAAGACACACTAAGTAAATTCGTGCAATTATGCAATTTGTCCCAACTGGTGCCCCCAAAACTTGCAGAAGTTGACCGCATGCTTTTTCGGATGATGATGTATGCAAAACAAACTATTTTGCTCTAGGTGCATATGCTATTTCCAGTGCTGATATGTATAAACCACACAACATATTGTGATTAGAACAAATTGTATTGATTGATGCAAACAGTACAATTTAAGCACATTTCTTTAATATTTTTTTGAATGTGAAAATGTAGCCTGTCTTAGAGATGGAAAAATACTGACTCCATCTGCTTCTGAGCCAAAGCAAGTGAACGTCCCCCACCAATCCCCGCTTAATAAAAGGACAAAAGAGTACACCAGTTTCCATTAAAGGTATGTAGGCTAAATTATAGATATAGATTCCAGTGTAGAAATGATGATGATGAATTAAATAGAACAACAATACATCTCATCTGTTGGCGATGCATGTGACCATTCCACTTAAATATTTCCCTGCCTTGCAGTTTTATTCCTGCCTCCTGTTTGTCTCCCACTCTAGCAAAACAAGCACGACCTTGATGAGAAACAACGTGTTCCGCAGTGCTGCTGCCTAGGTCAACCCCCTGTTTCTAGTCTGGGATTAAATAGAAGAGGGGGAAATGCCCTCTCCGGTCTACCGTGGGGCCTGCCTCTGAAGCAGCACGGAAAGTAGCCAGTTGGCTGCGGGCTGGGTCTGGGCCATGGTGCACCCGTGCGGCCGAGCCAGCTCTGCATGCCGCCAGCCCCTAGAAGGTCAGTGCCTGGACCTTCTTCCTGCCTGATGCACCCATGCTGAGCACCCCACTTGGCAGGACCCCTGGCTTGGCTTAGCGCAGTGATTGACCCTGCTGCATAAGTTATTCGGAGGATTTAACTGGTGGTACTTTACAAGGTGGAATCCGAGTGAAGCGGGTGCTGAGCCCTGCCACCCACTAATCCTGCCCTCCAAATGCTCTCTCCGGGCCTCCCAACAATCACAGGCACAGCCGAGGAACCAGAAGGAAGTCGACTTGGGTGCAACCTAGTCGGGTGCATGCAGAGGCGAAGCGTCGGCCTGGGAGAGTTAAACCGGCAGCATGGATGAAGCTTTCCAAGAAGGATTATGTTGGGAAAAGCTGTGAACCAGCTCAGTAGCCTGCCTTAAATTTCAGGTCTATGTGTGAAAAAGTGTGGTGGCGGGGGGGGGGGGGGTCACCTGGTCTGCAGATTTTTGAAAACAGCACTGTAAACTGTTTTAGTTTACTTTATTGCAGCCATACTACAATTTATGTACATCAAAAATATTCACTACACAACTGTTGGTCCTTGCCATCAATTAACAAAAAAGGTACCTACACACACAAACACACACACACACACACAAGCTACAGCAAGAATGTCCTTATCGTGTGATCTGGGGCTGGAAGGGGCCATTTAAGGCACTGAGTCCAACCTCTGCTCAATCAGGAATCCAGCTTAAAATATGCCTGCCAGATGGCTGTCCGGTCTCTGCTTTAACGTCTCCAGTGATGGAGAGCCCACCACCTCCCTAGACCATCAGTCCCATTGTCTGACCGCCCTGACCCTTCGAAGTTTCTTCCTGGTGTTCAGCTGCAAGTGGCCTTCCTGTAACTTTAGCTCGTGATCGTGTGTCTCAGATTGCAGCCCTCGTCTGCTGGAAGCGTGATCTCATCTCCCCCACCAGTGCTCCCTTCTTGAGACTAAACATAGCCAGGTCCTTCAATCTTTCCTTGCAACACATCTTTTCTAGTGCCCAAATGATCTTTATTGTCCTTCTCTGGATCCACCCTAATGCATCAGAATCTTTCCTACATTGTGATGTCTAGAACAGAAGCAGTATTTGGTATGAAGTCCGTTCAGTGCTGAGTGCAAGTGGAAAGAACAATCCCCATGATTTCGAAGTGATACTTCTATGGATGCAACCTAAAATTGCATTTGCTTTTTTTGCAGACACATTGCACTGCTGTGCAGTTTATGATTGACTACAATGCAAATATTTTTTCATGCGTGTTACTGCCAAGCCAGTTATCTCCTACATTATACCTGTGCATTTTATTACTTTCTCGTAAATGATGAACTTTGCACATGTGTCTGTTTAAATTCATTCTGCTATTTTCTGTCCAGTTTTCTAATCAATATCATTTTGAATTTTGTTTCTCTCTTCTAAGGTACCAGCTATCCCACCCAATTCTGTGTCATCTGCAAATTTTACATGCATTTCCCCATCTCAGTAACTTCCTGTTGGGTTTTCTTGCCATGGAATCCTATTTAGTGCTCCGAGTTTATTGAAGTCAACTTTCCGGAGACCAAGAGTGCTCATGCAGACATTTAAATAGTGCTTCATCATCAGCAGATTTGCCTGCTTCCTTGAGTGCTTCAGAAGTATTGTTGAAAAGTGTGTCCTTTTGCATTTTTTGCAATGCCTTCAAGATGTGTGTTTCAGTGCTGTCTTAATACCTGGATTATTCTGTTGAAGCAGAGCTGCCTCAATTGCCCCAGAGCCTCTAGGATCACCACAGAAAGGGAGGAACCCACTTACCTGATGGAGCAATCCAACAGCTTCAGTTTTTAGCTGACACCATTTTTCATAAGGGCAAGATGCACTACTTAGAGTGTGGAAACCACATATTTTTTATTGTTGAACTAAAAGGTGTTTTAAGAACTACCCTTGTAAATCTGAGCAACAGTACCATTGTTCACGAGTCAAAACTTCATCTCAGCATACCCTCGACTGCACTGATGATTAGGAATATATGGGCAGATTCCGCTGGAACCCTGCCCTAAAATAGCTGCTTTTGTATCTTTAAGAAGAAATACAAAGCCTCCCTTGTTGATGTTGTAAAATATTTGTATTAATTACTTCTATGAAGACCTTTTTATCTGACCAATGTTTTAATAGCTAGAGTAATTTTTAGAAAGCATTTTATTGCTACTGTGCCCTTGGCTTAACCTGAATTGTGGCTGATGAGGGGTTTTATCAGGAGGTACATTTGCTTGTAAATTTGTGTGTGTGTGTGTATGGAGGGGGTGGTAACAGATAAAATTCAGAGTGTAGCCCAGACACCCAGCCCAGCTATGAGCCCCTTATGAGTCACTTCAGGTTTTTAAAAATGGGAAGCATAAATGTTCTAAAATAAATGACTAAACTGTTTTCTCTCATACACACCTATTCGTGCACTGGTACGTGCACTGATGATCGAGATGCATCTCCAGTGTCTTAAGTTGACTGGAAAAGGGCGGCCTTCAGGTTCCCATTCCAATTGACATGAATGGGGATTGCGGTGCGGGGCGGGGGGAGACCTCTAAATCAGAGTTCAGCCATGAACCCTAAAACATTCTGTTTAAAATAAAATAAACATTGTATTTACCCAATATTTTAGTAGTTAGATTTTATCTTCATTTTTACCATATTTTACTGTACCTCAGAGAGAGATTTAGCTGCAACTGTAGAGGGTAGATTATAGTATTATTGTTTTATTGCATCATTGTATTTATTAATTGTACTGTTGTGCTTTTACCATTGTTGTGTTTTATATTAATGATTGTATTTTCGATTCTGTAAACCACCCAGGGAGAGTTTGAGCTGAAGGGCAGTGGAGCAATGTAATGAATGAATAAATAATACATTCTGTGCCATTCCGCAGGTGGGGGGTGTCCTTTCTCCATTTGGAGACCTGGCCTGCAAAATAAAATAGAGTGACCTGGTTCACATGACATGGCTCACTGTGGGCTGATTTAAGCTGCAATGAGCTGCGGTGTCATATGACATAAGGAGCACGCACCACGCGCGCTCGCCCTGCTGTGCACACCCAGTGAGCCTGGCTGGTGTGTGGCGGAACCGCCCTCACGTGAACCACACTCTGTCCCAGGCAAGGTGACGGCCATCAGTGCCCTGCGTGTCACGCAACCAGAGCACGGGAGCCACGGAGGGCTGCCGTGTCCTGCGAACCAGCCCCACAAAGAAGGCCAGCAGCCCCATTCCCTCGACCTCGGCCCTTTGCTCTGCGCCTTTGGGTGTGTGCAGTTGCCTGTGTGCTAAGCAACCCACCTGCCCTTCAAGGGCAGCCTGAAAGGGCCCTGCCTGCCTGCCTGCCTGCCTTTCTGGCACTGGCCTTGTCGTTATCACAATGCACCAGTCCCTGCCAAAGCTGACAGTTTGGAATGTTGACTCTGAAATTTATTTCCTCTGCTCCGATCTTTTATTTTTATGCACAGATCTATTGTATGCGAACTCAGATTAATTGATTTGCTGTTCAGCACAGCAAGAGGCAAAGTGGCTGAAAATTAATGTCTGGAACACATCTGCTAATAGCATTAAGGCTGGAACCCACCATCCTCTTTCTAAAGTAGCCCCTTGCACATGAGCCGGTGTGAGCGAAGCCCTGGGAAAGAGGGAGCTCCTCCTCAGTTGCTGGCCCTGTTGCTCAAGGTGGCAACTCAGCTGCAGAGGACCCTGGGAACCTCAGGGGGAAAGCCCTTGAGCAGCAAAGCCTGGCCCCGGTCAGTAAGCAACATCCACGCACCCACCCGGCCACCCATCCCTTCAACCAGGAGGTTCCCTGGCCAAAGAGGTCCCCTGTATCCTTGGTTACGGAAGATGCCGGTGCTGCACCAGCATCACTGCTTGACCGTTCATTTCCAAGCACTACGTGAAGGACACGTGTCGCTTGCTTTGAAGCCCTCAGTGGCCAGGGGCCCGAGCAGGCCAGTGACCATCTCTCCCAACGTGCGCCTGCCTGTGCATGCAGAACATCACGGGACATTCTTCCCTGGCCGCTCTCCTTGCCTTCCCAGGCGAGGCAAGCAGCAGCCGGGGAGAGAGCTGCCAGTGTGGCTTCCCATTTCTCTGTGGTGGATCCCCATTTTTGGAATGCTCTGTTCAGAAAAGCCTCCCTTGGTGATGGGGTGTGTGTGGCAACGGCCTCTGTGACTGTCCCAGGCCTTTCAAAGACATCAGCCGGCAGTGGCTTTCTATGCTCTGCCGTGCACAATGTTTCTCCGTTATTTTGAGGATGGGGTGTTCCAGAGAAGGAGCCCCAGGCCCTGAGCCATCACCAGGGGAGGCACAGGATAGTCTGCTCAGGGAGCGCTTTGACCTCAGACCTGGGAATTAGAGCTTCAACTTCCCTCCTGGCCCCTTGTTGCCACCTGCCCTCCAGTGCTGGGGAGACTACCTCAGAGATACTGTAGGTTAAAGGAGGTATTTCAGGGCACTGGGAGAGGAAAGAGTGGCGCAGCCAGGAGATGGTGTGTCCTGAAGCTGCTCCAGAGATGCATGAAAAAAGCCACACCTTGCAAAAATGCCAGGTGAGAGAGAGGTAAGCGGAGGTTGCTGCCACCGCTTCTCCCATGCTGCACTGCATGCCTGCAAACCTCCAGGCTGTTGGATTGTGCCCTAAGGCGTTTTTATCGATGGTCAGCCTCCCTGAGAGTGGGTTTTCCTACCTGAAGAATGGGACTCTTCTTGAAAAAAGAAATGGAGTGCATTAAATCAATGGAAACTTGTCAGCGGAGAGTTAGCTTTTAATTGTTGATGATCTGTTGGGCTGGAAGCCAGTCAAAAGACAACACTGTGAAGCAGTGTGGACTAATGGCTCTGACCAGGCGACGCATTCTGAGCTGTGGGAAAAGAAAGTGCCGCACTGGCCGGGGTCCCGCTTGCGATCGTTAACCCCGTCCATGATGCTTGCTTCAGCCTGGGCTCCGCCAAAGGGAGCACCTTCCTCCGGCCCAGGGTCCAATGTGACAGATAGCAGGAGGAATATATTTTTGGAGGTGAGGATCAAGCACAGGTGTACTGGCATGGAAACACTTTCTGCTGAATCAGAAAGCCAAGCCAAAGAAGGAGCTGCAGATGTAGCCTCAGCATCGACACTGTGTTGCCCTTGCGCTGAGAGCACCTGCCCTCCTCAGCCCTGCGGATGCAGCGTTCAAAAGCAGAGCAATCACGTGGGAGGGGAAGGGCTGCGGAGAGCCATGCAGCGCTGACGGCGTGCAAAGCCGCAGGCAGGGGGAAGTGTGCCATGATCTACAGAGGTGGGATTTTGAAATGTCACCAGTAACTGATGATGCAGGAGGAGAAAGAGAATTGTGGTTTAGAAGGTGCTTGCAGGAGGTGCCTGTGAATCCCCAAAGCAGAGGCACACCTAGCTGGAAACAAGCCAGCCAAAGGGCAGGAAGGGGCTTGCACGTGCTCACCGGGACACACAGGTGCAGATTTAGGAAGTGTGGATTTAATTTAAACAGAGAGGCAGTCCATCTCAGTATTGTTTGGAAGACTGACCAGGGGACTCAGTCTGCTGTCCAGGTGATGTGTCTGGCAGCGTCTGGCTCTGCTGTTCCTTCCGATGGGTCTTTCCCTTTATACCAGGCTTGGGCTAATCAGCCCTTCGAACAGAGGGCACCTTCAGGGGGGAAGAGAGTCCTGTAGCAACCCTTCAGCCAGAGGCCTGTCTGCTGCAGAAGGGGATCCCTGGCCACCCTGCAAGGAAGGAATGTCTGGAGGAAGGTGCAACATGGCTTGGATCTCTCCAGGCCCTTGGCGTGCTGGGAGAAGAACATCCCTTCATTGGTTTGAACACTGGACTGATCATCGGCTTCGTCTCTGCAGCTACTGTCTAAGAGCAAACATGCACTGTGGGTTGGGGATTTTGCCACAGCATCTCATGTCGACAGGCTCCTTGCTGTGAAATGTCTCTTTCCAAGTAGTCATCTCACCCCCGTTGGAGGGAAGAGGAAATCCCCTGCCCAGCCAACCCAGCTCCATCACCTATCTCCTGGGAAGTCCCAGCGTTTCAACATGCGAGCCACACACGAGCGGCTCCTCGTTCTTTTTGGCAAAGACAGTGTTACCCCACGGCTGGTGCTGCAGCAGGAGCAGACAGGCAAGTTCTGCATCCATGGTCTGCCCATTTCAGGCTTGCTCCCTGAATGCAAACCCGTTTTCCTTCTCTGGATGCTTGGCCTACCCAAGCAGGACCCCCTGCTCCAGCGGTGGGGAATGTCAGCCCCTCCAGTTGCTCTTGTGCTCCAACTCCCACCAGCCCCTGTCAAAGGGCGGAGGGACACAAGATGCTCCACACCCCTACCCTGCCCTGCCCTGCCCCAAATGCAGATTGTCTGGTGTTGAAGAAGTGACCCCTGGGCCCTGGGGCTACAGGACATGGGAACCCATTGGCCCGGGTGCCCCAAAAAGAGACTCTTGTCTCCCAGATCCTGCGTTTTGTACCAGACTGAGCAAAGCTTGGCTGCCTGGCTCTGCTGTTGGGTGTGCTCAACAAGCAGGAGATGTAGAGCAACAAGCCAGAATCACAGCGTGAGCCTGTCATCCCAGTTCAGAGCTTGAGAGAGAGTGAGAGAGCTGGGAGGCATCTCCCAACTGTAGCGATAGGAAGAGAAGACAAGGGAGCCCATGCTGGGCTGTAATGTACTTGCACTAAGGCACGCAACAGGAGCTCAGAAAGTAACTGATCTCCTCTTGCTAAAGGAGGAAGAACTAGCCAAGACTTTCAGTTACATCAAATGATTTGACATGCTTGTCTTGACAGAAGTTATTCATAAAAGCTGAATATTTAATTCAAACCCTCAAGACAATGTCTGTATTAACATGCCTTTTGAGATAGCTCTGTCTCCCCCAGCCCCAGATTTTAAATTCCTAACCTTTTTATGGGTCTCTTCCTTTTTCCTAGCTACCCATATCCCATTGTTCCCTGAGGTCCTAATCAATTACTACTCTATTTATTGTATTTGATATGAAGCCGGTGTGCCCAATTAATCCAGAGATGCATTAAAGTGAAAGGCTTTACAATTGGGATGAACGCATCTTCCTTTCTGTCATGTCTCGGGCTTGTGAATTAAATTTAAAGAAATGTTAATGGAATTGTCAATAGCACATTGTAGAAAGGTCATAATGGGCTGGCTTTAATAAATGGGATTTTTGTGTGTTATTCCTTTATTATGTTAGAATGCATTTTCTTCTATTGTCTTGTAAAAGTGGAGGAGAGTTGCTTCCCCCATTGGCATGTCTGTCGTGCTGTCATAATTGCCATCTTTCCTGCGTGCATCAGACTTGGTGCTTTCTCAACCATCACTACAGAGCTGGATTTTATTATTTTATTTCTTAAAGCATTCCTCCATTTGTGATTGTAATGAAACAGCTTCTGACGTTACGTCAGAGAGGTGAACTATGTAGTGGTTAAGTGGCTCATTAGAATGCTTCGAGTTGACACTGCCAAGATTGCTAATTCGGAAATAAATACTTTTATGGCGGTGAGATGTTCGCCATCTTCGTGGCTTGTGTATCTCACATACAGGAGAATCCATCCTGAATTCAGTGACAGGCTGTAGTTTCTTCTCTAAAGCAGGGATGGAACATGTATAGCCTATGGGGATCACCATCAGGACTCCTGCCAAGTCCTGCCCCCTGCCTAAGCACCCACCCCACACAAGCTAATGGGGAGCTTGAGAAAGCTGGTGGGAAAAGGAATCCCAGCTGCTGTCACCAGTCAGAGATGCCAGCAGGTTTTCCTCTTTCCCAGCATGCCGCATGCCTTGCCAACTGGAAGGGGGGTGTAAGACTCATTGTGTTGCCTCCCCACATCTTCCCCAAGGCGGACTCCACTGACTGACCTGCTGGGAAAGCCCGCACCCTCCCATGGGGAGTGCCCAGCTGAGGTGCTGGCTGGAGCGTCACTCCTCCACTGGAAAGCAGCAGAGGAGCAAAGAGGAGTGATCCCAGCCCCAGGGCCAAGCACGACTGGCTCAAAAGGATAACAACTTTCCCACGGGGCCCTCCCCACCATAAATGCTTCCATTCCACCGTTAATCAATTTTACTTAATTCAACACATAGCTGGCTCTATTCCAAGGGTATGGAACGGGTGTATAATTAAAAGCTTCCAACTGCATCCATTAGCTTGCACAGCTACCCAATTCTACCCTTCGCCTCGCTCCCAGGAGCCAATCTGAATTAACAGCATTCGTGCTGCTCTGAAAGACATCTGGCCTTGGGCTGTAGGAGGTCTGCAGGAAAGAGGGGTTCCCAGGCTGAAAGTGCGGTGCGAAGAACTTGCCACTGCACGCCGGTGCCATCCTGATTCACTGCAAAGGCAGCCAGCTTAAAAGGGGATTCCCGGCTTATCTGAATGGGCAGGAGGGAAGGGCAGGCAAGTGCAGCCACAACGTGGTCGGGTGTGCGTGGAGGGATCCGTGTGGCTCTAGCATGGCCCACCTGGTTCTCAAGGACAGCAGCAGGTGGCAACAGCCGCAGCAGGAGAGGCTGCCGTGACCCATGGAACGGCCTCCGTCTCTTGTCTCCAAGCCTCTGCTGGGGGCGGCTGCAACCTGAGCTGGCAAAAGGCTTCGGCCGAGGAGGAAGAGTTATCTGACAAGCAGGGCAAATTGTCATGGGAGCCAGACCGTTTGCTCAGTCCAAGGTCTCGGGAGGTCTAGACAGGCGCTTGAGATGTAGAAGGGAGAGAGACTGCGAATTATACCCAAGGAGAGGACAATTCGTGCTCCAAAGGACGGGACAGGGGATTGGAGCACTAAGGGGAAATGGTCCTCACCCAGGGTCCATCGCCCCAGATTTTTTTATCTGTTAAGATCAGGGGGCATAAAGGAGGAGGGCCTGAAGGGTCTTTGGGTACCTCTTCAAGGAGAGGTTCCACTCTTGCTGCCGGACTTTCTGCCGAAGAACGCCCTGCTACCCTGTGCCACTGATCCCTGCGGCCAGTATAGCATTCGAGTGTATTGCTCAGCTAGGTGAAACTTTGTTATTTTGCGTCCGAGAAGGCCAACTGGGCCAGGGATGGGGGGGGAGGGGGGCAGTTGTGGGTGTTGATTGGTTGTGTAGTGTGTTAGTGCTGCTCTCCAAATCCCCTTTTCCTTCCCTGCCCTTTTGTGTGAATTGTGTGCTTTGTGTGTTTTAGCTGTTTTAGTACCCTCAGCCCTTCTCATTCAACCTTCTAATAAATTCCAACACTTGGACTTTTGTGTGCTGAATGCAGTGTCTGGTTTGGGGTTCAGGACCAGGGATGGTCTGGGCAGAAATCATAGCCCAATTGGCCATGGGAGTGGGGAATCCTGGACAGCCGTCCTCTAAACTCCTTGCCTGAACTGCTTGAGGTTGACCAGTGTGGTTGGTGCTGGTTTCTGCTGAACCTGGATCTCCACACAATGCCAAGGTGGGTATGTTGGTGGAGCGCAGAGTTTCATGATAACTAGGAGTGTGTTTCAATTAACGGCTGCCTGCGTGGATGTGACAGGGCAGGGCAAGCAGCTGACGTGGTGGTTGCTAGTCAGGAGGAAAACGAGCTCTAAGGAGGGGGTTGAAAGGGGCCTGATGTCCCTGCCTAACAGGGCTTAAATTCCTTGGGATTTAAGGGGTAGGAGATGTATCCAGAGACTGGCGGAAGCTGCAGGTTTCCTGAACATGCCAGGTGATTGTCCAGCCACAAGGGTCTGGCTGATCTGTGGAATGTGGAAGATGACATGATTGTTCCTGGTGAAGTTCTGCTGGTGATCCATGGATTGTAGGGCACTAAAGAACCTCAGCAGGCAGCTACAACAATTCAGAACCACCACCACCCCCCGGCCAAATCTAACCCAACATGGCTTGCAGCTAGGAGTGGACAGATTTGGTTAACTCCATTCTGCCTGTGTTTCACCAAGTGTCAGGCACCCAGACAATGAGTTCAGAGTTTTTAAAGTGGAATTTTGTTCTGCCAGCACCCATTTGCGTTGACTCTAATGTGTACTTGTCCAGGTGCACATTAATCAACCTGCCCTAGCTAATGTCTGTTGGTGTTTATGCAAATTAGCACACTTCACTCCAAAGTGAAAACCTGGCCTGCAAGTCTGGGTGATTCAGAAAAGAAGCAAAATCACTGTGCAACACACAGAAATCAGAACTTGTTTGAATTGCTGGCAAATTTTTCCAGTGTCCCTCACAATCTCCCTTCTAGGGCCTATTCCACAGCAGAGTGGGCAGTGAAGAAGTTGCTCTTCTTTGCTTCCATTTCATCCAGCCAAGTTGTTCTGGTGGTGAAGGGGATTTTCTACTCCAGGCCCCAAGGCAGTGAGGAGGAGCCCCCTGAAACCTGCAGCGACATGTTTTCAAAACACTTTGCTGATAGCATCACTTGCATCTGCTCTGATTTCAGTGCCACATTGGAAACAGACTCTGCTGTGATAACTAAAGTGAGCACTCGTCCAGCTTTGATGGGTGAATTTCAACCTGTACTGCCTGATGAGAGCCAGTGTGGTGTAGTGGTTAAGAGCATGGGACTGGGACTCAGAGGATCTGGGTTCTAGTCCCCGCTCAGCTATGGAGCCAACTGGGTGACTTTGGGCCAGTCACAGACTCTCAGCCCAACCTACCTCACAGGGTTGTTGTTGGGGGGATAAGATGGAGGAGGAGATGTAAGCTGCCTTGAGCCCTTTGTAGGAAAAAGGCAGGATATAAATCGAAAAATAAAAATAAAATAAAAATAAATGAATTGCCTGCTTGAAAGTCTCATCTGTTTCATATCCATCCTTAATTTTTTAAAATGCTTTTAAACTTATTTTTTCCTTGAAGTATACATCTCATTGTAAATAGGAATTGAACCTAAAGTGCTCGTATTTATTCACTACTGCACTTTTTTTAGCACTGGCAACTGTATTTGCAAAATACAGAGCAGTCAAGTGCTGTTTCCTCGTGCTGCATTTTGATCTGTCCACCCACTGACTGAACAAGGACCCCCAGCCACTGCTAGTCAATGCAGGGTAGGGCAGGGCCACTGGTGGCCCTCCAGATGTTTCAGCCACCAGCTCTGGACAATACAGTCAGTGGTGAGGGATTGTAAGAGTTTAGGCTGAAACACCTGGAAGGTTGCAAGTCCCCCCCACCCCAATTCCATGCTGTAGAGTAACTGAGCTCAGTTGACAATGACCTGACCAAGAGGGCAGCCTTCCGATGCTCTTTCCAAGTTAGTTCCGTGATGGCTCCCATCCACTGCCCACACGAGCAAATGCATGGCACCAGTGGCCCACCAGTAGCTTTCCTGGCTCCCTCCCAACCCTGCCGCCGCCACACCAGAAGGGCTCTTATGTGTTTAGCAAGTGAAGCGACAAGCAAACATTCAGCAGCTCCCCCGCAACATGCGCCGCCATAGCAAGAAAAGTCACGCTTGGTCATACACACAGCTGGAAAGCCCAGAGGGTCCTGGCTGGAAGCCAGCCGTCTCAGTCCCCTCTCCATTGCAGCCCAGGGAGAAAACTCTGATCTCTGGTTTCTCTTGGCTGTGCCAGCTCCTTATCTGCATCCGTTTGCCACGGGTGCTCCCAAAGACAGCTGTGCATTCGGAAGCAGTGCTCAACAGCTGCACCTGGATCAAATGCCCCATTTGCCTGACGAGTGAGCTGGCCCATTGTACGTCGCAATGAGTCTCTTACCCGCGTAATTGCAGGCCTTTGCCACATGCAAATAACTAGTGCTACATTTAATAGCCGTCTGCTGACAATGGAATTACACCAGACAACAGTCTGTTTTCTTTGGCAGAGGTGAGAGATCCACCAGAACCTTACTGAGCGGAACATATGATGGATGTGCCGCTCCCTCGCAGAGCAACATACGTTGAGGGAGAGCGGCGTTGCCTGACGAGCCGGGCTGGGGGAAGCAAGATGTCGCTCATTTCCACTTGAAGACTGGGATGTATACTTTCTGCATGGATTGTCAACACCTGGAGAGAGTGCTGCTTCACGCTTGGAAGCACATGTATTCAAATTTGCTTATCAATGTAATAAAAAGAGGTATATGCACTGCCTTGATGACTGGGAAATGTTTTACTGGAAACAAATAAAACCAGACAATCACAGCGTAAAATGGCCTCGTACGATTTCATTCTCCGGGATTGCACATTCCTACTTTTATGGCATGACTACAATTAGGGAGTTATTCTTGCTTCAGAAGGCACTGGGTGGCCAACTGGCAGGAAGGGAAGAAGAGAGGGGACACAGGACTGGTAGCATGCATGGCCTTTGTGGAGGAGGAGGAGGAGGAGGAGGAGGAGGAGGAGGAGGAGGCGGCGGCGGCAGCAGCAGCAGCAGCAGCAGCAGCAACAGTGGCTCTGCGGAGTCTCAGCTGAGAGCTGAAACTCCACCTATGTGGAAGGATGGCTTCAGCGTGAGGTAAGGCACCGGGGTGATATTTGTTTCCTCTCTTTGTCAGGTTTACACTCATAGAAGAGCTGTTCCATATCCATCTGTAAGATAAGCATCTGCAGTCTTCCCAGCCCGGGTCCCTCCTCCTACCCCAAATGCCACACAGGAGCAGTGGTGCGGCCAGGGCAAATGCGCCCCTTCTCCCGAGAGCGGCACCAGCAAGGGACAGGGTACGGGAAATAGAGCTGGCTTTAGTGCCCAGGCCTTAGCTGGACAGTCCTTTCTTTCGGCTTATTTTAGGACACATTTATAGTCGGGGCAGGCAGCCAGGAACGACCACGGCTGCAGAGTTTCCTTTTATCCATTTAACTTGAAGAGCAGGTTATCCTATTCGACAACAAAGCAATGCTTGTTCCCAGGTAAATGTGTTTGGCCTCAGTAGCAGACCCCCGGAAGTCCTGAGGCAGTCATGCTGCTGCTGAGATTTAAGTGCACGTCAATGGGAAATTGCTCTGAGCATCCTTTTTCTTCTTGCCTTTTCTTTTGTTTTTGCTTGGTTTGACATGTCAGGAATGTAGAAGCAATTGTAAAGCATGGAATAGAGGAGGAAAGAAAAGTCTAAATTGTCTACTTCGCAGTGGAAGTGACACACATGGCCATCTAACCCCTCCACCCACCCTACCCCATTCCAACAAGACCATTAATTCTCACGTCTAAAATTACCTAGAGAACCCACTGCTGGATCTATTTCCCCCATTTTCCAGCATTTTTCTCTCTGTTCCAACCCCTCCTTTCCCTGCCCCTCATTTCTCTTGCTCCCTGGTTTTGCATCTCCTCTTCTTAAAAACAAAGTGACTCTAAAACAGATTAATGATGCCAACGTCCTTGGTGTGAACAGCTCTAGGAGGGTCGCGTGAGGGGTGGCAAATAAGCTGGCTGGGAGTTTCAGCTTTCAACACCCCGGTTTTGAAGAACTGCCTGTTCTTCTAGAGCCCCGCACACTGCTCTAGCACGCTGTTTAACGAAGCAAGGCAACCTGATTGCAGGCATCGTGGCTTTAGAACAGCTCCTGATTGGTGGGGTTCATAGCTTTTGCTTCCATACCTGCTTTCTGTAGAGCTACTCAGTCTGAAGTTAACATTACTGATGAAACAAATACCAGTGAGGGGGCAGGCCTGATGATGCTCCTAGAAGTGGGCATTTTGGCCACTTGTCATGGTGGGATGAGAACACCCTCCTCCTGATCCTCCTCCTTGGGGGACAGGAGTCCCACCCTCCAGTTTGCCTGGCTATCCCAGCAAGTGATAGGGATCTGTAACTGGTGGAAGAAAGAAAAGCAGAGAGTGGGACTAAATGGTGATTCCTTGGCAGAAGGAACTCTCTCTTCACACAACAGAAAGTTTCTTGCACAGGATGCAGTGATGGTCACCAGTTGGGCGGCTTTAGCAGGGACGTTCGTGGAGAAGGCTGCCAACGGCTCCTTGCCCCAATGGCGAAATGTCACCTCCCAGTAGCAGAGGCAGTGTCTTTGCAGGTACCAGGTGCCGTCAAACCGGGACAAGAGCAAACATCCACATGCTGTGTGTGGGTTTCCCAAGGGGGGCAGCTAGTTGGGCACTGTGTGAACCAAATGCTGGATGAGGTGGAGCCTTGGCTTGGTCCAGCGGGACTCTTTGCCGGTTGTTCAGGGAGGCTTCAGTGCTGCTTCTGTCGTGCAGGCACTGGGCCTTGGAGACCCTTGTTCACCTGAAGCCACAGAGATTCGCAACAGCGGATAGGATTCCAGCTGAAGCGCCCCGTTGCTGTTGCTCGGTCCAGTGAGACATTTCTGATGCCATTAAATTGCATCAGAGACGATAGCAAGTGCACCTCATAACCAGGCAGTGGCAGTCAGTCCTGCTTGTTTTCCTCTCACAACTCCTTGTTTTTATCTTCTCTGGGTGTGTGCA
Organism: Varanus komodoensis; assembly: GCF_004798865.1. Lineage (NCBI taxonomy): Eukaryota > Metazoa > Chordata > Lepidosauria > Squamata > Varanidae > Varanus > Varanus komodoensis. Next base: position 10,588,387 of record NW_025335627.1, read on the forward strand.
TGTTTGCGTTATGAGAAAGAGAGAGCAAGCGTCTAGTACAGAATGTGGTTCCCTGCGACATGGGTTGAAACACTGGATCAAGGGTGTTGTTCTCATGTATAAGGGCCCACAGCAGGCTCTGCAGGGCCGCAATGCAGCAAGCTTGCTGGAGCCACGCAGTGTTAGGTCTGGCTGGGAGAGGAGTCTGCGCACGGCTTTGGGTTCCAGCTTGGAGGACCGGTGGGATACGCGGGCAGCCCTGATCCATCCGTAAGCACTCAGTGTCGCTTTCATGAGAGAACACCCCTTCCTGAGCTTTTCAGCCCCACAGGTAAGTACTCGCAACCGAGGCTTCACGGCAGCCATGCATCTGCATCCGTCACAGTGCGGTGCCCTGCACTGGACCCAACAGCCTTCTTGGCTCCTTCCAGCTTTCCAGTTCCTTGGTTCCACAAGGCCTCCTCCTCCCCCCGCACGGCCCCGCTCAGCCACTGCTTCCTCCGTGCTTCCCTTCTGTCCCTCAGGGACCTCTGGGCTGCGAAGCTGGCTGCAGGAGTAGGACCGGCGTGGCGATGAGTCACTGAGACTCCTGGCAGGGAACCCCTTTCTTTATTGAGCAGGGTGGCCATTTACGCATTGCTCAGAAAAGGCAGATCACATCACCCAAAATAGGACAAGAGGGGGCACCTATTTGCACAGGATTTGCATATGCAAATCCACATGTAGACAAATGTAGCAATACTCGCTATAATTTAAGTAGACATACGCTACATCTGGCTGTAGTGTAGAAGGCTGACAAGGCGACCACGTGCCTGCTCAGTTGCCCAGCGCGAGTGGCAATGCCAGCGCCTCTCCTGTGCTCGCCAAGGGACCCTTGACTCTCCGCCAGAGAAGACAGCCCATCAAAGGGAGGGCACCCTGCAGCAGAGGACTGCCTTCCGACAGCCCTCCTGAATAGACCCTGCCCTCTGTAAAGTCAGCCACTCTACAAGCAAGAAGCCCCTAACAGCAAGGCCAGCACTGCTAAGGCGAAGACTTCTCAGCCCTGCATGGCCTCTTGTTGGCCTGAGTCTTCCTGCTTTCTCTCGGCACAAAGCTCTTCCCTTGGCTGCAGTGTTCTTCTTCTTCTGTTTTAAAGCACACCACTCTTGTTAAAGCAAACACTGAAAACCACTCCCAGTTCTCCATGAGCTCCAGTGCTGGGAGCAGAATGAAGCAGCCGCACAGAACAGCTCTGCAAAAGCGCTGATTTGCATGTTATATGATTATATATATTAATATATATATATATATATATATATATATATATATATATATATCATGTTATATGTTATATGATTGCCTCATAGGTTTTCAACTAATGATCACTGGAGTGCTCTCCACCCAATTTCCCAGGCATGGCTCTAAAAGTTAAAGAAGGGGCTGGGCTAAAAAGGAGTCAGCTTTGCAGTGTTCAGAGAAATTGTTGAGCAAGCTGTATCCATCGTTCCCACCGAATATGGAGTTTATTTGGAATCTTTATCCCTTCACAGTTCTTGTGGATTAGAGCCAGAATCTCATTCATTCTGAGTCCCGTCCTCAATTGTATTCTGAAGCCAACTTTGCTTCAGCCTGGTCTGAAACACTGGATTTCATATCACACCCTAGGATTTATTTGCAAGTAGAAATAACTCTGGAATTATTTATTTATATTCTGAAACCATCTGTATGCAAAAATCACTCATTACTGTAACCTTTTCTCTTTCTGTCTTTTTTTTAAAGCCCTTACATGAAATGGCTGGAAGACTGTGGAAAGATGGATTCAATCAGCAACTCTTGGCTATTTTCTTTCTGCTTCAGTTATGAAAGGAGATGAGGTGTTTAAATTACTAGATTTCACATGTGGAACAAATAAGTCTGAAGGAAATAGCATCCAACTCCATCCAAGTTTGAATTACAAATTATTTGAGGACCCATTAGAAAAAGAGAGAGGGAGAGAGAAAGGACAGCAGAGGGGAAGAAACTCTATTTTGGGAGATTCTCACTCAAACAGGCCAGCTTCTACCCTTCCATGAGCCCCACTTCTTCCTTGTGTTGCACCAGCCAAGCAAGGAAAAGGCTTAAAGGCTCTCCTTGGTGCTACTCTTGATGACAACTTTTATTAGATGGAGATGTCTTTATCTGGCAGTACACACATGCTGGAGCCAGTTTTGTAACTGTGTGAAAGCAGGGCAGGGGAGACAAGGGAAAAGATGAACTGCTTGCGTGCTGAAGGTCATCCTCATTAATGTAGGCCTGAAAACAAGCCTTGACTTCGAGACCCACCGAGACATGTTGAAGTCCCTCGTAGGCTGATCAAAAGTCTAATGCAGGGGTCTCAAACTCAACTTGCCTGGGGGCCGCTGGAAGTAGAGTCCAGGTGAGGCTGGGCCGCATCGAGTATTCCACCACCGCGGTGGTGGTGGGCCGCTCATCCGGAGGCCGGCCCGGACGCCGCCAGCGCTTTGAAGGCCGCAGGAGCCCTCCCCCGTGCCCCAGCAATTGGCCCGCGGGCCGCAAGTTTGAGACCTCTGGTCTAATGGATGCACACACCTAATCATGCCTGTCCCATCCAAAGCAGCATCCTGGTTTGTTTTCTGCACAGGCGGCCAGCGATTGTTCTCATCTGGTGTCCTCACCTGCTCCGAGAGGGACACTTCATATCATCGCATGCATTTCTAACGCAGGGACACTTCAAGGATCACAGCTACCCCAGCAGGAAAAAGCTGCAATCAGGAGGTCTTCTCCTTTCCTTTGCAAACCTGTCAGTTTGAAGAAAGGAGCCTGCTTCAATGTTATCCCTTCTTCCTGGCATCGAGATAGCAAAAGTTATTCCCTCTGGTGCAATGCAGCTTCTATGTCAATCGGTGCCAAGCACATTCTGTGGAGAAACAGCAGCAAAGGGGGAGAGCAGCAGGCGAGGACTGGTTTCATTCCTCCACCCGCCTACTAATTGACCTTGTCAAGATAATTATTGCAGATTGAGAGATGCAGGCAGGTTGGACGGAAAATGCAACAGTTCAGCATAGTGCCCACTCTAAAAACAGGCCTGCTGCATTGGGCAGAAAGCGCTCTTGGGTCGCTTTTAAAGGCACATGCTTTAATTTGAATTGCACTGGTTTTAACAGTACAGCAAACCAAGTTGTGCGCAGTCCATGGCTGCAGCCTTTTTGCCCAAGCAGCTCACAGGTAACTGGGTGAAAAGTGGCAGACAGCGCACGGCTGCATGGCTTTGGAACATCCCCCAGCGGCCTTGTGCTCCTTCCACATCCCCTTCTGCTGACGCCTTGGGTTGATAGCCTCCTCCTTGGCTGGGAACGTCTTTTGCCGTGCCTCCCCATGAGAGAGGCGTATCCACCCTCCTATCATGGCAGAGATTGGGAGGAGGAGGGGACATCTCCTCATCCTATTGGCCAGGCAGCTGCGATGTCACAGAGATGCAGGATACCTTGAGATGACTTAGAAGCCCATTGTAGGGTCAGAAAGGCAGGGCAAGCACGTTTGGAAAACATGCTTTCTTTCATGGCCCACTTTCCAAAGAACAAGCTGGCATTACATGGTGTTTGTCTCGCTTTTAAGGTTGATTGCCATGATGCGTGAACCCAGCCACGGTGTTAAACAACTTGATTGCCAGATGCATACTCTTCCATGATTTGCTGGTAGGCAGATATTATTTTTTCAATTACCCAAACTTTCATTCATTGGCAATTCCATAAAATTGCACTTCCAAAAATGCACAAATCCCCCATGCATATTCTGACACATTAACTTATGGAATGAAATGTCCATTTTCTTTTTTAAAATTTTCTATGACTCGATTTGTTTGTAATTCCAGATTTTTTTTAACCTGGCCTAGAGCTTCATAGAATTCATGTAACTTGGGTAAACCTACAGAATCTGTGGGTTGGATTTATAAAAATCCAAACTCATTTCAATCAGTTCTAGATTTTTCCAATACCTCTACCTCCAACCATTGGGTTCTCCACAATGGGACTATTTCAGGTGTAGAAGCTAAGCTGGAAAAGAATTGCTATATTGGTTCCTGTGGTGGGTTTTTCCCCCAGAGTGTAGCCATGCCACCTTCTGCCCGCTTGCACCTTCAACTGGCAGGATTCCTGGATTTCTTTCTTTCATTCATTCATTCATTCATTTTACTGTCCCTACAGCTTTTAAAGCCAGAGAGACAAAGCAAAAATGGGAAGTTCCCATCCCACCCAGTTAAGTTAGAATATATGAGCCTGCCCTTTCATTCCAGAATTTTCAGCCAATGAGTGAAGTTACGGCTATTGCACGTTTGGAAGAGCAGCATTATGCATGAAAGCAGTTTAAAAGGCAAGAGGAACAAGGTGCAGAATGACCCATCCATTGCCCTTCTGGGCTCAGTTTGAATCCAGGGCTTTGGTCTCTCCTGGAATAGAAGTGAAGGCTGACCATAGAAACCCATTGAGAAATACAGGGTTTTAATCTCTCTCATTAGGCAGTAGCACATGCAGGCCAAAACAAATGGTAGCAGCAAAGACAGAAACGTGAACTCTCACTCAGGTCTACCCTCATGCACACGCACACCTCTCCTCTCCTCTCCTCTCCTCTCCTCTCCTCTCCTCTCCTCTCCAGTTTTGTAAACAGTGAAATGACTATACCGGCAATGCAAATAAAGCCTGCCATTCTTCTCCAGGCTTCTTTGGCTGAGAACAAAGCAGTAAGAGCCCCCAACAGCTAGAAGATAGTAATGCCTACATGAAACCTCTAGTGCAGGTGGCTATCTAGGCACCTGGTATGCTCTTTCTTTAAAGTATTTTTTAACACATCGCAGGCTGGTGGGCAGCGGAGTGCTGGGGCAGAGTCATCCTACCAGTAGTGTAAGTATACGGGAGCAGCAGTTTTCCTGCCGAGAGAAAAATGCTGAGGCCTGGTGGGAAATAGTTAGTTTCAGCGCCTAGTGCCAGTTCCAGGTTTGGGGGACCCTCTGTGGGCTTCCTCTGAGCCTGATTTCTCACCTCCGTGGCCTCCAGCAGCTTCTGTTCCTCATCCCTCTTCTCATCATTGTGAGCATTTGCTCACTCGGTTGGCAGAGAGCAAGCAAGTGGGCAAGCAAGGAGCAAGCATCCCTGGCTCCTCCTCACCAGCACCATGATTGCCTGGGCAGAGCAAGAGGCCAAGGAACCAGTTGCCATGGCAAAAGCAGGAGTGCTTCCAGCGGGCTCTTGTCAGCAGGCCTCCGGAGGTGCCTGGCTGTGGCTACTAGCCATGAGTGCTCTGCTGGGGCCCATCTGCCATCAGCCTCGCTGTTCCCACACCACTTTCCCTCATTACAGGCCCACAAACGCACACTGTGCAGCCCAAGAGCGACGGGTGCTGTTATTTGCCACCCCATCTGGTCACTTCATCTGGTCATTTCACTAAGAAGGCCTCCTGCAGCAGTCAGAGATGAAGCTAGTACCTCAAGAAGGCCCTAACTACAGTCAGTGCCGAGGTTTTCCAGCCCACTGGGGATCTGGGAGGGAAGCACACAGGCATACTAGATGGCAGCATGAAGGCTCCAGACAGTTTATTCTCATACCCAAGTACATGCATGTAGGTCGGCTGCAAGAGACTCCCAGACGGCACTTGGTCACCGGGCCTCCTTAGAGAGTCTTAGCCACATACATTAGGCTTGTCGCATTCTCCCTGGGTGGAGAGAGACAGTAGCCAAGCAAGGTACAGTTTAAGACTACAGTAGTCAAAGAAGGGCAATGCCAAAGAATGTTCAAATTACCGTACCATTGCACTCATTTCACATGCTAGCAAAGCTATGCTCAAAATCCTACAAGCTAGGCTCCAGCAGTATGTGGACCGAGAACTACCAGAAGTACAGGCAGGGTTTCGAAGGGGCAGAGGAACTAGAGATCAAATTGCCAACAAATGCTGGATCATGGAGAAAGCTAGGGAGTTCCAGAAAACATCTCCTTCTGCTTCATTGACTATGCTAAAGCCTTTGATTGTGTGGATCACAACAAATTGTGGCAAGTTCTTAAAGAGATGGAAGTACCAGACCATCTTATTTGTCTCTTGAGAAATCTATATGCGGGTCAAGAAGCAACAGTGAGAACTGGACATGGAACCACTGATTGGTTCAAAATTGAGAAAGGAGTTCAGCAAGGCTGTATACTGTCGCCCTGCCTATTTAACTTATATGCAGAGCACATCATGAGAAAGGTGGGGCTAGATGAATCACCAGTTGGAATTAAGATTGCTAGGAGAAATATCCACAACCTCAGATATGCAGATGATACCACTCTCATGGCAGAAAGTGAAGAGGAACTAAAGAGCCTCTTGATGCGGGTGAAGGAGGAGAGCGCAAAAGTTGGCTTGAAACTCAACATTAAGAAAACTAAGATCATGGCATCTGGTCCTCTCACTTCCGGGCAAATGGATGGGGAAGAAATGGAAGTAGTGACAGATTTTATTTTTCTGGGCTCCAAGATCACCGCAGATGGGGACTGCAGCCAAGATATTAAAAGACACTTGTTTCTTGGGAGGAAAGCTATGGCAAATCTAGACAGCATACTAAAAAGCAGGGACATCACCCTGTCAACATATGTGCGTATAGTCAAGGCTATGGTTTTCCCAGTTGCAATGTATGGCTGTGAAAGTTGGACCATAAGGAAGGCTGAGTGCCAAAGAATTGAGGCCTTTGAATTGTGGTGCTGGAGCAGACTCCTGCAGGTCCCTTTTTACTGCAAGGCGATCAAACCAGTCAGTCCTAAAGGAGATCAACCCCGACTGCTCTTTAGAAGACCAGATACTGAAGATGAAACTCAAATACTCTGGCCACCTAATGAGAAGGAAGGACTCACTGGAGAAGAGCCTAATGCTGGGAATGATGGAAGGCAAAAGGAGAAGGGGACAGCAGAGAATGAGGTGGCTAGATGGAGTCACTGAAGCAGTCGGCGTGAGCTTAGGTGGACTCTGGGGGATGGTGGAGAACAGGAAGGCCTAGAAGAATGTTGTCCATGGAGTCGCAATGGGTCGGACACGACTTCCCGACTAACAACAACAGAGTCAAAACTAGTGTTGCTATGAATGTTATTTAAAGAATTATTTCCTAGTGGTTTCTAGCTGTCCTATTTTGATAGTTTCTAATTTCCCTAAACAACATGGTTCTGCTTATGCTGTATTTTGGTCCACCCCTAACACTGCATACAGAGAGAAAGGAAAGGAAAGTTTTTTGTCTTTTTCTTTTTAAGGCAAGTCAGATTAGGAAGGACACTGCAGCCTTTGCAGATGAGTTGAGAGTTATTCTATTACAAGGGTGGACAGAAAATAGATGTCCAAGTGTTTTGGACTTCAGCTCCCAGAAACCTCTGCCAGCATGGCCAATGGTCAAGCTGAAGTCTGAAATTTCTGGATACCTACTTTCTCCTGCTGCCCCCACCCTCCGCACACCCTCCCAAACCAACAGCATGATCCTATGCATGTTTACAAGTCACATTCACTCTGTTTCATGCCCAGGAAAGCATGGATCCTGCAATTTTTTACACAATATCACAGCTGAGCTCTGTGAGAGCAGCACCACCTTCCCACTCAAGTTCCCTGACAAATGCCCCTGATCCTGGTGGCAGCCCGTCACCATCAGATCGACTGGGTTTGTTTGGACTCTGGGGTTTGTTTGGACTTTGGGGGATGGTGGAGGACAGGAAGGCCTGGAGGAATGTTGTCCATGGGGTCATGTTGGGTCGGACACGACTTCATGACTAACAACAACAACAAATTAGTGGTCATCCCTACCTCTCATGGAAGTGCATCCCAGAGTTTGGATATGCACTGTGTGAATACGTCCTGAATCTGCCACCAATCCGTTTCATGCTTGACCCCATTGGGTTCTTATATTATGGAAGACGAGGATCCCAAAGCCCGCTGCCTGTCTTTGCTGGTGTTAAGAAGTCACTTTGAGTCCCGCCTTTTCAGGGTGGCTTTTGCAACCATTATACCTCTGAACAGTTTTGTCATGGATTGCCTTTGTGGGGTTGGTTGGTTGGTTGGTTGGTTGGATGGTTGGTTGGTTGTGAGAAGCAATTAAAGCTGAACGTGTGGCTGGCAGAGTTCATGGTAGCCGTCAGACTGAGTCCAAGAACATGAGGCTCATTCACTTCCACTGCAACCCGCTCTGAGAGCCATTCTGGCTAAGATAGACAGACAGACAGACAGACCGTCTACCCAGAAGACCGGCCATCTGAGCTCAGAGATTGCCTTGCAGGCTGCTCCATCATGCCAGCTTCCAACTACAAGAGAGAGAAACCAAATGAGCCCCATGGAACAGTCTTAGCACCAATCGCACCATGACCCAGGTCACCCGGCAAGGCCCACAAGGGCCTCCTCTTGTCTTCCCCAACGCAGTCGTATGGCTCAGCAGCCCACATCTGCATGAATGACTGGCTAAACCACCTAAAGCTTTTTATCTTGCTCAGTTGTTCTTCTTCTGTGGCTTCAGTGATGCTCTAAAAGAAGAAAGGAGAGGCATCTCCACAGGGTGTTCAGCAGGAGCCTCCGGCAAATCTGAGCCATTAACATGCCAGCACACAGGATCTCGATGGTGCGGAGCTGCTGCCACCCTTCTTGCTTCTTTGTTCCCACCGGGGAGCAGCTGCTTTTCAAGGGCAGCATCCAGTGCCTGGCACACCGGCATTCCAAAGCATAGCAAGTCACGCTCTTCTCAGCCACTGCCGAAGTCCAAGTGCCATGACTAAACAGGACAGAGAACTAAATTGAGCAGCCCTGGCCAAGTGGCACATGCCTTGAATTCTGAACGAGAACCACTGAAATGCAGATGCCATTATGCTGAAGCAGAAGCAGGACGTACATCAACCAGGATCGAAGATGATATGAACTCAGCATAAAAGCTTCTGCTAGATTTGCAGCCAAGCAAAAGCCGGGCGATAAGATAGAATGCCAAAAGCCGTTTCCCCTATACTGTATTGCACCTATACTGTGGGGGTGAATTTGCACCTATACTGCAGAGGTCCACAGAATGTGTGAGGAATCTGATGAAGGGAGGGTGAAAATCAAACAGATTTTAACCATTCCTCCCCCTCCCCCAGATGCCTGTTCATTAACCCTGTAATGGCACTGATTCACTGTTGTGTGTGTCGAGCCAGTTCATGAACTGCCATCTCTAAGACAAGTTTGTGCATCATGAAAAGAAAAGAAAAGAAAAGAAAAGAAAAGAAAAGAAAAGAAAAGAAAAGAAAAGAAAAGAAAAGAAAAGCCCAACATCATTTTTGGAAAATCTTACTATTTGGACCATCTGCACAAATTGGAAGTCAAAAACTATGCAATTCTAGTGCATTTTATGCAAAGAACACTAGAACATGCAGTTACATGCTTCTGATATGTGCAAATGGGGTGATTTGCACAAATTGCGCATTGCACATGCAGTGCTATTCACACAAATTGCTTTAGCATCTTAAAAAGAGGTACAAATCACAGCCCATCTTAGAGATGGAAGCCTGTGGGGAAAGAACTGATTCAGCTTCCAAGCTTCTGATCAGAAACAGGCAGGAAATTCACCAAGCTCAGATGAACCGGACGTCCCAATATGGGCACATCCCTAGCACAACTGGGACCGAATGGCTGCCATTGCAACAGAGAACCCACCAGAAGTGCCACGTGGGTTAAGAGTGGCAGAAGGTAGGTTGGGCTCCACCAGGTGATCTCGGGCTGGTTTGCTGGAGACTGGCAGCTGTCTGCTTCCCACTAGTCCCAACGGAGTGATGCCCCTCACCCAAATTAGATTGCTCTTCTGAAGAAAAGTTAGGACAGGAGTGAGCGCTGGTGTGAAAGGCCCGTCGGCTCAGTCCAGCATGGGACCTCACTCTCCAGTGATGTACCGAAATATGGCAGCTTCCATTGCATTATGCTCGCTTCTGGGAAAGTTTTGGCACGTTCTTATCAACTGAGTTGAAAATCTTACTCGGGTCTATAGGTAGGTTGTACCTGGGGGCTTTGCTGTAGCCCTTCTCAGAAGGATTATAACTCTCCAGGAAATGTACTTACTGCCCAGGGATGAATTTTTTTTCTCACTTGAAAATGGGGGCTCTTGCTCTCATTAGGATCCCTGCACATATGCACTGATGTTGCAGTTGCATGGATTTATATGCCGGGGTTATTTTGCTGCCGTGTTTCCTGTTCTGAGACTTGGAAATGGCAGGTGAATATTCAAGGATTCGACCTTTCCTAAGAGGTGCATGCACGCATTTTAAAAGTCCTGGGTCCTGAGACGCACTTCTTTTTTCTTCTCATTTTAAAGCAATAGTGGAAGCAGCCCTGAGGTACAGCAGTAAAAGATTTAGTAGACTTGGTGGCACAAGATATATGCAGGGCTGTAAAATACAACGCCTCCTCTAGGACTCAGCATAATCAAAGGGCAGGAAAGAAATAAACCCTCGGCAAGAGGCTGAATATGGAAGTCAAATGACTTCGCAATAAAGCGCCCGGCGCAGCTCCCCAGCCAACTCCGCTTCTCTCGCACCCCCTTTGAATCCCGTCTGCTGCTCGGCATTCAGGCAGCTCCTCGCTCCCCCCACAGTGCCTGTCGATCGGGCCATTTGGCTGCTTAGCTGACATTTTAATGGTGCGTAACGTTCTCATGGCTGAGATCAAGTTCCTTCAAAATGAACTTCGGGCAGGGGAGTTCTTCTGTGCAAAAGGTGCAATTACAACTTCTACAGCCGTCTGGAAATTGCTGCATGATGTTCCCAGCAGGAATTAGGTGGCCAACAGGCTGCCAGATTCAGACAGCTATTAAAATATAGAAGTACCACTTAACCCAGAAAGAAAAATCCTGCTCTTCAGCTGAGCTTCCCTGCAATTCTTAAATCACCACCCTGCATTTAAACTGAAGCACCTTATGGATCCTCCCTAAAGAGAAAAGGGGTGCGGGGAGGAAAAGGAAGCCTCCAAATGAAGACCAAGAGCAGCTATGACCAGAAACCCACCTCATGGAAGATGTTGAAATGATAAGGAGAGCACTTCACACCTGAGAGTCCTTGTTGAGCCAGGAGAGAGTTTAACTAGTGGGCAGGAGGAGAAGGGATGTTCATGCAGTTGCATAAATGCAGCCTGACAGTCTGTTTGCCAGTCTCTATCCGCAGGTCCTTAGGCTAAGATTTTACTAGGAGCAAAGTACTGTCAAGGACTCAGGTGGATTTTGGATATTGGAGAGAAAGTCACTAAATTATCTTTCTACCCATCCATCCATCCCTGTAGAGTGGTGGTGGGTGGCTCCAGTGTCAACGGGACTGTGCATCCGCTCTGGATATTACTCTGAACTCCAGAGGAGCTCTCCACAGTGCTGAGCCCACTTTGGGGATAGTAATGTTCAGCGACAACCTTTGACGCTCAAAGTGAAATGTGGAGTGCATACACAAGCGTGCAGATGCCAAACCCACTGGCTGCCACCATGTGTGCGTATTTAAATGCATTTGTCTTCCACTTTCCTTTGCTGCTCACCTGCTCCACTCCCTGGCTTCATTAGTGGTAATCCGGTTGTGCACGACCTCAAGCCCTTGAACCAAGAAAACAACCATTTATTTCAGTGCGTACATTTCAGTCTATAAGCCCAGTTTCCCTTAAATTCTGTACAGCTCCTTGGAAAGGCAACTGTCCCTGGAAGGCAGGGCCGGCCCTATCAAAGCAGTAAAGGGGGTTTGTTTCCCTGTCCAGCTCAAGGCGTCTCGCATGGCTCTTTTCCACAATGCGGGATGCGTCTGCATTTTCTTTGTTACATGGAGCCAGGAAAATATCTTCAGTATGCACAGCACCGTGTGGACCATTTTAACATCCCCTGCAGCTGATGAAATGATATATTAGTACAAGGAACGGTCCCTCATAATTCCTTCTGATTTATCTCTCCAACCACTAATGCTGCTCTGTCGTGACTGAGCAAGTACATCCATCTGCAGTCAGGAGGACTGGACGTGGGTTCCCCTTCCATCCTGGAAGGCATCCAGCCCTCCGCGTCTCAAATGAGAGGGCAATCCCACAGGATGGCCCAGGTCTGGAAGCCTGCCACACGCACCGGTGGAGCCCCTTCCACTGCACTCATGACAGCACGGAGCATCTTCAGCACATCATTCCAGGGACAGCCAAGCGCCTACTGAAAGGACGGGCTTCCCTCCTGACGCCCTTTGCAGCACAGGCGCTCACACAGGATTTCTCAGGCAAGCTTTCACCTGAAGTGCATCAGCTCAAGCATGTGTCAGATTCTCAGCAGGTGAACTGAGAGAGAGATGAGAGATTCAGGAAGTGCAGAAACAGGAATTCACACACCATGGACAACCGGACTTGTTCCTCAGTGGGCGGCTGTGATGGCCAAGGGATCACATAACACCTGCTTCAAATAGCACCAACTACCCATGGTGGGAACTAGCTGGTAGTTACAGAATACTGCAGAACATTCACCAGCTTTGCAGGATACAAACCAGAACTCGCCTGCTGCTCTGGGCATGGCAGAGGAGAGGAGAGAAAATACTTGGTAGAGTTTAACTCTACAGCCAAAGTAGAAACAACGCTGAGTTTTCCAGCTTCCTAGGAAGAAACACCCAGACCTTTGCAGACTAGCACTCTCCAGATGAATTTTTCCCACTTTCCCATATTCAGTGGCAAGGTCTATGGAACAGGAAACATAGAAGCACTACAAGCTACAAGTGGCAGATACAAGGGACAATTTTGTTTCATGTAGTTTTGAGATAAAGATGTAGCAATATTCACACATATCTTCACAATCAGCATGGAAAGTACTTGTGATTTAAACAAGAGAAAGGCTTGAATGCAGGAGAAATCAAACCCAATAGAATTGTCCATCCAGCCCTGGAGCTTCAAGCACTTCGCTCTGGGGTGTCTGGCTGAACCCCTTTGTGTCTCGCCGTGCTGAATGAGGACTGCCTCCTCCTCTTCTGACAGGATCCACTCTTAACAGCCACATGGCAGGAAGGCACATCCTGGGGCATTTCTCCATACCAGAAACAGTTCTACCAATTGGATTTGGTCAGTGCAATTTTAGAGAGAACTTTGTTTCAGTTCTTTTGTTGTAAGAATTGATCAATAATGTAAAGTTCTTTGTATTTGGGATGGACAGAACTTGAGATTTTTTTAAAAAAAATCCAATGTCAAAGATGCGAAATGTCAAAACAAGTCAACTCTCAAACATTCAAATGCGATGAAAATTCACAAGAAAAACCAGTCCATCCCTAAGCTGCACACAAGTGGGCCAATGACGTTCGTGTTGGAAGTAATCATACAGACACCCTTGACCATCTCCGTAGCCCAAAATGGGCCAGAGCATCACCAGGACAGCTGGCCAAACTGCAGGAAATCTCCCAGGCTCCTCAGAAAGCCATCTCAGAGGTCCCCATCGCTGTACGGGTTACAAGAGGCCACAGGAATAAACTTAACAAGGCAAGGATCTGTTCCTGACTCACTCATCATGTACATCAAAGTCCCCCAAACCTGCATCTTGCACAACACCCTTGAGGCTGCCTCCACCAGCTTGGGCAAGGAGACACTTTGGCAGCGGGAGGATGGCTGCAAATCCCAGCCTTGCACTGAATTTCCAGCACCAGGTACAAACCATCGAAAGCGGTTGACTGAAGTGGAAGCTTGCCAAGGGGCCCACCTCTCTGTTCTCATTGTGTTTTTATTCATTTGGCCTTTTGACACTTTTACTGGAAGTTGCAGGATATTTTCTGGCACCTTGCTTTTCTCCCAGGCATTGTAGTGACCCAGTTCTAGATTTTAAGGCTCCTTTTCCTATTGTGTGCTGGGCTTTGTTTTATACTGTACTTTACTCTTTTAGCTATTGTGTACTGTATTTTATATTTTAACTGTCTGTATCACAACTTAACCTTCTAAGTGTTTGCAATCTAACCAAAGAATGTCAGCTATTGGGTGGATCTAAAATATACTTAGTAAGTAAAACAAATAAACAGCCCTTACAAACATTCGTTGCAAGATGCCTTCCCCAAGCCCTTCTGGTCTCCTCTTAACATTGTATTCCAGGTGAGTAATTCAAATAAAAGACAACTTATTCAAAAAAATATACCAAATCCCTCTGTTTACTCCCCAACCTCAGACAATAGCATAATTAATCAGCTCACCAAAAGGGCAGGCTGATTATTATCTGCATAAATATCAGCACAGGAAGCTTAAACAACATCTTAGCTACCACATGTTTTTAAAACTATTACCAACACTCCCCAAAGTCATTTCTGTAATGGATGTTTTTACTTGGGCATCCCTGCTGCATTCCCTAAAATGATACTTCGATACTTGATTGGAAGCCCAAACAAAGTGAGTGTCCTTCTTTCTTCTCCCTCATTGCTCTTTTTGCCACCCCTTTCCACAGTTCCTCCAAGGAGGCTACAGGGAGAAAAGCTACATCACAGGAAGTGGCTATTTGCCAAACTCCTTCCAAGAACACTTGTTCTTAACAGGAACAAATAGGTCCTCAGAAGAGGCCAGTTGGAAATGGGCAAAGCTACCCTGTAGAACTGGCTAGCAACACGTACCATTGAGCATTGCCTCTGCCAGAAAAGTAATAATTTCCTGGGACTTTTAGGGTGGGTATGGGTCCTTTTTTAAAGAGGACAGTCCTCTATTTGAAAGGCTGTCCAGCCCAAAGCCTGTTTAAAGCTAAGGAATCAACAGAATAAAGAGCTGGGCCTTGAGTCACCCACCAGCAACACGTGGTCAGCAAGCGGAGCAAGGCACCTGGTGATGCTGAGAGGCACTGTGTTTCTGTTTAAATTGTAAGAATTGCCCCTACACGCATTGGCATATAAATAAATATAATAAATAAAATATGCAGATTTTATGCAAATCAATGGCCTCTTTTAACCTCTTTTGGGTGATGCAGTTCCTCCATTCCGGTGCTTCCTAACTGCACAAGCTACTGGGAACTCCGGGAGTTGTGTTTTGGAGAGGGTGGAAAGAATTATCCAAAGGATGCCTACCCAACCCCTCACAAATCCACTAAGATGATCTGGAGAAAAGGAATGGCTGTGAAAGCAGCTCAAGTCTATAGGGCAGATATTACCAAAAGGCTTTGTGAATCAGGAAGCCACTGGACCCCTGTACCCCACCCTATCCTCACCCCTTGCTCACAGTGCCTTTCTCCAGGAGCTGTAGTGGCCCCACCTGCAGGGTGACTTACACATGCGGGGAGACTCCACGTAAGAGGAGGACCTGATAGGTCCTTTCCATGGGTGAACACTGCACAAATAGGACTGCTTCACACACTGGCCACATGCATTGTGAGTGCAGGTAGGTGGCCAAGGAGAGGCGGAGGAGATGTGTTCAGATGTGAACACCCCCAAGGTCTAGACCTTTCTAAAGAATATTCTGTATAACAAGGAAATGATACTTCTGGGGATGCTCCTTGACCCGGCCTCAGCCGTAAACGCCCAGTTCTTTGCTGGGACAACAACAGTCCTCCCTCCTTGGTCCTTATTGGATCCCCCCCCCACCCGCCTTGTAGCACCACAGCTGCAGAACTCTACTCCAGGAGGGGAACGCATACTGCCAAAATCCTGAGGGGAAGCCACTTTCTTTGGAAAACAAAAAGGAGATTTAACTTCTCTCATTGCATGACATTCTGGCCCAACGTGATATAAATGCTTTTGTCTACGTACATGTAAATATTGTTCAACTGAGGATACACTCTGTGCATCCATCAGGTGGGTTCTACTAGCTTATAGAAGTGTGCCCCCCCCCCCCAATACGATAACTTTGTGAGTACCACAACATTCCTTTTCCCCATCACTCCCTCTACCCTACAATTTTAGGACAGTTATCAGAACAATTTCATTTTAACCAGCCTGTTAGTGCCAGAGGCTATTGTTGCTAATGAACCTTATAGGATGTCATAACTTTCTGATTTTTAAATTTACTGTATTGATCCTTTTATGGATGTTCTGTTTTTGTACACAGCTTATAGTAGAAAAGTGAATTAGAGCTGTTAAATAAAATGAGACCCACTTAGCCTCACTCAGCAGCCAGAGAAGGAGCTTTCTTTGCCCCTCCATGCCAGATAGAACATGTAGCTCCAGCTGATTGGTGTCCTGGGACTGTGGGGCCGAAGGGAGCCGCACTCTGGCCTCTGGGGGACCCAGGATCACTGGCAGGCTGCAGGCCCCCCAGCCCCCCAGGAAGACCATGGAAAGGGAGAGACCAACTTGGCCCCATCCACTGGCCAGTGAATGGGCAGTTGCACCAAAACTTCCCGTCCCGTCCCATCCCGTCCCGTCCCGTCCCGTCCCGTCCCTGCCTATTAGATTGTGACTGTCTTCTCCTTTAATATCGCTGGAGCTCTCTGATAATGGTATGTGCTTTGTCAGAGGGAATCATAACAAATCAGTTGAATCTTCACAGTGGTGCTTCCAGCACAGTCGGCAGACAGTCCATTCCTCAAGGCAGGCCAACGACGCTGCCAAGTCAGTGCACGGAGCGGATGGCCGGGAGACAGAGAAACCGTGCAAGACACTTCTATAAAAACCTGTTTTCAGAATGGGAGAGATTCAAATATACAGAATAACTGTGCTTTTAGCAACTGCAATTATAACAGAAGTAGGGGAAGAGAAAAGTGTGGTGGTAAACTAATTTCGTACACATGTGGTCCCTCTCTGATGGGAAGCAAGCACTTCTTTAAGCACTGCTGCAGTGCATAATATTCGTTGCCGGGTGGCCAGTTATTAGGCCACCCTCACATGCCGGTTTGCCGCCACCACTTTCTGTGGATGGTATAATCTGAGGTTAGAAACGCCACCATAAACACAGCAGGGAATTTCAGGAGAGCGAATTATCATTGTTTGTGTGTGGGCTCTGTCAACAACGGCTGTGGAAAGACCAAGTCGAAAACTGTTCCGGGCAAGAGAGAGGGGCTTCTTCTGTGCAAGCACTCGTCCTACTGGCTGCCTTGAGGTGGCACACTGGTGGCCAAGTGCCAGGGCCAAGGCGGTGACACTCTGTGCACCGGAAGCCACCCAGATGTTGCCGGAGATGTGGACACAAAACTGCATGCGCTGGAAAGAAGCTACGTGTACATTGCAAAAGCCTGCTGTGGGTTTCACATGCAGCACTGGAGAAAGCAGTGGATTAGGAACCAGAAAGGATATCCAGGTTAAGATGGGTTGTCTCGTCCCTCAGTTCAGTTGTGCAAATATTCATCAACTCAGTGCTGATCGGGCAACCATTTTTCTGCTGCTGCTGCTCTGCCTCCTGCAGTGAGTGGGATGGCCAGGCAACACTGCCAAATGCATTCGATCTGGTGTGTGATTGTGGCACTGACACAAGTGGGTGTGTGGGGCACAGAGTGGGGCACCAATGGGCACCTGGGGCACAGAGGACAAGAGTGTCAAACCAAGACCAGGAGATCCACTTCCAATTCTCCTTCAGCCATGAAGCGCCTGGGCTGACTCGCCAGTCACGCCTCCTTAGCCTCGCCTGTCTCCTCAGCATAGCTGCTCTGAAGAGAAATGGATGGAGGGGCCTCGTAAGCCAGCTATGGGGGGAGAGCAGGGGACAAATGCAATTAAGTAAAACTCAGTAAACAGAAGTAAATTAAAACATTGCAAACATTTTCACAAAGAGTGGTCTAAAGGTGCTGCAAAGTGGACACATTTCTTCAGGATAGCCAAAAAGAGTTTGTGCAAATATTTTCTACTCATGTCCAACGGAAATAAAAACTCAGTACTCTTAATGAATAGCAACAGGTCAAGCACGGAGGGATATTGTCAGCTTTATGCCTGCGGGACGGAGAGGCAGAACGCGTGGTGGTGCAGACCTCCTTTTCCAAGCACTCCACATTTCCCCCTTGACCCCGAGGCATGTTTCTTCTTCATATTCATTTCTGCAAAGTTCTTCGTACTACTGTTGTAATTTCTTTTATGTCCTCTTATATACCGGCTTGAGTGCCTTGGGACAGAAAGGCATTTTTTAAAGAAATAAAACTTTATACCGTTCCTGGGTGTGCATTTGCTAGTTAAATCCTGCACGTTCCCAGTCCTTTAGTGCTACCCAGACTAAGAGGTCCCCTAACCCTAACCAGAAGGTGTCCTCTTCTCTTGCATGTCCTAAACGTCTTTCCTCACAAAATGGTTGCCACATGGAAATTGCCCCCAAGCTGCTTCCATGTTCTAACTGCTGCACAGGTCGCAGGGACCAGCTCACCACGGAGACCAGCAGTTCCCACTATATCTCTCATCTCCAGATCACTGACAAGAATATGAATGACACGGAAGTATACAAACATCTTGCCACATAAAACCACTGCCGTGAATGACAATCGCCTGCCGACTGTGCCATGAGATGCAGCACTGGGGCAGGGGAATTTGATGGCTTGAGGAACACCACCCCAAGTGTGTCTGTCCTGTCACTCTTAGCTAAATCATTTGTCGACAGTAGAACAGCTGTAATGATCCATCAGGAGCCTTAAGCTGCCCTTTGGCCTCCTCGGCCTCCAGAAAACAAGCAGCATTGTGGGGATGGGGCCCATTCCCCAAATCCAGTTTGCCACTAACTTCCCCTGACCCAGCACCGCTCCAGGTGCTTGTGGGCTTTGGGTGAGGCTACTTCCATGAGCTCCTCCCATTCACCCCCCACCCCCGCCACCAGCAGCAGTTCTTGCTCCTCTTGCTCTTTCGCATCCCTTCTACCCCTCGCTTGCCTGCTTGACGTGCCAGAAGCCAGGAAGCCAGCAGGCTGTGGCATCTTCTGCTCTGCATTCTCTCCACTGCCTTGGTCTGGCAGCAAACTTGTATACATTTTTTACAGCTACATTATATACATAGCTGTAAAAAATTAGAAATAACTACTGGATTTTAAATAGACACATTGGACTATTGTATTGCGCTTTGTGTGGGGCTGCCCTTGAAGATGGTCTGGGTACTTCAGTTGGTTCAGGATATAGCAGCCAGGCTGTTAACAGGGACCGGCAGATATGCACATACCGCCTGCACTGAAATCCAGGCCCAGTTTAAGGTGTTGATGAGGACTTATAAAGCCCTAAACAGTTTAGGACCTGGTTATCGGAAGGAGCGTCTCCTTCCATATATACCTGCCTGCCCCCTAAGATCTGGGTCAGAGGTCCTTCTTTGGGAGCCCTCTTTGAAGGAGATTGGGAGAGCGGCGACCCAGAGAAGAGCCTTTTCAGTGGTGGCGCTCTGGCTATGGAACATGCTTCACAGAGAGGTGTCCAGGGTCCTGACATTTATTCCTTTTGGTGCCAGGCCAAAACCTTTTGATTTTCCCTCCATTTTAAGATTTAATTGTTGATTTAATTGGGCTTTATTGAGGATGTTGATGCTGTGCTTTTTAATGAATCCTGAGACTTTGGTGATAGGTGGAATAAAAACGGCCTTTAATAAAATAAATAAATAATGCATCTCACTATACTGGGGGAGATGATGTGCTGTGATACCTTTTCTTGTTCTCTTGGATGGACAACTTCTTATGCTGTTTTTTCCCCTTTAAGCAGGGCTCAGATGGAACAGCCCTTCAAACAGAGGATGCCCCTTGGATAAAGTAAGTAAAGCCTTACCTCATGTGATACCTAAACATAAACTTGAGGGATACTTGATAACCAGATGTGAAACATCCCCTCTAAATGTTGATATTCTCTCAACAACCCCACTATCGCCTCTACTCCAGGAAACCCTATTCAAATTGCCCATTATGAGTTTAGTTACTAGCCTTCCTCCATTATTGAAAGTGAATCCCAATTCGAAAACAAAAAGAATCCCTACACTACCACCACTACCAACACCCGCTCTAATTTGGAGCTATCAAAGCAGGCAGCTTTTGTCAACATGACTCATTTGCAATGTCATTCAACATGGCCAAGCACTGGACAAAAGCTCATTAATGCAACAGCCCCCTGCATAATAAGCCCGAGCCTTTTAAATATACAAATAAATCCAAGCTGTAGAAGAAGATGGAATATTCTTCACTTTTACAGCAAATTAGGTTTAATGGACAATAAGTGGCAAGGTTTTAAAAGGGAGGAGAATAAAAGTGAAACTGTTGATCAATATTTAATCAAGAGCTCTTTATTTTTTCATAAAGAAAGGCCTTTTTAAAAAAATAGCAAAAGCAAAAAAAAAAAAAAGAGGGGGGAAGCCTGATTTAAAACCAGTGACAAGGGTGGATTCTGTAATTCCACAGGGTGAGTGCCATATATAACAAACCGGAGACAGAATTGCTAGAACCTTCCCCGACACCAAGAGAATGTAGATGAACAGCAGGAGTAGGCAAAAGGCCAGAGCAACAGATCAATGGGAGCGAAGGGAAGCGCAGCGATGGCTTTGCCGGAGAACAGCTCGGCTGGCTGCAGTGAAGCATTTCTATAATAAATGTTGGGAGTAAGCAACAGACCTTCAGATCATTCCTTATGATCTAGTAAGCAGGCAGATGCTAGAAGCATGAATTGGTTTACCAAGCAAACTGTGAGGCCAGTCTGAAATGTTAAAACCGACCCGTTTTCACTGTCTTCATTTTTTCATGCATGTGTGTGCGCACGAGAGTGCACATGCGCATATATGATCCATGGGGACTCTTCTCATTAACCAACAAACTCCCCCACAGAATTTCACCCAGTGATTTCTGGTTTTCCACCCTGCCAACAGAAATGCTTATCCATTGTTCCCTGTGAAGCATTCAGGAGGGGGATCTAATCAAGCCCCACCACTCTGGGATGTCTGCACTTAAATTACTGGCACTGTCCTACATGGGAGAATTAGCCACCAATCCAGTTGCAGTTCAGTCAAGTAGCCATTCTAACACAACAAACAGGGCTTCTGGGGTTGGATGCACCAGGTGGAAAACTAGTGTCGCTGAGCTAAGAAGGCTGTGCTCAGAATTAGGCCTGGAGCCAGGCCAGGATGCTCTTGGCCTGATGCACTCCGGGTTTCCAAAAGCTATTTGCAGCGCTGCTCGCAACGGCTTCTCCCGTCTGGTTCAGTGGCTGAGTCAGAACACTCGTCAGCATGGAGGAACTCATCGAAGGCAAAATGCAGCAGAGAAGCGTTCTCCGCACTTGCCACTTTTCTCCTGTAACCCGCATGGGCTCCCTGCGTCAGCACCAATGACACAGCAAGGAGAGAACCAGAGATGGGCCACGGAGAGAAAACGTGCCTGGAGGAACCTCTGGTCGAGCCCCTCCCCCTTCCCACATGATCAGGGTTGGCCCAGGAAATGTTGCTGCCTGCAGCAGAGAAACAGAGCAATTGCCCACCCTCCACTTTAGCTGCACAGTGTACCCCATGCCAGCCAGATTATTTGGGCCCCTGAGACAGAAAACCCCACACCTACCTCTCCCCTTCCTCGGCAGTAAAGTAGCAAGAACAGCAAGTTGCTGTCTCTTTATAACACCCAGAGATCCGGAAATGAAGCAACTACCAATATGCTGTCCTTCCATCACACTCAAAACCACACTGCCGAATGGTAGGGTCATTCTTATCATCATCAAGTCAAACAAGCCAGTTAGCTGTTCCTCAGCTGACTGTCTCCAGTTTCTACCAAATTCCTTTTCATTGCTTTTGTACTGCACCTGCCCATGGGAGAGAAAAACAGAATATATAGGAGAACATAAGAAAGAACAAACATCTCTGTCCCGCATGGTTGATGAGATGGTTGCTCTACTGCCATCTAGTCAGAGAGACAGTCAGACTGTCCCCGGAACACTAGCCACAACTAGGTCCAAATTCCCAGGCTGCATGGACTGGTCATTAGGGGCCTGGTCTCTCTGAGACACCTTGCTTTAGATTCAAGGATACTCAGGAAGAAATGCAAACAGGTGTGTCAAAGATGACATGGTTTGTCGAATGGCGTGATGAACCCTGGATGCAGAAGGTAAATTTACATTCCTTCAGTCTGTGGCCATATTAGTTCTTTGAGGAGGCCCAGGCATGTTCCAAGTTGCCTAGGTGAGTGATACATACTTCCTCTCCTCAAGCGGAGAACAAAAGGCGATGCTGTTTGCCATGGATTTTATAGAGTTCCTCTCTCCCGCTGCTTCTGAAGTGGTCATTATGTGCAGGCCGTAACTCCTCTTCCTGGGATACAAGAGGAACGAAGCTGCTTCAGCAAACAGTTCTGTTCTCACCACAAAAGCAGCCCTTCCTTCTCTGCACCTTGGTGGAGGGAAGCAGCTCTAAGGCAGCTATTTCTGGGGTTCGTCCTCATCGCTGAACACCACCAGGCTCTCAGAAACTATCCTGGCTTTTGAGCACTGGGAAAATTCGCTGCATTACCAGTTGGACCTGAATTGCCACTTTGCCCTTCTTCCAGTAGAGTCCATACAATACACTGAGCTGCTTCAGATGCTTCCATCAGCCCCAGTAGCACAGCCAAAGGTCGAGGCTGATGAGAAATGGAATTCAAAAAACATGTATTGTGACCAGGCAGGGCAAGGCTGGACAAGATAAGATTTGACTCATGCCGCAAAATGAAGTGTATTAAAAATCCTTGCTTGGTTGGATCAAAGGTCCACTAAGGGTGCAGTCTTACAGCCTCCTGACATTGCCCGGGGAGTCACAGGGCTACTCAGAGCCCCACCAGTGAGGTCCTATGAGCTGGGACTCCAACGGCTGTGCCCTCCTTGCTTGCCCCTCACAGCCACTGCAGAGCGAGCCATGTGGCTGCCTCCTTAAAGTCATGACTGGACTTTGGAGAGGACGGAAAGAGAGGCAGGCTGGGGAGTGGAGAGGGGCTCAGCCTCAACCGTCTCCTTGTTGTAGCAACTTTCAGGCATGCCCAGCCTCCAGCCGCCTTAGAGCTGTCTGCAGGGCTGCTCTTTCTCCCCAAAGAAACCCGACCCTGGCTAAAAACCTGCTGGGGATGAGGATGGCAATTGTTCCTGGCGTGCACTCGCACCAATCTGGACTCTGAGACAGAGAATCAAGGAGGGGAGGCAGAGAGAGCTTGGGAACGTGGGGCACCAGCCTTGGAGGTGATAGACGTGCTGCTCATCTCAAGGCCACTTTCTCCAAGTGCTCTGACAGCCTCCGAGAATGGGCAAGATGCACAGGGGTCAGGTGGGGGCACAGGAGAGGCACTCGCAGAGTCAGATGAGCTTGGTATGACTCCTGATGCAGCATCAGGAGAAGAGGGACAGCCAGGTAGAAGACAGGCATATCGCAGGAGGCGGGCTCACTTCAAATGGGCCCATAGAAGGGGTTGCGCCCAGGAATACTCAAAAGGAGGGTTTCCAGAATTAGTGGTATACATCAGGTTCAACAAACCCCTCTGTGCATGCAGAAATACATTTTGTGAAAGCTACATTTGTTGAGCTGCCTTTGGTGAATGAAGAGTTTTTGCAAAGAAATGGTCCGTTGCCATGAATATGCGAAGAGAGGAAATCTTGGTACACAACAGGAGCAGACTGAAGGCCAGAGTAAAAGTCAAAGGGAGTGAAGGGAGCCCTGGGCTGGGTCTGTGGGAGAAAAGACCCTGTATCCTGAAGCGGAGCAGCAAACTTCATACAGCGTCTCACAGTAGCAGGAAGTGCCTAAAGCACAATGGAAACCATTTTACCCAAGTAACAGCAGCAAAGAACTGAATCTCAAGGGAGCAGCCATTTTGAAGCCATGGGTAGTAAGGCTGACGCAATGTTAAGTAAATCTGTTTGTTCCACATTTCAGCCTCCTTTAGATCCGTGTCCAACATGTGCAGAAGCAAGCATTGTGGGGTGAGAACTCATGACCTTCTGACCTTCCAGTAGCACCTCCAACCATCTCAACAACTGGCTTCTCTATAAACAGACAGACAAACGCTCAGTAGGACTTTTTATCTCTCCACATTCAAAGGAAGAGCGGCGACAGAGTTTGTGACGTTCCGTGCCGCAGCCTTGCCTAGGAGTCTGTCATCCCAGCAGGACTGGGCGACATTTCAGCAAGACGTATGAATCCCTTTCATGAATTACTGAAAAGGCCTGTGGAAGCTGAAAGAAAAGACTTGCCAAAATGAAATCTGTGATGTTTGGTCATGAGTGTGAAGTTCCTGTGGTCGGGTGTGCTGCTGAAATAATCTAAAACGGGGCGCAGCTAGGAGAAGCTGCTTCTTGTGGTAACCAGTTCCATGTGTGTCCTCCAACAAGATTAAAAACTGAAGACATTCCCATCAAAAAGGAGTCTCTTTGAAGTCTTTGAGTGATATTTAACCCCCTTTCTTGTTGCAAAGGAAGCAGGAAAGCAAGACACCCGGCCGCCTCCCATGCCGCCGTCTCCCAGACTTTGAAGAAGAGACTTCAGGCCACAGAACTCAACCTCCACTCGTCTGGGGTGCTTCAGGATTGCCTTGCTGCTGGATTCCCCTGAACACATGCACACACTTTCCCCCTTTTAAAGAACTCTTTGAAATTCGGAATGGCAAATCCTCCCTGCTAGGAATTTTATCTCTTTAACATTCAAGCAAGGATAATCATGGAAGTCTGCCCTCTGAGCAGTCTGATTACTAGCTGCTTCTTGAAAACAGAGGTTGACTATTTCTGCTATTAATTTCCAAAAGCAAGAAAGTGTCAGAAAAGGAAGCCCCTGGAGTACATGATTGCATTTGGAAAGCAGTGCATGGATGACACATATTTACTGGACTGAAAAGTGTGCAGACATCCTGAATGGAGGACTTCCCATCAGGAGTTTTCTTACTTCCTCTCTGACGCCTTAGGGTCATCTCACACCTTTTCATAAAAATGGGTGCATCCTAAGAATTTAGCATGGAACTGCTTATAGCCCAAAACATAATCTTTGTCTGTAGATGGAACAACATACAAAGAAATATACAGAAAGCATTAAAAAGGGAAAGTTACCTAACATTTTATGGGGTAGAAGTATTTTCACGTCTCAGCTTGTGTCCTAAAAGGAAATAAGTACTACATCATTAAGGAGTTTTGTTTAAAAATATTTCCATTTGGAAAGTTGTCATTGGAAACCCTTTTCCACTGTTGTGCAATCCAATGTGTGTCTGTTCAGAAGTCCCATGAAATTCAGTGGGACCTATTCCCATGTAAACAGCTATAGGATCGTGTGCTCAGCTGGTTATGGAGCTGACCAGAGAGGAGGCAATCTGGATCTAATCCTAGGAGGGCTTGCCCAGAACCTGGCAAGAGAAGCATGTTGTTGAACCAGTTGGAAACAGCGACCACAGCACTATCCAATTGAATATACATTTAAGAAGAACATTGCCAAAGAGGTCCAACACCAGCATATTTAGAAGAAGAAGCTTCTCTAAAATGAGGGACCTGGGAAAAAGGAAGCTGAAAAGGGGAACCAAGAGGGTTACATCCCTTCAAAGCGCTCGGAGATTATGCGAAACCACACTCATGGATATTCAGATAGAATGCATGCAACGAATTCAGAAGGCTGCACAGAGTTCAAGAAATCAGCAGCATGGTTAAGGAGCTCTGTCAAGGAAGCAATTAAAGGAAAGAAGGCTTCCTTCAGGAAAGGGAGGTCTTGTCCAAGTGAAGAGAGCAAGTGTGCCCAGGCTTGAAAGGGGAGATGCAAGAAGGGGTGCAAAAATGCATTTTGAGGAGCATTGCTAACAACATCAACGGTGGCAGCAAATCTTTCTTTATCTATATCAGAAGCACAAAATCAACTGGGGAAGCAGTTGGACCACTGGCTGATAATGGAGTTAAAGAAGTACTAAAGAAAGGACTAAAGGAAGATAAGGATAATGTGGAGAAACTGAATTAATTCTTTTCATCTATCTTCACTGAAGAAGATACAGAACATACACCTGTGCCTTTACTGTTGTTTTCAGAAAGGGAATCTGCAGTGTTAAGGCAGATATGGCTGATGAAAGACGAAATTCTCAGCCTTATTGAGAAATTGAAAATTAGTAAATCACTGAACCCAGATGATATCCTCCTACGGGTTCTTAAAGAATTCAAATATGAAATTGCTGACCTTCCTACAAAATGTGTATCAGGACCCTAAGATCAGCCTCTGAACCAGAGGAGTAGAAAATGGCCAATATAACACCAGCTTTTAAAAAAGGAAGCTGGGGATACCCAGGAAATTATAGGCTGGTTAGCTTAACAACTACGCTGGGTAAATTGGTTGAAAGCACTATTAAAGCGAGCATTAGGAAGAATATAAAAAGCCTGTTGAAAAAAGTCAAGGTGACTTTCAGAAAAGTAAGTCCTACCACACTAACCTTCATGAGTTCTTTGAGTATCAATGAAAACATGGATAGGGTGAACCATAACATATTCTTAACTTGGGCTTCCAAAAGGTGTTTGAAAAAGCCCCCCACCAAAGACCCTTGACCAAACTTAGCAGTCACGGAATAAGAGGAAATTTCTTATGGATCAGTAACTGGTTAAAGAATAGAAAGCAGAGAGTGGGGTGCAATGGTAATTTCTCCCAGTATAGGGATGAACCAGTGGGGTCCCACAGGGATCTGTATTAGGAACGATGCTTTCCAACTGGTTTGGAGGGACCAGTGGAGAGGCCAAGTTTGCTAATGCTACCAAGCTATTCAGGGTGGATAAAACTGAAAAGGATTATGAGGAGTGCCAAAAAGATCTTTCTAGGCCGGGACAATAGGCATAAAAACACAGTTTAGTATAAGAGTAAAGTAATGCACACTGGGGGAAAAAGTCTCGACATCAAGTATAAGCTGGTGGGAATGAAGATAGCCGTGACTGACCAGGAAAGGGATCCTGGGGTTATGGTCGAAACATTATCTCAGTGTGCAGTTGCTGTGAAAAAGTCAAACTACATGTTAGGCTTAATTAAGAAAGGCATTAAAAACAAAATTGCCAATGCCATACTGCCATCATACAATCTGTGCTGGGACTGCTCTTAGACCTCCTTATCCAGTTCTGGTCACTGCACCTAAAAGGGAAATTCTATTTTCTGCACTTTTTCCAAAGCAGTGACTAAAATGATTGAAGAGTTGGAGTGGCTTCACTATGAGGAAAGGTTACAAGAGCTGAGATTGTTCGACTTATTAAAAAAGGTAAGGAGAGAGATGACAGAGGTGCTCAGAATTAAGTATTGTGTGCAGAAAGTGGAGTGGGAGACATTTTTCCTCTGGGGTCATTTAATGAAGATGACTGATGGGAGGTTCAGGTCAGATAAAAGGGCATACTTCTTCACACAGCACATAGTTAAACAGGACGTGGTGATGGCCACCGATCTTTGAAAGAGAAGTGGACAAATTCATGGAGAAGGCTGTAAGTGCTCAACCATTCTTGCTGAGTATATGCTACCTCCAGTGGTAAGGCCAGGATGCCTCTGTACGCCAGTTGCTGAGGAATGGACGTTGCTGCACGCATGCCCTGTGAGCAGCTGGTTGGCCACTGTGAGAGCTGCTTGGTGGACTAGATGGCCCCTTCACCTGAGCTGGCATGGCTCTTCTCGCAGTCTCATGTTCTAATGTACAGCGCATTGCCTTGGACCTTTGGCAGTCTCCTTCCTCAGTGTGCCTCTGTTTAAGGCTTCTTTCTTTTCAGTCAGAACACTGTGATGACCAATGTTTGCAGTGCTATCTGCCTAAGCGAGCACTTGAAGCAGCTGTCTTGTTGCACAGGTGCGCGTGAAGCAGCCTGCCACCCACGAGGTGCAGCTTAGGATCCCTCGCGGTGCTGTAGTGAACACGGAGGCCTAAACACAGAGGTGCAGATCAGATATCACATGAAACCACCATTCCAGAAAAAGCAAAACAAGCCCCTAGAGATCAGTGTGGGGGCTGAATTGGCAAACCATGATTTGGAATCAGCCAGCAAACCAGAATGAGAAACAGCAGATCGGATACGGGAGTGGTTTTTGTCAATAGCAGTGGCCCCTGAGAGGGATTCTACTTAGTAAGCTCCCCCTGGCAGAAGGTGCAATGGGAGGCCATTTTACTGATTTCCCACACACACACTGCTACACCAAGCATCACTTTCCCCACTGAACAGATTCTTAAAGGGACTGGGAATTTTGTGGGGTACGGAGGGCAGGTTTGATTTTAAAAATTCCCCCTTTCCTCTTCCAACAGCAGGTTTCCTCTATGGGATCAGAAGTCTCCTGTGGGTTGAAGAAGCCCTTCAATTCATAGGAGGCATCCTCCGGATCCAGCTCTACCTTGAAAGTTCATTTATAAACCATGGTTTTTGCTAAGTTTAGTTTGCTGTGATGACTGAAATTACAAACAATGGTTATGTCCATTATTTTACTTCCAGAGGCTAAGAAGCATAGCTGGAGTTAAAAACACATGGAAAATGAAAGCAGACAGTCCTCTGTGTTTAGAGGAAATAAGTGTGCTTAGGGTTCCAGTCCATGGATGGCATAAAAGACGGTTCAGCATCACATCTGCAGTAAGCCAAGCAGAGCACCTGAGTTGCCTTTGACTCACTTGCTCATGAGCTCAGAGCCAGGATCCTCAGTCATGTTGCAATATATCCTGGGACACACTTTTGGATTAGGCCCGTGAGAGGCTGGCGGCCCCCATGTCAGAGTGGCCCCTTAGCCACTTCAGCTTTTATTCTGAGCATTACAAAAGCTATCCATGGTGCTGAACACCATTCCCAGAATAGGTTCACCACCATGGTACAGCAAGGATAAAGTGTAGGATAAAGGCTGCAGTGGATAAGGAGCCCCCATGGACATAGACATCACCTGCTTCCCCCGACTATCTAGCAAACACATCAGCATAATTGGCCCAATAATAGAAATAACTTCAGCTGTCCGTATTTGCAGTTGGTGGTCCTGCATACTTAAACACATAAGGCATTCACTGGAAACATTGTCAAAGTTATATTACAATTTGCTCCCTGTGTTCTATTGATTATATAATTCTTGAACATTGTACCTGGGACTGGGAGTTTCAAAGTCAATTCTGTTTCCAATTTCTCCAGCTCGCAAATATATGGTGCAATAAAATTGTGCTTAATATACCTGTTTGCAGCAGAAATGAGAAGAACCATGGAGCTAGGAAATCAAAATAAATGCAAATCCCAGAACACACTTTGGTTGAAAACAACACACATTGCTTAGTAAAAATGTGTCCTTTTTTCCACCTACATATTAAACTCCATTTTGCATGTTGAGCAGCTACAGACTTTTATGTGATGAAAATGATGGAACGGTGGAAGCACAACTGAGAAATAGCAGCACTTGGGCAAGTTGTCACTCCCTGTGCCCTTGTGACTACTGGAACACATCCAGGGAGAGAGAGAGAGGAAGTGTTTGGAGCATGGCAGACCTTCAAAGGAGTCCTATCAACCCAAGATTACAATCAGCCCCCCAAAATGACTATCAATGGACGATAGCACGAGCCCATTCACGAGCCCATCACTGGCTGACACCAAATAACTG
Organism: Varanus komodoensis; assembly: GCF_004798865.1. NCBI lineage: Eukaryota > Metazoa > Chordata > Lepidosauria > Squamata > Varanidae > Varanus > Varanus komodoensis. Next base: position 10,617,717 of record NW_025335627.1, read on the forward strand.
CACATGGATGTCCAGATGTTGTATGGCCAGGAATAGCTTTGCATCTGGAGAATGGGCCGCCTCCAGCAGCATCAGCAGCATCCATATACACACGTACACCATCCCCATACAGAAAGACCGTTTATTTATTTAAAACGTTTATATCCCGTCACTGCATGCCTCGGCATCTCGGGATGGCTTCCAAACATGAGGCTCACATGTCAGTACGAGCTCTTCATTCATCCTGCGCTATTAATGGACCTCACAAGCCTGACCACGTCTGCCTCCAGATGGGCTGCACTGCAACTCCCATCATCAGCACACTGAGCCTGCCAGGAGGGCACCAGCTGAGGCCAAGCTGCTGCCTCGTGCTTGCCACACGGCCAGGTGAGTCTGGTCCTTGGAGCCACATTTTGCACATGCAGCCGCCGGGTGGAGGGGGCTGGTGACCTCGCCGAAACTGCAGAGTCACATTGCCCTGACTAGTTTGTAGGAGAGAAAGAGAAATTGTCTTTCTGCTCACTCGCATGCTATTACCTTTATGGTATATCGAATCTTCCATTTTATGTGAATTGCAACAGCTCTAGTGTTTTTAACGGCCGATACTCTCATCAACTTATGAAAGATTGATAGCACCTCTAAACAGGAGTCATCAATTTCAATTCCCAGCAAATCAATGAGGGGGGAAAAGGCACCATCCAATCTGTAGAGCTGGTTTATGCAACCAATTTTCACGTTAGCTTCTATTACTTGAACACATTTAAAACAACTGTGTGTGGGCTTGGAACTAGTAAAAGATCCTAGACAAAAACTACCTCGCAGTTTTAAAGCCTTTAGTCATTATTTTCTGGTCCCTGCGGGGTTCCTCAGTACAACACTCATTGTCAAAGGCAACTTGTCTAGTCTATTTTTCTATACTTTGTAACACATGGATTTGATTTTATTTTTAGCAAGAAGCCTCTTACCTGGTACAAACAGGCCTGTGCACACTGTCAGCCTTCATGTGTGAGCTCTTACTTCCCCAGTCTTCCAGCTGTCACTGACTTAATTCTGCACCCACTGCTCACCCATCTTCCTGGGCCTGGAACCCTTTCCTGAGTAAGCTCAGTGCCAACATGCAGGACAAGGATGTGAGGAATCTACTTGGACCCATTAGCTTTCTTTGCTCCAGGCCCACATTGCAGCTCACTGCAATGCGAGTCAAAAGTACAACATCAAGAGTTTTCATGAGGTGTATAACATGTGGGATTCATGGCCCATAAAATAATAATCAGAAAGGAAAGCTCCAAACAGTCTAACAGATATTTTGAAATTGCCACTGAACTCTTTTCTTTTTGCTATAGTCACTATTTGGTCCTAGGCCTGTGACTAGACTGTAAAAAAACCAAAAAACAAGTTTTTGAAGAAGTTTGTGGTTGATTAGGTGCATCATGCAAACAAGGAACTACATGGAATGGAAGTACAATAGATAACAGGCATTGGACTCTCTGAAGATATTCTGTGACAATTTAAGTCTACCCACACAGAAGGGAGATGAGATTATTTCTTGCTCAGTACTTACATTTTGTGCACTTTTGATTTCTTTTTAAATTCCTTTTAGATACATCAATCATTTGCTTAATTCTCCACTTTGATCTCACCCTTGAATTGGTTGCAGCTCAGTGGAAAGCCCTGTCCTGCTCAGATGGGCTTTTGAAGCAGTTAAAATCAGAGCTTTGCTGCAGTTGCTACTAGTTCTAAGCAACTGGGTTTCTAACGGTGGTGTCTCTGGAGATGTGCTACAGAGGTGACCTCCAAAAGGACATGGCGGCAGTGAAAAATGCTTTTGCCCTTTTCTGCATCTTTATGATGTATATTAAAAGCCTGAAAAATGTTTCTGCCCTTTCCTGCATCTTTATGATACATTAGAAGAAACTTTGTTGTTGTCCATGTTGTTGGTTTAGTAAGTGAGGACAGAAGATTCTGGCTTTATCAGATATAGGAGTACTTGTCCTATATGTTATGGAAAGAATATACTACGGAGTCAACCTTGCAATTTGGAAATAGTCGTGCTTTGACGATGAAACTCATCTCTTTGTCTTTGGGAAACTAGCTCAGCAGCAAGGGCTGCATGACAGTCAAATTCTGCCAGAGAGATAGCTCATTTGTGAATACAAAGCACACGACATGATTCTTACTGTATCAATGGTAGAGGCTGAAGTTTTCCACTCAAGGCAGCCTTGGATGAAGACCCCAGCCTCTTCTATCAGGGCTAGGCAGAAGGACCCTAACCCTAACCAGCTGATACCTGGGTGATTTGCGCTAGATTGGCCAGTTTTATTGTAATGACTGCCCAGAGATCATAAAGCTAGTGGGTGGCTTTTATACAAACATAATAAATAAATAAATAGGATAGGATAGGGTAGGATTTCTGATTCCCAGTCCTGTAGCAATAGAAACAACAACCTCCCCCATTTCCCAACTACACTGCTGAAATGAAGAAACCATGGGGTTGACATTTGTATGGAAAAGACATTCAGTACTGGTTCTCAAGAGAAATGCTTACACTCAGAATTCTTTGTTCTAGGCGTATGGCTTTTCCCACGTGCTACGGTTGGTGGATCTTGGGATTCTATTAAAAACACGCTAGACTTCACAAGCCTAAAGGTTTTTTTTCCGGTTTTCATTATTATTTTCTACCAATAGAACAATAATTATTCCAAAGACATCAGATGTACTGGGTAATTATCTTATTCTCTTTACAGTTAATGTATATTTCAGCCCTAAATATAATCCCATTTCTCTAACCAGTGATAGAAAAAGCCCCAAGTTTGATAGTAATATGTGTCTTCTTTTTCCTTAAGAGACAAAGTCAGTCTGTCCATTTTTGCACAGTCCAGTATCTTCTTTAAAATCAGTTCTTCAGTCGGTAATTCTTCATTCCTCCAGTGTTGTGCAAACACAATCCTCGCCACTGTGATTACATGTAATGTCAAATACATGCTTTGTTTATCAAAGTCATCAGGGAGAATGTCTAATAAAAATACTGCCAGTTTAAATATTACAGATCTTTGCAACATTTCTTCAAGCCATCTATGTATTTTAACCCTGGGGGTTTTTTTTATTTTTATTTTTTTTTATTTTTTGCTTTATCACAGGTCCACCACATATGGTAAAAAGTACCAGGCCTTTGTTTGCATTTCCAACATCTATTTGACATATTTGAGGACATTTTTGCTAATCTATTCAGTAACAAATACAGTCTATAGAACATTTTATAAAGATTTTCTTTATCTGAGCCTGCCAAAATTATCTTAATATTTCTTTCCCACAACATTTGTCATTTCTGCAACTCAAAATTATATCCGAAGTTTTGTGCCCATTATATCATAGTTTCCTTAACTTGTTCATCTTCCATTTTCATATCTAAGAGAAAGTTATACAATCTTTTAATCATTTTATCTGATTTTAAAATTATTTGATCAAACATTGTTTGTTCCTTGTAAAATCCATACATTTTATAATCTTTAGCATGCCTCGATTGTATTTGCACTTGGTGCCAACAAGAAAGATCAATACCCTGTTCTTGTAGTTCTTGATTTGATTTCAGTCTTTCATCATTATCAAGAATATCATTATAAGTCACAAACTTATTAACATTCATAGCATTTGGATATATAAGAGCTTCCATAGGAGAAAGCCACCTCAGTATCTTAATATAAAGTTTTGTCTTTAATTTTTCCCAAATCGAAACCAATGAGTTCCTAATATAGTGATTTTGGAAATACCCATGGGTTTTATGTTTCTCATACCACATAAAGGCATGCCACCCCATTTGCAAATCATGTCCTTCAAGATATAACATTCTTTTGTTTCTTAAAATCATCAATTCTTTTAACCACATTAAAACACATGCTTGATAATACAACAACTGATCTGGAAGACCAAACCCCCCATTTCCTTTAGCCCCCTGAAGCATTTTAAATTTAATTCTTGGTTTTTTCTTTTGCCATATAAATCTCAAAACTTGTGTATTTAAATCATCAAAAAAACTTTTTTCTCAATTTTTATAGGAATTGTTTGAAATAAGAACAAAAGCTTAGGTAATATATTCATTTTAACTATAGCTATTCTTCCCAACAGTGATAGTTGTAGGTTAGTCCATTTTTCTAAATCACTCTTAATCTCTTTAAGCAGTTTAACATAATTGTCTTCCTTCAGTGTAGCACATCTAGCTGTTAGGCAAATTCCCAAACATTTAACCTTTTTAACTATTTGGAGATCTACGTGTTCTGTCAAGACTGTTTTTTGCTCAAATGTGAGATTTTAAACTAGTAGTTTAGTTCTTTCTCTATTTATTTTCATTCCAGTAACTTCTCCATAATGTTCTATTTTTTAAAATAATTTAGGCACCATTACCAAAGGGTCTTCTAGGATAAAAACTAAAGTGTGTTCACCTCTGCATGGCATGAATCAAGTATAAAAAGTTTATTGCGACAGTACCAATTATATTTACCACATCTGAAATTAGTGGGCAAAGTTTTTACTGCAGAGCATGTGGGTTTTGGACAGAATGAAGCAACCCTTCGGTATTTAGAAATGAATCGCTGGCTAAGCCAAGATGGTAGCAACATTTCTTCCCTCCACTCAGCCTCATTCAAATGTCAAACTTCAACAGGATTATGCATGAGAGGATAATAAAAGAAGCAAATGCAAAATCTTGGAAATAGAATGGAGCAGGGAAAGGGTAGGCAGGAAATCGCTTACACACCACAGAAATGCATTTATATTGGCTTTCCCCGAATGACTGCCCTCCAGATGTGCAGGTCTGCAGTTGCCATCATCCAGAGTCATTTGGGCATGGTAGGGGTTGTAGTCCAATGCTTCTAGATGATGCAGTTTTGGAGAAGGCCTATTTATAGCATTCCCAAATCAATTTGTTTCAAGGTGTTCATCAACAGTTATCAGGAATTGAATCTTAACCTTTAGCAAAGTGCCTGAAATAGTTGTCAGTGGTGATATACAGGGAAGGCTTGTAAAGTTGATTTGTTTTATTAAAGGGAGTCTTTGCCTCATCATTTATTAAAGTTGTCCGACTCTGCCTGACCTTGAAAACCTTTCCATTTACTGGCAAAACATGGAAGGTTTGATACCAGAGAAGCCAAGTGTAAGCCATCAAGAAGGAAGAAGCAGCTGGTCACTGGTTTTGACTATTGAAGGTACTCTAGTTCTCAGGCTCAATAAGACACAGTGACCGGCCACCATCCAGATATATTGACCTATGGTTCCCATCATCCACAGCAAATCCAATCTGAAGACTACCAGATTAGGCTAATCTAATCTCAACTTTGGCAAACTTAGTCTCTGGCAAACGGAATGAAGAGGATCAGATGACACAATAACCCATGCTCAAAGGTTTGACCAAAGTAACACACATTCCACAATTCACAGCCCAAGAACAAGCTATGGATTTTCTTTATTGGCTGGATGTGGGTAATGAGGTATAACTTGCTTCCACAGCTGGTTCCAACAATATGACAAGCCACATTTCAGCAATAAGAACCCACCCTCAGGTCTTACTCAGCCCTTTAATGTGGGTTGTCATGTTGTGTGACTGTCTTGCTTCACATGATCAAGGTGAAGAAACATGCCACAGTGCCTTGTTGCCTCTCCAGGTGCATGCGGGTCACGTGAGGATGGGGTTAGCGGGATCACCATGCTCAGCCCAGCTTGCCAGTTTGTGTGAACCTGGGCAGCAGCCACTGTGGCTGGGTTCACACGACACAACAAGCCATGCTGCTGGGTTACGTATGCTAATCCCTGCCCCAGCGCACAACCAGCATCTGTAGGGATGGGAAATAAGCCACTGCACCTTACTTCTTCTCTGAGGTTGTGTGAACTCAGCCAATGAGATAGGAATGGGTTTGTGACATCCCAACAAGGTTGCATTTTAAAATGCTGCCTCACAGTAACAGAAGCAAAACACCTCAGTGTGAGAAGAAAGCATGGTTAGAACGTCACAGCACCTCTGAGGTGCTGTGCACCACTTGAGTGTTTGGAGGACCATTCACATGTGGGTGTTGCCCTCATCTCCTGCTTGTTGGGCTTCCTGTGGGAAACTGGTTGGCCCCCATGTGACCCTCCTGCTAAGGACGGAGGAAATGACAGTCAGGGGGCTGTGTGTGTGGTGAGCAACAGCTGTTACAGTTGTTGCTGTGTTCAGTAACAGCAGGCAAGACTTGCTGGAGAAGACAATCATGCAAAGGGACATTGAAGGCAGAAGGAGCAAAGGAGGACCAAATAGGAGATAGGCTGACTCAGAAAGGGGGTCACACCGTTGAATGTAGAACTGCTAAGCAAGAGTGTCACGGATAGGTAACGCGGAGGGCTTTCATTCATGGAGTCACCATCCGTCAGAGACAATTTGACGGCGGAAAACAACATGGACAGCACGTGCGCCAAATTACATTCCTCTTGCTGCAGAGGACAAAGGCGTGGAGCTCTGTTGCCCCAGTCACAGCCTTGATGATCCCACCCAGCTCATTTGGGGGGCAGCTCCCCCACTACCAATGGGAAAGAAAAATGTGGGAAAGCTTGTAGGTAGGAAAGGTGTAGGAAAAGGTTGCCGTTCAGAGTAACACAACACAGCTCACTGCAGTGTGGGAGTTCCAAGCAAACAGAGCATGTAGGACTCTGAGACAAGGCCAGTGGGAGCTGAGCTACAGAGCCAAATCAGAGAGGCTAAACTCATGGGGTCGAGCCTTCTGTGGTGCTCCCAACCCTCGCAGCTCCTGGACAGCACGGTCTGCTCCAACAGATTGGTATGATTCTGAGGAGGCAGAGGAGGGCAGGAGGCTTGGCAGGTTCAAGGTGACACAGTGGAGATTCTCAAGCAGAGCATGAAGACCAGCCTACCTTGGAAAAGGAGGGAGGCATTGCGGAGCTGAGGGAGGAGGAGACGGAGAGGGAGTTCTTGGATATTATGAAGTCTCCAGCATTCCCCTCACCGTCGAGCCCTCAAGCAGAAGGAGCTCCCTGAGGGTGGAGCCAGAAGATTTGCTGAAAGGGAAGGGCTGTGGGGAATTTCAGTCCGGACTGAACTCTTTACATGGGCAGTTGCCTCTCCCACATCTCAAAGAGGACACCACTCTGATTTATACTGTTCTTTTAATCTGCTGAGTTTTAATAAAAGGACGGTGTTTGTGAAGTTTCATCAGAGTGCTGGAGAGGACAGCACTCAGCCACTCTGTGGCTACTTAGTCTTTAGGGCGGGGATGAATCCTTTCAGAATTCATCCCTGCGGAATCTGTGGGCTTCCTCTTGCCCTGCAAAACGAGCCAAGCCAAGAGGAAGTCTCTGAACTCTCAGACTCTCGTTTGCACAACCAGCAAGTTTCCATTCCCGTTGGCCACCCTTCTCCCCTGTTCCTGACAATTGCCAGGTGCTCGGACTCTGGGCCGCTGCAAAGCGAAGCAGGGTCCAGAGGGTAGAAACAAGGGAATTTGACAGATCTTCTGCATCAGACAGACTCCTCATGCCTCCCTATTAGTCATGATGGCACACACAACCTCCAGGACTTGAGTCAGCATGCTTCTCTGCATTAGTTGCTGGGGATACAAGTGAGAGGATGCTGATGCTGCTCTGATGTCCCGTTGCGGACTTCCAGTCGGTGCCTGGTTGTCCACTGTGTGAAGAGCATGAAAGATTATATAGGCCTTTGGTCTGATCCAACACAACTGTTTTATGGAGGAAGTCAGAGCTGAGAGATGCAGAGAAATTCACCAGAACGATGAAGACCTTGATGCTCCCAGGCCAATTAGGAAGGCCTTCCTGTTCAAAAAGGCCTAAGGAGCAGCCAGGATAGGTGGGGCCACTCCAAAACACAACACTTCTCTGCCCAGCAACTTATTTCAAGAAGTGGTTCTGAGAGTTCACCCCTGGGGCTGGGAGGATACTTGTGACTAGCTCAGACAGCTCCAGACATGGAAAATGAGGAGGAGGAGGAGGAGGAGGAGGAGGAGGAGGAGACGAAGATGCGAAGACGACAAAATGTGGTCATCTCTTGAACTCTTCCACACCAAAAGATGATTCACAATACTGGCAAATACTGAATTCTCATGTAACTGGGTACATGAATGGAGGCTGCCTCAAATAAATAATAGGAAGGCTCTCAGTTCTCAGGTGCTGATGGATGGATCTGTCAGTTTGACTATTTCCCACAGTCCTTATTTATTATTCTCAAGTTCTTTCCATCACATTTATGAAGGAATTCATGAAAGTATTAAGTTCTTGTCAAAAGCAAACCAAACAAAATTCTTGCCCATCAGGATCAGCCAAATTTACTTTGTTGCTGCTGTTGCTAAGTCATCTCCAAGGTATGATGACCCTGTGAATGAAAGCCCTCCATCTGTCCTGACCTTGATGCCTTGCTCAGCATTTGTAAGCTCAAGGGAAACTGTGGCTTCCTTTATAGAACTGGTCCATCTCACTGTTGGTTTTCCTCTTCTTTTGCCTTCAGCTTTCCTTTACATGATGCCTTCAGTCAGTCCTGCCTTTTCACAAAGTGCTTAAAGTATGGCAGCTTCGGGTTCATCATTTTTGATTCCAGGGAAAGCTCTGGCTTGATTTGACCCAGGACCCTCTTGTTTGTCTTTCGCTCTGCCCTGGGAATCTGAAAAACTCTCCTCCAGCACCATGTTTCAAACACCTTTTCCTCCTGTCAGCTTTCCCTTTGTCAAGCTTTCACACCCATTCAGAATGATTGGGAATATAATAGTGCGGAAGTTCTCGCCCTGTTCTCCAGTCTAATATCCTCACACTTGATGATCATTCCCAGTTCCTTCATTGCTGCTCTTCTATTCTGTCTTTTAATTTCTAATATGCAAAAATGGTTGAGTACACCAGGATTCTGCACAGACTTCAAAGAGCTAAGTGCACAAAGCTCTCCACCTGGATGGACAAGTGTGTTTCCCCCTCATTTATTTAAAAATACAATAAAATCTCAGCATCTTTCCACCAACTTTATGATGAAATATGCACAATTGCACCAAAAATGAAGATCTAAGGGCATTCCAGGCAGGCCTTCTCATTGGTGGGATGGCAGTTCCTTTCCTGGGAAGCCTCTTCTGGATCTTTTTTCAACAACCACCACACACACACAACCCATGCTCTAACCTTTTCCTAGACATCCCTGCCTCTGGATAAACTTACCTATTTACACCAAGTGTGGAAAACTAAAATAAAAGTTTAGATCAGAATTTAAAAGTTTTTAATCACAAACTGTAGCATGTGCTTCAGAGTTTTAAAATCTCTGGTACATATTTCTATTAATTTTCAAACATACCTTCCTAAAACATTGAGAATTAGAGAGATTAGAGAAGTAATTACTGAGTGTTCATCTCAAGGTTAAGAGTGGCATCCAATTAACACCTTCTACTGTTGCAACTGGTAATGTTGGCAGAACGAGGGGGTGACTTCTCACCCACTCTGGAGCAGGTTTTAGGGATGCTCAGGAACAGATTTTGTGTTATGTGGAGGCTGGACAGGAGCACAGGAGGAAATGTGCTAATGTAACATTGGATTGCATCCTAAAATTTTTACAGGCTGGGTTTTTTTCCTTTTAAAGGTTTTTAATTTTTAACTTCTGGCTCCAGTATGCTCATAGAATATGTAGAGGGGCGTATTATGCTGTGTTTCGGCTGCTGAATTCTCTTTAGAAATAAGTTCTCATATGTTTTGGTACCTTCATATTGTGCAGTGCTGAGAGACAAGAGGATGGGATATTTTATAAATGAAATGGGGGAGGGTGTCCTCAAGTATAGACAGAGGGGACTGACATGCAGTCCAAAGAGAGATGATCCTGCTAAAAAATATTCCAGGATGCTTCCAGACAGAGGGCTCCAAGCAGGAGCAACTAAAAGGCACTATGCAGATGCAGCCTCCCTTTCTTCCTAAGAAAAAACTGGAAGAAACAGGAAGAGGATTTCTCGGATTTCTGAAACCAAGCTAACCTTCCTTTGTGATCAAAGCAATGCAAAACTCTCCTGAATTTCTATTATAAAGAAATAGAAATTTCCTGCAGAGAGCAGGAAAAACAATGCAAGTCTCAAAGCACTGTTAACAAGCCTTCTGGCTATTGGGCAGTATAAAAATGTAATAAATTAATATAAGCTGTAATTACTCACACAGAGCAATTGTATTTCTAAACTTGCACTCATGACCCCAGTATTGTCCTCCTCCCTATATTAAAAAGCAACTACTTTGGACTAAACCTTGATATGTATACATTTTTCCTATCTCCACCCTGACTTATGGGCTGACCCAGAGAGTGGCGCTGCCACAGACCTCAGTGACACCAAGTTTCAGGCAGCGATAAACAGCCCGGCTCCTGGGAAAGCCGGGCCTGCCTCGCCAGAAGGCTTGTGGAGCGCTGAGGAACTAAATTGCCTCTCAGCTCCACTTGGGCAGCCGCAGGGCCAGTGCAGGTCAGCGACCACGCTGTGGGGCAATGGAAGGTGAAACGGTCGCTGCTGCATTCAGCTGTAGCATCCGTGATGCAAAAGGCAGCAGAAAGCACCACGTGTTTTCCAAGAACACTCCTCATGGCGAGCCACACTTCTAACAATGCTCTAATCACGAGAGTGTCCACCCCGCTGGCAGGAGAGGATTGAGAAGCAGCAGCAGCCAACTGAAAAGCCCCCTGCCCCAAACCAGGAGGTGCCACCATCCACCCGCTCGCTCCTCAGCAGAGCCCTGAGGAGGCAAAGCTACGCCCACCCTGCTGAAGCAGCGCTGATTAACATGTTGACATGAGCAAAAGGTCACTTACTGGCTATGGCACAAAATAATAACAATGTCGAAGATAATGATGATGACAGTAACAACAACCTTTTAACAGCAGGGTAAGCCTAAAAATATTCACACCCCTTTTCTCCAGCAAATCCTTTATCCCCTCTTAGACATAACTTATGTTGCCTCAAAAGAGGGTGCAGGTGGTAGGTAACAAGGCCTGATGCACCTGCTGTTAAAAGTTTGCTTTCCAAACTACAGAAAAGCAAATCTAAACACCCAAGTGTGGGTCGCATTTTGCAACCTTTGCAAGCCGTGCCTGAGACGAATGCTCGGCCCTGGCAGCTCTCCTGTCTCCTGCTTTGCTTTCAAAGGACTTTTGCATCGTATTGATTTCAGCACACAGTGATGAAGTGGAAGGCCCTTCTGCCAGTTATCATTGTGCAATTTTCATTCTGGACTAGATGTCAGAAAAATACTATGGCAGCAACCTTGAGGAGAGAGAGCCTGCACAGACACCCATATTTCTCAGCGGATGCCTCCAGAATCCCAAAAAGCTAAACTGGCTGTTCATCGAAGGTGCAGTGGGACATACAGAAGAGCAGGAACCTGTCAGGAGAGTTCCAAGAGCTATGCCCTGGAGCAGAGGCCAACGTTGCAGGCAGCCACATCCACCCATATCACCAGGCAAGCGCTGTTTCCATCCCTGTGCAGAGCAGGTCTTCTGTAAAGTTAATGGATCTCAATTGCCCATTCCAGACCAAGCCACCACAAAATACTTTGCATTCCAACAGGGAAACAATGTATTGTTGCTGGGAAAATTCGTTTCCCTGCACAGGTACATAAGGATTGCAGCTATTCTTAGAGGGAACAGAGACTCCTGAAGAATAGTGTCAGATGACACCATCACCCTCAATTCCTGCACCACCGCTATTCACAGATAGGCTGCCTCTACCTACAAATTGCATCCTCGTGCAAATGCACTTCCTACCTGTCCCACCTTTTCAAGTTACAACTGATTCACCTTGCACAACATCTACATGGCTTCGGCTTTATACAGACAAGGTAATGGATAGCTAGAAGGTAGGGAGAGCCATGCTGGGTCAAACCCAATGCCTATCTCGCCTACTTTTCCATTTCCCGCTAGAGCCAATCACATGCATAGTTTGAAGGCAATTAGCCCCTCTCGTTGTTGCTCCCCAAGAACTGGTACTCAGAAGCGTGCCACCTGGCGGCGTATATAGACATCTGCTTAGTGCAGACAGCATGTCAGGTCATGCTCTGTTTTGCTTTGTGTTTTCCCATTGTTGGTCTGTTGTGTTGTCTGAACCCAGCTGTGGTATTTCACCATGGTAAGTTAAGTCTTTAGATACCATGATAATTGTCCTATGGTTATTGTCCAGACCACCCTCTAGAGCAGGAGGCAGAAATGTCTGATCGGCTCCTTCATTTGCTCTGCTCTGCTCTAGGTCATGAGCCCTGTTTGCACATCACGGACTGCCTGACAGCTGCAGCAAGCCAAATTCAGCTTCCCATCATGGCTGACAGAGAGATGGGCCCCATTCCTCCCTGTGATGTCTCCTGAGGTACTGCATGGAGGACTGAGAAGGAAGGAGATGGCAGCGGGGAAGAGAGTTACCACCAAGCACTCTCATCTGCCACACACTTTAGGGTACATAACTGCAAACTATGGTGACCACACAGGGTTATTTGTTGTGACGTGTGAACCGAGCCAGAGCTGGGCACAGGGAGCCTCTATAAATGAGTTCCACTTCAAATAACTTCAAATAATGCTTGGTGTGGTCATAGGGAAGATTTTGGAGACGGCATGTTCTCAACAGGTTCCAGTATTACTGGGTGCTGGTGAAAGGTAACCACAGCTGATGCACCTGCTGTTAAGAGTTTGCTTTCTAAATAACAGAAAAGCAGCAGGAGGGGAGGGCGCCTGACCCGTGCCTGGGCAAATGCGGCGTAGGGGGAGGGGGAGCAGCTGGGCGGCACTGTGGAAAGGTGCACCAGCTCCCCTGCTGTCCCTCGTATGCCTGAGGGAAGTCCCTCACAGGAGCAAGGGGAAGGGCTGAGAATCAGCCAGGCTGTGGCATCTGGATGGGGGCAGCTCCTCAAGCAAGCAGGAGGGAGAATAGGCTGGGTGGTGCTGTGGAAAGCTTGGCTGATTCCCCCACTGCCCTCTGCATGGGTGCCTGAGGGGGTCCCTGATGCATGCACATGGGAGGGGGGAGAATCAACGGGCTGACAAGTCCCCTTGGGGACGCTGCTGCTCCGCTGATTTCCTGTCCTGCCAGAGAGGTACCCCCAGTTGTAGACAGATGCAGTCTGTCCACGGCACCCGTGCTGCAGGAGTCAGGGCTTAGAGGGACACTGGGGAGGATTGCCACTACCCTACTGGGAGCCCCACCACTGCTGAAGCAGGCATGTCCACATGCTGCCCTGCAGCAGGTCACCCCGCTGAATGCAAGAGGGTGCCCAGGCCTCCCCAGGTGGCCCTGCATCCTCTGCGGCAGAGGACCATTCTCTGCGTGCCGCACCCTCCCCGGGAAGGGCTGCCCTCTCCCACTCCCACCGAAAGGGAAAGAACCCCCTAAGAAGGTTGCCCATCTACAGCGAGCCCCAGAAGAGGGGTGCTGGCCTCCTAGACTGCAAGGTGCTATTGCGGTGAGGTACTACTACTTCTGTTACCTTAATTGTGCCTACCTTTGGAGAGAAGACAAACAGAGAGTAGGAGAACCTCCTAAGTCGATGATGATGATGATGATGATGATGATACATTGCACCTGTACATATATATTACCAATCAAACTGCGTGCAAATTGCATGCAGTTCAGTGCCCTCTTTTGTCTTCTTCTTTTTGGTGATGCATGACTTTTTTTTGCAATGCATACATGGGTACTGTGTTTGCCTTTCCTGGCAGGCCATGCTGTGTGAATGCTGGGAGCCTGCAGGAATCTGAGGGCAGGGCCCTGTGTGTGCAACCGCTCCCAGCCTGTCCCCCCTGCCCCCTCCCTGCAACATTACCTAAATTGCGTGGAGACTCATGACTGAATGGGACCCAAGGGGAAACTTATGTAACATGTCCTGTACTTTGGGCCTTGGGCAACAGGCAGGCCATAGCTTCAGAAAAGTGAAGGCTGCATGACAGGGGCTTCTTTATCATTTTCACGTGCCCATTCCTTTTGTCCTTTTGCGGTCGCCTCAGGTCAAGCAGCTTTTGTAAGATTTTGAGACACTAAAGAAACCTGCAGTGACAGAGAAAATGGAATGCGTGTACTTACCAAGGGCAACGATGCCTCGCTCACACTAACCTCAGCTGAAAGCTCAGAACATTCCTTAACCCAAATCTGTCTTCCTAGAACATGAATGCATTACATCTCACCTCAGTGGATGCAGTGAACAACTGAGGATTTTCCCCTCCCAAAGCATCCTTTTAAATATTTGAAAATTTTCAGCTTGCTGCTACACACACACCTCAACACATTCCGTTCTTTGTCCCCAGGCAAGAAATATTCCTTTTACACAAAATGTGATAAAGTTTCTAATGTCTTGATGTAGGTGCAGCTTCTGAATCCTTAATCGCTGGCTACAATTTGCATGTCTTTAACACATACCACTCCTCTGTTTTTTCTCATGTTCACAATCAGGAGAAACAGGCCTAGTTCACATGGTGGTGATCAAGCTGTATCTAAACTGGGTCGCTTCAATCTATAAGTGGGACTTGCATGGCCAGAAATGAATGTACAAAAATTAGCAGGTCAGAGGAAACAAGGTTATGCTAGAGAACGTTTTCCCTGACACACTCATGTTCTGTATGCATAGAACTGTGTTTGATGTCCCCAGTGTTGCCATAGCAACAACAGAAGCATCCTTATATGGAGCTAGGCCAGGGTCCATGTAGCCTGTGTTGCTGGCTCAGGCTGGCAGCAGTGGAGTCCTTCCCAGCCCTTGCCGACAAGACTGGGGATCGAATGCAGGCCTTTCTGCTCAGAGAACAGTTGCTTGGCCACAGAGCTTCATCCTCAGCTGCGTAAGGAATGTAAGAATCAGGCCTCTGGAAATAGATGGAAGAGGCCTGTGGCTCGAGGAGATGATGGCGATGATGACGACGACGATGATCAATTTCCTTTCTATATTCCCCATCACCAAAGCCCTCTGGGCAGTTTACAACAAAATATAAAAACAATAAAATACACCAGATAAAACAACATTACCAAGAATTCAACAAAATAGTATAAAATACAATACAAATACAATAAAATATAACAAAAAGATCCATCCAAGAATAAAAGAAAGGTACCTGGATAATTGTGCCAGGCCCCTGAATGACCAGGGAGATCTTGAAAGGCCTCCAGAAAGAGGGCTGCCTCGACCTGAGAGTCACTGGGGCAGTGTTTCCACTCTGGGTTTTCCATCAAACTTGAAAGGGGCTATTTGTGGTACTGAGCCCCTTCCCCAAAACAGGCTTAAATGGCCATGCCAGAGGTCTGAGATTCAAAGTAGCAGTGTTGCCAAGTGTTTCTCTCCCTGCTGCAACCCCCCCACCCCCTTGAAACAGCCTATATATTGAGATAGATACCAAGTGCTAGGACCAGGCTGGGAAAAGCAGCTCTCTCTGACAGTGATGGAAGCCTGGATTTCTCTTCTATTCTGAACAAATCCACTTTGAAATGGCCCCAGTGCGAGGGGAACAATAACAAGCCTGAAAAAAGTGCAATTTAATTGAATTCTATTGCAATCTGCATGTTTTATTTATCATTTTTCATAATTTCTCTTTAAGAGGAAGGGGAAAACGCAGACACCCAGCAGAACCCCATCTGCTATTGCCGGGAGTGTGAGCGCTCACCTCAAGTGCAAAGCAAAGGCAACAAACTGCTCAGCACCAGAATACCAAGCTGATCTAAGATTCATGGAATGGATTATACATATTGCATTGGCTTAAAAATGAAACCTGGTGAAGTATTACTGTAATTTAAAAATATAAGTGGGTTTGTACAGGGAGGAGATTTAAAATTTAAACCTGTTTAAATATTGAAGCTATCTAAAGGGGGGAGGGTGGAAAAAAGTTTTGAAAAATGGAATTCAATAGCAAAATCTCTGTTCAGGGCAAACTGCTCCTCAAAAACCAATCTGGCCATAGGAACATACCATAAAGCAGGGTATTTGCCATTTAATACCACTCAGGAAAACCTCTAAAAATAGCATAACTCATCTAGATGAGTTAAGGCTCCACAGGAAAATGTGTTGCAAGAGACGGATTTCCAAAGAACTTTGGAATGTATTTTCTTTGTAAAACTATATCCTAGACATTGCAAGCCGCTAAGGATAGTATTAGTATTGCTGCTGTTTTCTTTCTTTCTATCTTTTCCAATAGGGTGATTTCACTCCATCGCAAATGTATCCCTAAGGATCAAGGTGCGGAAGCAGCCCCTGCAGCTGTGACTTTGATAATGGCTCCATATGCAACAATTCACAGGCGATCTCCTTTAGTTCCCACAGTAGAAGAGTTTCACCTGCTAGTTCTTCTGCACTGAGTTGCTGTCAAAGGCACAGTTAAAGAGGACAGCTGGAAGGCTGGCAGTACTGACGGTGCTAACTTAACGCATTTATCCTGGCAGCCGATGGGTCACTGTTTTTCCAGTTTTATAAAAAGGGTATGGAATCTGAGAGAAAGCAAGAACTTCCCAAGGGCCAGTTTTTGAGTTGATAGCTAAATGCATATATTTATGCTCAGATCCAAACCCAGCATACCAAGCATTGTTCAAATATGCAAGATTTGGTGTTGCTCCACATTGCTCCAGTTCAGGTCCCAGTTTTTGATCGGGGCGCTTCTGCAGCCATTCCAGCCTGAGTCGAACAGAAGGGCTGTGCGAGTGGCTGGGAGAGGAATGTGCGACTGTTACCTGCCATGGAGTTGTCTGATTTAGGGGGACCCCACGAATGCGCGCCCTCCAAAATGTCCTGCCCTTGACCACCCTGCTCAGCTCTGGTAAAGTCAAGGCTGGGAGAGCAGTACTCTCTTGTTTTCTGCGTTGCTCCAATTTGAATCGCAGCTGTTGATTACCGTGTGCACTAAATGACTGTACATGCTGGTTATCCCATTGCATCTGCTAGTGCTGCAGTGAGTCAAGTAATAGCATGCAACAGAGCGTGAGTGCGCGTGCTTTTGCCGCCTCCCTATCTAGGGGGTATTTTACAGCACAAGCCAAAGAGAATTCCACCAAACTGCACCACCTCGTATTTTGTGCAACTAAAATGTGTGTCCTGCTGCGGCCACTAGAACAGAATGAAGTACAATGTAAGGAGCCCATGTTAAGCGAGACCAGTGTGTGAGTAGGTAGCCTTGCCAAATGTCCCGGGAGGGACCTGGTGACTTTAAACTAGCAAAACCTGAAAGTTGCAGCCCTCCTCGGAGCCTGCCACCCGCCTTCAGGTGCACTGCAGCATCACCAGAGCTGAAGCAGAGGACGCAGCCAGTCTGGTTGGCCTCCATATATGCATGGAACAGAAGAGGGACCACTCCTTCCTTTGCACCAAGCAGCAAAATGCCTCCAGCTGCCCCAGCTCAGGGAAAAAGGGACAGCAATTCACTCTGGTATGCAGCCCAGATCAAGTGAATCAAGGCAGGTGCACCTGAGCACCTTTCTGTTATGGGGCATGCCTGCTCTGCTACTCTTGCTCACACAGTTGTTATTCATGGAGCACTTTGTAGGAAATAATGCCCAGGATGTGATATTTTTAAAGCCACTTCCCAAAGTACTCAGAGCCATATGGCATCAATTGTGAGAGAAATGGATGGAGGAAGCATGCTCACATCTGAGGTTTCTCCTCCCTAAAAAAACACATGATGCATTATAGGGTTGGGATCAACCCTGCTTGCATCCATCCCTCTGAGTATTCATGCGCTTCCCCTTGTGCTCACCCTGGTCTTCCAAGGTGAGCCGAGCTGAGAGGAAGTTCACAAATGCTTGCAAACTCCTGGTTGTGCAGGTGGCAACCTTCTGCAGAGCACAAACAGTGGCTGCAGGTGATGAGAAAGAGGGGCATTGCTTGCACCATGGCCATGTGGGGCTCCCTTCCTGGAGCCTTCCTCAAGACCAGTCTTCTTCGGCATCAGCTGCAGCTGCTCAAACGGTGGCTGCACCTGACATAGCAGAGAGGTGCTCTTTGTTCGGTGCATGGGGCTCCATTCCTGGAGGGCACCCTGTGCGTGCTGGATGCACTAGCCAGGAACCTAGACTCTGGGCCACTGCAAAGTGGACCAGAGCTCAAGGAGCCGAGCCAAAAGAACCCAAAGGATTCCCACCCAGAACAGAGTCCTAAGCTGTCCCTAACTGCAGTGCCACACCTACCTGCAGAAGACTCTTCTACATTGTGTTGCAAATGTGCAGGTGTACAAGCAGCAGAGGTACATAGCAGCAAGTACAGTCTTTAACAAAAATAGAGAGAAGGAAAGGGGAAATGTTTGCAACCGATGTCACTACAACGTGGAAGGGAAACAAAGTGCTTTCTCCCAACCGGATGTTCCCAGGGTCATTCCCCTCACCACCCACTTACTGCTCACCCCCAGATGGAAAGGTTATACTGGATCGGAGCCATCATATGTATGCAAAATGAGTATCAATAGTGCGTCTTTACTTTGGAGCAGCTGCTCCTGCTGGCAATGCAGATGCTGGGGCAGTGCTTGATTACAGAAAGGTTCAGGGCTCAGGCCCCAGGTACAAAAGCCTTGCACAAATTTGCTTGTGTGTATTTACATATATAACATATCTGTATAATTAGACATCATTGTTATTCTTTAAACTTTGCAGAAGGGAAGCTAACTAACCCCTAGCATGCTTTCAGGACAGAACTGTGTTTGTTGTAGTTACATGCTGCCAAGTCATCCCCAGCTTATGGAGGCCTCTGATTGAAAGCCTCCCAGAATGCCCTGTGCTTGATGGTGCTGCTTGTCTCCAGTAAACTCAAGGCTGTGGCTTTCATTATGGAGTTGATCCATCTCATTGATGATCTTCTTTTGCCTTTGCCTGAGTATTGTCTTTTCCAGTGAGTCTTGCCTTCTGATGTGCTCGAATATGGAAGCTTCCATTTTGCTGTTTTTTCTTCCACGGAGAATTCTGGCTTGATTTGTCCTACGACCCCCATATTTCTCTTCCTGTCAGTCCCAGGTATTCACACTCTCCTCCAGCACCATGTTTCCAATGCATCAGTTTTCTTCCTGTTTTTTTCATTGTCCCATCATTCACACCCAGCCACTGTGACTGGGAATACAATAGTCTGGATGATCTTGGTCATGGTCGCCAGTGAAACTTAGTGATCTTTTCTAGTTCTTCACTGCTGCCATTCCCAGTTGCAATGACTGAGCCAAAGTATGCAAAATCTTTTACAATTTTACTGTTGACCCTAAACTTGTCTAATTCTTCCATAGTCATGATTTTTTTCTTCATCAGAATTGTATGATGTCCCAAATTGTGTTTGCTTAAAATGTACCCTCCATGCACCCACACTTTTCCTTTTTTTTAGGTCCAAATCCAGATGAGTGCACAGAGTGCCTGGAACCCACAAAGAGCTGTATGGCATCCTCAGCAATTACACAAATTGAATTGCAAACTGAATGTGGCACACTGGCAAGGGAGACCGCACAGTACAGTAACCCTTGCTATAAGGCCGAAAACTTCCAAGTTACTTAAACATAATGATATTTGCAGTAAATATTGTCTGTCTGTGGACTGGACTTCTAAAAAAAATTCTCATAGACCAGCACTGCTACCTTTGTTTAAGTTTTAAAACATAATTAACAAATTCATTAATCTGCAGCTGTCCTTTGAGATCCTAGTAGTGGAAATGTCATCAGGATGGATAAAGCAAGTTGGAAGTGTGAGCACATTTACTAAGGCGTAACACTCCAATCCTACACTTAACTGTGCATAAATCCCATTGAACTCGGTACAACTTATTTCTGTGTAAACATGCCTGGAATGACTGAATACCTTTGTTGTGATCTGGAGCGCGTTTCCCTATCAGCGGATTTCTGCATAGGCCCAGCTGTTTCACTGCCCCACTTAATTCCCCATACCATTTCAGCCACACCCAGAGCAGTACCCCAGAACATTGTGCTGCCCGAGGCAGAACAGCAGAGAGCAGGCTCCCCTGGGCACCTGTCAAGCAGGACTCAAAGCCAGTCAAGCTGTTTTGGCCCCTGCAGTAGGAAAACTTCCATGACCCTCTCCCCTTCCCTGAAAGTGAGCACACAATAATAATAAATACAGTACATTAAATAAAGAGTAGCTTGCTGCTTTTTCATGCTGGCACAAATGGGCTCTCGGAGGCATCTGCCTCAGGCCCTAAAGTGTGTTTTGTGTAGGGTGTGCATGTTTTGAGAGCCCCTGCCCCCCCCCCCCCCATCGGAAGGATAGCCCTATTTGCCTGAAGGGATTTATGGACAGCAGGAGGGAAGGGTGCTTGATTTTAGGAAAAAGAAAGCCTCTCAGGAAGAAAGATCCAACTGATGGGAGGATGCAGGAGAGACAGTACCTGTAAGCAAAAAGCCAGCTCATCCAGGAGGATCAGACACAACAGACCCCGTCGGAGCCCCCCATCCTTTTTTCTCCAAGTGCCATTTTTCTCCAGATACATGAAAAGCACTATTTCTCAGATCAGTTTTCTATACAGTGGAGTCTTGTCCATGAAAGCATCTTGTGACCCAGCACATTTCTGAGTTTTGAATGTACCATAAGGCATAGTGGCCTTTGAACACAAGAGAAAGAAGCTCCTCTCCTTTACCTTTCTCTAGCTTAGAGCCAACTCCCGCTGCTAAGGAGGGCCATCCTTAGATATCAGAATATGGCCACATGGATAATGCAAAAAAGCAAGTTCACGCTAGCAAGATGACTGCAGATCCAAAGAGCTTCAGGCTCACTCAAATAAACTAGCAAGTTAGGAGAATCCATTACTGTAAAGCCACTGAGTTCAAGGGGAAGAAGGAGAGTTGCATTAAGACAGCTGATGGCAGTTGGGGAAACTCTAAAGTCCAGGGCCCCTGCTGGTGCCCAAGCTAAGACAGGCAGTCAAAATCATCACTCGTGGATAGCAGGATGATGATACATACGGCCTCTCCACGTGGAAGATTCAGGGTCCCAGCCCTAGGAGGCTAACCTCTCTCGTACCTCTTGTGAACACTGTGCCCACAGGGCTCTTAGAGCAATACTTCTGGGGGTTTCAGATTGAAAAAAAGTAGAAAACATTTACCTGGTAAAACAAAACATTTTTTAGCACATATACCCCCCCAAAAACCCAACCCCACCACTTAATTCCTGTATACACTTTCAAGGACTGCAGCCCAGTTTGTCAGATGTATAGTGTTGTTCACAGTTGGTAGGCATATTATACAACAAAGGGGCGGGGGGGGGGGGGGAGAGAGAGATTTAAACAGTTGACAAAATGAAATGTAAAAGCCTAAATGTACACATTTCCCAGCGGTATAGCTGAGTTAGCCTGTTGGAGCGAAGAGTCTTGTGAAACCTTAAGGAGGAGTGAATTTACTATCACATAAGCTTCTGTATGCTGCAGATACACGAAGCGTTGTCATGAGTTCCAGTAATATACATGTTTAGTTAGCAGTTGCTGGTGATGCTATTTTTCCAGCTTTTTTCCCTGATTGTAATTTGGTTTCAAGCTGAAACTGGATAGAATCAAATTAGCTGTTAAGCTTGTGTAATTTCCCAGTTTCAACCTGAAGTTTGCCTGACATTGTGTGCACACACACCTACGCATCACTGAGGCCTTATTTGTAAGAGCTGCAAGATAAATAATCTTCAAAGCGTTAGGTGGTGGTGGTGTTTTTAAGTCTACGTCATGAGCCTGCAAAAGGTACTCTCCTCTTTTGGGAGATGGACAGGTAATAGAGCCATAAAGATGAACCGGCAAACGGCTGGACAGAAAGATAGATGGGAGAGTGCTCTCCAAAAAATGAGCAAGAGAGAAGATAGTTTATTCCAGGGATAAAAAGAAAGCAGAGAGCATTATACAAAGAAATATGGGATGGTATAAACAGCGCCCCCTAATCCAGTTGACTATAAATCCCTTTTTCCTTAATTGGTTTAGAAGCTGAGGTCTATCCTGGGAGGCAGGGCCTCTCGGCTGCCTTTCTCCTTTGCTGCCTGGAATCACATTAAGTGGGAAACAATGGCAGGACTGACAGCTCTCTGTCTGTGGGGCACTTACAGTTAATCTGCTATCAAGACTAATGCAATTGTATAGGATTAGAGGACTGCCGGCAGATACATAGATTAAGGAAATTCCCAAAGAGAGGCCACAGTGGGGAACTTATTTCAAGAGCCCTTTTGGAAAGGGGCAACTTCTCGAGGGAATGTCAGAGGGACTCAGGCTTAAGGAAAGAAAGCCATGGAAGTGTTAGAGACAGTGGGAATGTAGCTCAGGTTCCTTCCCTGGACACCACCCTGGAACAGATGCAGCGTAAATGACGCCACACTCAGAAATGAGTGTCCTTGTCAAATCTGGCATGTTACAAATACCAGGGCACCTTGGGCACCTATCCTCCATATTGCACTAAGGGGAGCCTCGGCCCCTCCACGGCATGCATTTCTGCACTAACTAGAGCCTCCCATTCCCCTGGGTGCAGCCCACGTTTTCTGTATGTCTGCAGAAAAGGGTTTCTCAGTCTTCACAGCTAACCCTACAACCACTCCTGTTTAATCAATGATATTGCTTTGTGCGCCACTGAGCTGTGGGATGTTCCAGAGGCCCAGAGCTCATCTGGGGATGGTGCCTTCCCTGCCAGTTCCTTGGTTTCTTCCTTCTTAAGCCTGAATTTCAGAGAATATTTTCTGTTGTGACAAAGGCACCACTGTGAAGGGCCTAAGGTTTCCCATGGTGGAGGTAGATTTGTATTGCTTGGGATGGCTGGCAGATAACCATCCCTGAATGCTCTGTTCAAGCGATTTCTTCAATATGCAGAGGACCCCATAAGGAAGAACAGTTTCCCTCCCCATGACCTGATCATTTTCTATGTGCAGGATTTTTAAGAAAATGCCATGAAAGAGCACTCAGTGCTGCATCCCAGATACTGGCTTCTCCTCCTTACTGGGAACTAGACTAGTGTTAGAGGAGACATGGTTAGTGAGATGCTTTTCAAAGGCAACCTCCATCTGCCACTTTGCATGAAAATGGTGTGCATCCTAGAGGTGTCCCACAGAAGAAGAGGTGTGGGGGCCAGGTGAAAGAAAAAAAGCCTAAGACTGGCTTGTCTCCAGCTCAGCTGGCACTGATGTCACAGAAAGTGCAACAGAGCAAGGATGGGTGGTGAATATGAAGCATAACAGTGGCAGAGGCAGCAGGCCTCGAATGCCTGGCATTTGCAAGCAAGCACCTGATACCCACAGGAGTCACAAACATTCCTTTAACATTCCCCTTCCTGGGAAGGAGCAAGAGCACTAAACACTGATTACTTCAGCATCCCAAGCCTGCCCCAAAGCAAAGCAGGAGGCCCTAGGAGAAGGTGTGCAGTAAATAAGGAATAGAAAACACTGCCAACTTTTACAGGGGGCTGTGTTGCGGCAAGAGCACTGTGTGGGTTGGTGCATCCCTCTGTTTGGTGCTGCTTCCCCTCGCCAACCAGAGCAGAAGCCTGTTTGTTGCTCCTGAAGAGCAAATGAAACCAGAAAGAGATGGTTTGCAGTGGCACCATCAGCAAGCAAGGAGCTCTCTGCCTCACACTCTTAAGGGGCAGCCAAGGGTTAATTCTGCCATCTTTGCTCTCAGTTCCTACAGGGCCTCTCCATGTAACATGCCCTATATTAGCCATTCTCAAACTTTCTCCTTCCCTTAGACCACTTGAAAAATTGCTGGGGGTGTTGGCGGACAACTTAATAAATGTTTTTGCTCTAGGAAAAAAACAAACCCACAAGTCATATTTCAATTACATATCCCCCTTCGTGGTAAAACCAGTGGAAGTCACAGGCCTAGGCCAGGGTCTTGTGGATCTTTTTCACAAGGGGAAAGAATAATCAAATAAAGGACTGAGGTCAGAGATTCTCAGCTGCCCCAAATCCTTCCCACAGATTACATGAACAGACTTCATGGACAACCAGTGGCCTGTGGATCAAAGGCTGAACCATCTGCATGGCCCAGACAGGCTGGGAGTGGCCGCCCAGGACTTTTACCCGCCACTGGCTGTGCCTGGTCCCCTTCTCCACCTCATCCCAAGTGGAGAAAGAGGAATTTCTTCTTTACCAAGAGCCCACAAAACCTGGCTATTCTTCACACTTCTTATCTATGGCATTCATTCGCTTCCGCCACATTTCCCCCAGCATTTGTTGAAAGAGACAGATTGCAATTGTGCACAAAAGGTGGTTTCTGCCTCCCCCCCCCCCCCCCCCCGTGCCCAAAGTGGCACCCTTTGTTCTGAAAAATGAGCACAGGAAGATCAGTGGAGTCTTCCTCTAAATAGCAGTCAGGATCGCACAGCGTCAGCCCTACCATTAGGCAGCAAGATGTGGTCACCTCAGGGGGCAGACATGGCAAAGCGGCAGTGAGTTGTTGGAGGAGCGCTTCCGTGTGCCCCCTCACCTAGCCTGCTCCCTTCAGGTGCAGTGGGGGACATGGCTTTGCTGCTACACTGAAGAAACCATCCTGGCAGCTTTTGTGCACGGCTCAGGAGAGGCCATCTTCCTCGTTGTGTCAGGCTGCAAAATGGCTTGGACCAGCCCTGGCTTCACAGTAACAGAAAAGATCATTTTAGGTGTCAAGAGCGGGGTTCTTTTGACACCAAAGAACAAGCAAACGGCTTCTTTTAAGAAAGGTGGGGGAAGGACAATAGCACTTGGCATATCCATGCAGCCTGACACATGATTAGAAACTGTAACCTCTCTCACGGTATGCAAAGCACATTTGTCTTTGAATATTGCAGATAGCTAAAGCACTTAGGTCTATTGACATACATTATCTAACTTTCTGTTTTAAAGTATGATTAATAGTTGGCTGTCTGGGAAAAATTGATTTGTTGTATGTTTGCTGTGCGTATTTATATGCTAAGGATTAAACACACTCACTCATACTGTCTCTCATGCGCGCACACACACACACCACGGGGCTCCAAAACATAAACATGATGAAATTAAAAAGAGAATTCCCCCCGCCCGCCCTCTAAAAGGGGATGCCAAATTGATATTTTCCAATTTGAATCTAGAGCTGGCAGATGAGCAGGTTTATGATTCATAGCCCAGCAATATAACTATTATATTGCTATTATTTTCAGATGGGATAGGAAGGCATGTTGGCAGATTTTAATTCAAGCAGCAATGCGTGCAGGGCAGAATCAAGGCAAGGAAGAAGGAGGCAATAAAAATGGTTTAACTAGACTTGTTTTATGAGCACAACGTTTGCAGCTTTGCATATATTCAGTGCTTAACTAGTGACTGATCTTTGGGCAAACAGGATTATATTTTAACTTTATGCAGAGATGCAGTGACAATCAAATAGCGACGAGGTTTTCAAGCAAGACTGGATTACTTTTCACACATTCAGCCGAACATGTGGCAAGTGGGAGAGTGGAGCTGCATGCGCCTTCTGTAATCCTGAACCCCATGCGTACAGCCAAAACAAATATTACTTGAAGGGCACAATCCTAGACATACATAAACAGAAAAGAAGGCCTACAGTTCCCAGCATGCTTCATTCAGCCATGCTGGCTGAGGTATGCTGGGAATGCTAAGGAGTTTTTTCTGTCCAAACATGCCTAGGATGGTGCCCTAAATCTAACTAGCAGTAGGCTTCAGGTGGAGCAGGCCATACCATTAAGCACAATGGGATGGTGTCTAGCATCCACAACCTTTTCCCTTTCATCTTTACTCCAGACAAGGTGCAGGGAACACTGTATCTGCTTGAGAGAGCAAAATAAGTAGCTGGCTTTGCTTTTATTCTGTTTTAAACTATTTCAGCTCTTATCTCTTGCTTTATTCTGCTTTATTCAGTTTTCTTCTGCAAAGCTATTGGGTGGTATGGAAATATAATGAGCAATTGAATAAACAAATGGTATCAGATTTTCAAAGAAATGTTTAGCATCTGGCAATGAAACCAGGACCTCTTTAAAATATTTTAGAACAGATAGAAAAAGGCTGAGGCAGATATTGCTGATTGTCATTAATAAATGTCCTATTCCATTAGTAAATGGTTTGGTTTACAAAACTGTATCTCACAAGAAAGCTCTGAAGATCCATTCTAAAGTGCCAATGGTAAGCCGCATTTCAGAGAGGAGACACAGCTGTTGCCAGCCTACATACTAGGAAAGCACATCATTCAATTTGATGCTTGGGCATTCAATTGCTCCTTCTGTAATGGACTTACTGGCTGGAGACAGACAACCTCTCAGGGACAGGCACAGCTGGGGGTCTGTGCAGCACGATCACGGCTCACAATGCTCCTGGTGCAATCTTCATCAAACATCTTTGCTCACACTGAACTGGGGCCACTTCAGGTTTTCCTCATGAAAAGGGGGGCAAGGACTGTTGTGAGGGCCCAGGGAGGAGCAAGAGCCCATGACACCACACGGGAAATTAGGTAGGAAAATGTTTTTCCCAAGAGTTCAAATTCAGTGCTAAGGTCGGGGACAAGAGCTATTTCAATACAAGCTGGCCTTCATGAAGCAATATGTGAACTAGAGTACAGTGATCCTTCAAGAGTGGCCCCTCTCTGAACTTTGCAATATGGTCCTCCAACTTAAAAACAAGTGGAAGAGGAGGAGACAATGATGAGGGAAACAGTATTCAAAACAGCATACAACCGGGAAAATTACTTGGGAAAAATGCACATATTGGGGAAAGCTGAAGGAAAATGCATTGGAGAAAAACACATACCAATTTCTGTGTGGAGTTAACAAGATTTGCAAGCTGATGGAGAAACAGAACAAAACAAAGCTGTGGCTCAAAAAAGGTGAATATTATCCAAAGCCAGGTGGCAGTTGTCCTTCATCCCTAGGAGACCCTAGCAAGTTTTCATGTCCAGCAATTGCACGGCTATAGTGAGCTTAAGATCCACATTCACCTGGGATGTGAGAAGCTAAAAGGGTCCTCCTTGTGCAGGATTCGGTTCACAGAGCGGCCAGCCCGCCACTCCCCTTGGACCATTCTGGCTCTGATACTGGAAGTAGCATATTGCCACCAGAACTGGTAGCCATCAGTAGCCTTCTCCTCTTCACATTTCTCCAGTCCCATTTTAAAGCCCCTCAAGCTGGCAGCTGCCATCACTATATCCTCTGGAGAAACTTCCACAGCTTAACCTTGACCTGTCCCTGGTTGCAGAATATATTAAGATCTGTTTTCTTTATTAAGAACTTCCACTAGGAATCTTTCCGAATTCGATCTGGAGCGTTGGGCAGTCGGAAAAGGTCACCTCTGGCCTATGCTTAGATGTTAATCAGCTAACAAAGATGCTGCAGTTTGCTAAAGCACCAAATCTTTGCCATTTATATAATTCAAGTAGCATGACATCCTCAGCTAGCACTACAGAGATCACTTTGTTTGTTGTTTGTTGAGATCCTACATGGATTAAGGACAGTTTACATAAAGACAAGAAAACAGCAATAATATCTGCAACAACCTTTAAAACACAATATAGAATATATAATAAAATCATTTTAGCAAATGATCATTTGAACTGGTCCTGTACAAACAGAATTTTGAATAGCCATCGAGAGCCATCAGACTCAGACCTGCTATTCTGAAGCGGCATTGTGGATCTCAGTGGTGATACTCTGGGACCCAGCTGCCACCTATGCCTTGTTTAAGGCAGTCTCCTGCAGCCCAGCCCTGCTTCATGTGTGTGGTTGCTCTACGGGCACAAAATCACTTCGAGCCGGGGGATGGCTCCACACAGGCATCAGCAGAGCTTATCCAAAACTTCCACTGATGCTGGGGAAGATGGCCAGTCTTTCCCTCCAGGAGGGCACTGCAACCATGTACATCAAAGCCACATACAGGACACCAGATCAGGCAAAGTACGTGTCAAGACAAGAACAGCACCCATCCAGTTCTATGTCTAGAATCCCA
Source organism: Varanus komodoensis (assembly GCF_004798865.1). Lineage (NCBI taxonomy): Eukaryota > Metazoa > Chordata > Lepidosauria > Squamata > Varanidae > Varanus > Varanus komodoensis. The sequence continues at coordinate 10,645,535 of NW_025335627.1, forward strand.
TGTGCCATCTGAATATGTTGTTTTATTTATATCTTGTTTTTCTCAAAATCTTAGTACAAAAGACTTTTCTGAGCCTTGGCACAACTCCATATAAATGTTTCAGTGACTCACACAGTCTTCCAGATTTTCAAGGAGTAAAAATAGCAATTATTTCTATCTGTTCATTTAAAGTAGTTGATCAACTGAAAGCTGCATGTTGTTGATCCCAATGTTGTTATTGCAACCTTTCAATTAATCCAAACAACAAGGTATTGCTTTCCACTGCAAAACTCATGTTAAGGCTTCAGTCCTGTATAACATACCTGGAGAAACATAGAAACAGAGCGAGTCAGAAAGGGTCTCCCGGGCCATCTAGTCTGATCCCTGGCTCCAGCCAGCTCCGCTCATGACAAAGCTCACTAAAGCATCTCCTAAGGACCTTTTCCCCATCTTGTGAGGTGCAACCTGTCCCTTGCCAGAAGTCCATTGGCAAGAAACCGGGTGCTGTGGTCAAGAAACCCGAATTATTCCTTCTGGCACCACACCCTAAGCCAGTCGTTCACCTCAGCGACCCTCCCCTGCCTGGCCCAAATCCCCAGACTGGTAAGACAGATGAGAAGGCCACTTGGGCCTTTAGGTGGCCTTTTTCTCCAAGGTCTCGAAGTCCCTGGTGATCCCACCCACACCCTGCCTGGCTATGTCATTTGTCCCCACATGGATCACCAGAATCAGCTGGTGATCCCCGGAGTGAACAATACGCTCCACTCTGTCCTGGCAGGTAGCAGACCTCCCTCACCTCAGGGTCGGGACGGCACACCACCGCCTCAGTGCTCCTCAGCAGGGAGTCCCCGACGACGATCACCCACTGCCGTCTCTTCCCGGTGGTGGTTGGTGGCCATGCCCTGGCCCTCACCTCTCCTGCAGTGGCCCCCTTGCCACTTGTGGTCCCAGGCTGGGGGTCCTGCTGGTCCCCCAAGGTCTTACCAGCCCCAGCCTCTCCAAGTGGAGAGAAGCTGTTTCCCAGCTCCAGATCGGCACCAGGAGGAGGAGGAGGCCATGCTGGCCTCCTCCTCCTATGGATGACATACCTCCATGTCTCCCCGGCTGCTCCTCCCGTGGTCTCTCCCTCAACCCTCTGTCTGGAGGGGGGCTGCTCCTGGGGGGGCCTGGAGAGCTCTCTCGGCCCTCAGGCACCTCAACTCCTCCTCTAGCAGGACCACCAGCTTGCCCCGAGGGCAAGTGCATCCCTGCCTCTCCAGGGGGAGAAGGGTGAACATGTTGCAGCTGTCACAGTGGACAGCAACACCTGTGATTCCCGCCAAGGCCATCTCCTTGCCTGCCATTGGGAACCCCTCAGAGGCCCTGCCTTGGTCCCCCGCCTTGTCTGTCCTGCACTACTCCTCACTCGCCCGGTTCTTCCAGACACACACACACACACACACACACACACACACAAAAGGACAAATTAAAAAATTAATTAAAAAAATAAAAACCTGCCCTCAGGGAAGAGAGCCCCCAGGCAGGGTGGGACGCAGACAAGGGATGATGCCAGGCTTTATAAGCCTCACAGGGCACTGGCCCCGTCCCTCTGCTTCCTCCTGGGCCTCTCTGGCCTCGCCTCCCTCTCCACTGCTCCTGCCCCCGCTCCTCTGCCCAGCTCCTACCTTGCCCTCACCAGTCCCCTGGCCACTCTCAGCACTCTCTCCCAGCCTCAGCCTCTGCTGCTCCGCCGCTCTGCCAAGAGGCAAGAGCCAAAAGAAAGCCCCACTGAACCCAGTAGGAGATACTTCTGAGTAAACATGCTATTTATATACTGTTTGTAGCATCAACTTTTTAAAAAATCACCTTACAGATCAATTATTTTTCACCAACATTTTCTCTGGGCTTGTGACCTTTGAGGGGAAAAATGATTTCACTGTTTGATTGAAATAAAGGCTGGGCTTTTTTTCTTTTGTAAAGCATTCCACTTACCAGTCAAAGAAAACAGCCTGTCTTCTGAACTGAGAGCTGAAATTAATTTGATTTTCTACCTCTTCTTGAGACTGTGTCTCTAAGCAACTATTCTTTCAACATATGGATGCTGTAAAATCTATTTTGTCTATATTTCACAGGTGACTTTTACTCCATTGTCCACTCATGGAACTGCATTTTGTGCAAATGCATATGTGCAAATTTGAAATTGTGCAAATTTGTGCTCTTCAAAATGTGCAAATCCTCCTGCAATATTTTCACACTTCAGCCTTTGGGGGAAATGTATGCTTTTGGTCAGTGCTTTTTAAATTATTTACTTACTTTTCTACAACTAAAATTGCATAAAATTATGGAAAATTAAACAATGGTTCACAAGACCATGGGATTTGTGTGACTTGCTAAAAGCTGGTATACTGCAGAATCTGTAAGTCAGATTCTTAGAAATTCATACTCATTTGATCCTTTTGTGGATTTATCCATCATTCTTACCCCAAGAGAAGAAAGAGAAAAACAAGAGTTGGGGGGACACATTAAAATAAAATTGAGTTTGCCTAAGGGTGGCATCCAATCAAACTTTCCTGTTGATTGGCCAGCTTCTGTTGGTGGATGTGGGCAGGGAAATTCACCCTCCTTCCTGTGGCCCCCTACAGAAATCCAAAATCTTGTCTGGAATGTTACGGGGGCCGCCAGAACAGATCTGGGGAGAAAGTTGCAGAGGAGGAAAGGAAAGGAAAGCCCCATGTCAAGAGCAGAAGACTGGGCTAACATTGGATTTGGGCTAACATCTTTCCTTCCTACTAGGTTGGACTGAGATCATCTATACAGAATTGTTTGCAGTGATGAGTTTAGTGCTACCATCCATCAATGGCCACCACACCTCTGCTCTGCACCGTGGAGCCTGCCACCATTCCTGTGCAGATTAGTTGACACCATTATGCAGTGTGGACTGGATGAGGCTACCAGACTGTTGAAGACTGCTTGGACAGGTTCACTGGGCCAAACTCCAGCTGTGCGGTTCCTCAGTGGGAATACAAGTGAGAGCAGCTGTGTTGCTTGTCAGTCCACCCCCAAGCATCACAAAGGTTCTGTACCTGCAACACAGAGAAATCCAATAGGTGCAAGCATGTGCTGGCTGCCCCTGTTGATTTTCTGCCTGACAGGGATACAAAGGCTGTTCAGCTCAACAATGGGAACTATATTCTCTGTGCATAAGACAGAGGGAAATGAACACATTAATCGGGGGGGGGGATTGTGTGGCCCTCTAAATGTTAATGGACTGCATTACCCATCACCCCAACATTGAAGGGACCTGAAGTCCAAGGCCATCTGCAGGGTCGCACTTTGCTGACTTAAGTTATTTGTTCTGATGTAGCATTAGTATTCCACACTAATCTCCTGGCCGCACACCTTCCAGTGTGTAGGAAGTGCGTATAGATCTCCTTCAATTAGAAGTCTTAATTGGAAAGGCCTTCTGCAGGACTTGATTGGATTCAGGCCCGTAGGAATAAATTAAGTAACTTTACAAGACTCCCCTAATCAGATGAGAAAAATAAAATAAAGGCCGTAGATTAAGTGCAAGTTCTGTGTGCGTGCTCTCCAGCCACTTCTGAATCAACCCACAAGGGATAGACCTGGGCACTGCAGCGGGCTACTACTTCTTTGTGCCTCTCCACCGCTGAGAAGGCCTTCCCAAAACACCGCCTTGTCTCCTGTCAACTGCCTGTCCTATCTCCTTTCTCCCTATGAAGAACCCTGCCGGATGGGACCAAAGACTCCAGAGCTTCATTTCCAGCAGGTGCCAACCTCAGTGTCCACAAGCGATGCACAATAGCTGGATCTGCCCCTTGAGCCACACAGCTGGTGATGGCTGTGGCCGGCAGCACGTCTGCATGGTGTGGCAGGTGCGCCGCTTCTGTCTAACTGTGGGGAAAGCAAGTCTGGACTCCAAGCACCTCTCAGTTAAACTGCTATAATGTACCCTTTGGGCTTAAAGGAAGGAGAACCAGCTGTCAGAGCCCAGCCTTAGTGTTGCCATGGTTAGAATTTGCCCCCAAGCTGCCTGAGCAACACATCTCCCACCATCACTCCTCTGCTACCAAGCCCCCAGAGAAGCGACCAGCTTCTCATATTCGCAGGGGTCAACAGCACATCTGGGCAAAGGGAGGTGACCTGACACTGGCAGAGTTCCCCTTGCACAGGCCTTGTCATGCCACCATCTAGAGTGGTTGCAGGGCTCGGCTAGGCAGCTGGGAGACCTGGGTTCTAGTCCCCACTCAGCGGTGATGCTTACTGAGTGACTTGGGTCCAATTGCTCATTCTCAGCCCGGCCTTCTTCACAGGGTTCCTATGGCAAGATAAAATGGAGCTACATAAGCCCTCCTGGGTTCCTCACAAGAGGATGAAAGGCAGGTAGAAATGCTATGAAATCACAATCACAATCAACCAACCCTGCCAAATGGCTTAGTATCCAAGTCTAACTAAAACTAGAACTCTGAGAGCTGGTTCTCTTACCTTTAAAATCCTAAACAACTTGGGTCCAAGATATCTGAACTTTCTCCCATCTTAACTTACCCAGAACTTGTTATCACCAACTGAGGCTCGGTGCATATCTTACCACCTAAAGAAGTGAGCTACTGAGTATACAAAGCAGGGCCTTTTCTGCTGCAGCATCTGTTATAGAACACTGTAACTGGTAAATCAGGTCAGTTCCTTCTCTTTTTTGGGTTACCTCCTCTTTTGTCCTTGGGCAACTCTCGCCCTTTCCCCTCAGCATTAGCTATGCTGTCCAGAGCTGACGGGAGTCACACACAGGTTTGCTGTCTTGTACAGCTTGACCCCTGACAAGGCATGGTGCAACCCTGGGAAAATGTTTTGGAGCCTGCCCCACTGAATTAAGTGGGACTTCGTTCCACTGAAACATACACAGAGCTGATCTGTAAGAGACCACTTAGCCTCATCTTCTCTAAAACCAGCCAGTCATATGCTTGCCCCTGCAAGATCCCTGTCCGATCACAGCACAGAATTATTATTATCTGCCATTCCACAGTTAGGAGAGATTTTAAACTACACAAATAAGAGAACTATGGAGGGCTCAAATGCCTTCCATGGTCCATTACTCTGTACTGCTAAGAAGACGACTGGTTTCAATTACAGTTCATACTACTCAGAGAGCCACAAAATGTGAGAACATGCCTTTAAGAGAACAAAGTGAATCTGCCATCTTCTCATACCAAGAGTCCTTGGTGTTCAGCTTCTGCATTAAGGCCATACCAAAAGTAGTGCTTATTTCAGAGTCATGGCTACTAGCTGTCTTACGGGGTGGTTGTTTTATACCAGTATAAAACAACGGGTATGTTCCTCTGTATTCAAGAGCATTTACTCCCCAGGAAATGTGCACAGACTCGCTCTCTTGCAGGCCAATCATCCACACATCCAATCATCCCAGGGAGCCCTGTGGCTAATGGGACAGGTTAGAAATCCCATAAATAACAAATAAATAAATATTTACTTGGAAACGAGTATCTGCTCCCATGTTGCACCAAGTACTCTTCTCCAGGGGTCAGACTTACACAAAGAGGAACTGACAAATTACTGCTTTTAGTCTAGGCTGGGTCGGAAAAGCTTCTGCCTAAAACCCTGGAGAACCACATCCAGCCAGTGTGGGCAATGCTGAGCTTTATGAGCCAATAGTCTCACTCAGCAGAAGGCAGCTTCCTTAGTTCCTAGTCCTGACTGATTTCTCCATCAAGAGAATGAATGTTTGCTGTTTTAGGGTGCAATTCTATGCAAATTCAGGCAGTATAAAAGCCCCAAACTCCCAACATTCCCTGGCCAATTGTACCCTTAGTTTTTCTTAAAATATTGACTCATGGCAAATTTTGGCCTGTTTCATACATAAAAGTGTAAGCAAAGCAAAATCCTGAAGTTTACTTTTCAAAGTGTAGGCTAGTGTGTGGATAGTCTCATTATAGATTTTAGTCACTAGGTGGCACTGGATTAGTTTTGTTTGGGTGGAGTCAAGAGATTGCCTGTAGCCACTTTGCTCCCGTTGGAGAGTAAGAGTGACTCACTGGTATAATGATAAGCCTTGCTTGACTGCCATGTGCTGAACAGGGAGTGGCACGCAGGCAACTACATTACAAAGCCTCCACTTCTGTCTGCATGAAGTTAAAGGAGCTGCTTCTTCAGAAACCAGAGATTCCCAAAGAGCTGAAACTCTGCAACATCAAATAGCACTCATCTGTCAGGAGAATGTGCTACGACTGCTTTGTGGTTCTTTAAGAATTCGTTTGACATTGATTAGGAATGCTGCTCCTTCCTTCCAGTGACTCACTCCCACCCCCACGTCCCGTCTTCCTCCGAGATGCTTGATGAAATGAGATGCACATGGCTTCCATATGCACAATACCAGAGCAAAGGCCATTTGGGGCCCCACGAACTGAACAGGGGCATGGCATGTCCAGCCCAATGGGCAAGGGTCAGCCTTCTTTAAAAAGGAAAGTCTGCGCTAAGATTCCTGCTTAACTAGGTGTTTCATAAATCTAGGAGGGAAAAGCATAATGGTCAGTTCTGACAACAAGCTGCTGTCAGACTTTCCTAAAACAAAAGAACTGCTCACAAGAGCAGTGTGATTAACTCCCTAACAATTGCCCCTTCCCTTCTGCAAGCATCAGCTTCTCTGAAGTTTGCTGGCTTCCTTCAGTTATCTTTCCAACTTTGTCACCCAACAGTGGCATGACCATTTCTCTGGCGATTGTCTCCTGCTTCTGAGCAAATTCAGCGCTGAAATATTTTAGTCCATTTGCCTCTCCTCTTCACCCTCAAAATAAGGAATTGTCTTTTGTTTATGAAGCATGCATGTACAGGAAGTTTCCAAGTTACACACAACTCATACATACTGCCATAAACCCTATATGAATATCTGTAATGAAAAGCCATGAATATTTCCAGTGAACTGCACGCTGTGTTTGGCAATGTGTCATCAGTGGCTATGTAGTTCATCAAGATATTCATGGCTTTTTCTAGAGATTCCCTAGATATAGTCAAGGCTGTCTCTAAGGAACTATGTGATGGCTTTTTGTTCCATGTCATTGGCTGGGGAACACCCAGGCCAGTGTGTTTTGGAGCATGTACAGGGCACATAGCTCCCCTTTGGTTTTTCTTCAGCATTTGCCCTTGTAACCAGGCCCTCAGCTGCTATAAGGCCACTTACGGTGAGAAAAAGAAAATGGCTGTACAAACAACCAACCCTTGAGGCCTACTTCAAGAAAGCAACTCCAGTGGTACCACCAGCACAATCAGATGCTGACCAGGTCCACCTCCATCATCATCAGTTAACATTAGGCTTAATGTTACCTCAAGAACTTTCTAAATTGTTTTAGGAACAGTATCTTTAGTTTTGTTTTTTTTTAATTTGTAGGCATACTGTATACCAACACACATACATGCATACATTCAGATTCTTTCTCTCCCTTCAGCACCTATAGTTACTTTATTATTACTGATTATTATTGTTATTACTATGCTGTATTGTGTTTAAGAGGTTTTAGTGAGTATGAAAGTGCTTCTTAAGTGTTTTATAGGCACAGAAAGGTAAAATAAATACATGTACTAAGAAAAGCATTTGGCTTACTCCAAGTGATGTGACTTACATATTAATTCAACTTAAGGATGTTCTCGGGAATGGAACTCATCCATAATCCAGGGACTACCTGTATACTGTTGTACCTATATTAAATCAGTCTTTTGCCCTAGTCTATTGTAGCCTTACATTTTAGTTCACTAAGGGCATACTTTTTTTTTTTTTTAAAGCCTGCCTGGGCAAAAATTGTTCTTTTAAAAAGAAGTCTACTTGCCTTTTATAGCTGCCTTTTCCCCCATTGTTCAAGCCCATCAGGATCCTTTTGCATTTGTACAAATCCCTTTTGAGCCACATGCATATCTGTGATAGTTTTTATTAATTAGCTTTTAGATGACCTCATGAGAAAGTGGACTCTCATAACTGTCTTTCAGCTTTTTAAAATTATTTTTATTACTTAAAGCATAAAAAGAAAAGCATGATTGTGCTGAACTTTCTAGGCAGCTTCTCACTCGCATAAATTGTGCCATCAGTAGATGCAGCATTTTGCAGAGTAACATTTGCAAATTATAGGGTGGGAAGGCATCCAACACACACGTCCCACTCACAGAAGCCACACTGCTTCAGCGTCACCTTTAACTTGCTGCAATCCATTGTTTGGAAAATGTATTAGCTCAGCAAATATGTGCTGTTCCTTCCTATAAAAAAAAGCAACAACCATAGGACGGAACTGAAAATCCAGACTGTGCTTACAGACACCAGTTCAGATTAGGAAGCGCGTGGATAGAGAAAAGTCACCCCACGCACTGTCCTTGCACCATTATAATGTGTCTTCATGGCCACACTCCATGTCCCATCTTTCTGGGTGGATTGCAGCTTGCAATGCTATGCGTATGACCTGAGAGCAATGACACAGAGTGCTAGTGTCTAAACTATACTAAACCATAATAGGGCTTGCTTCCATGTAAACATGGTTAGTTGGGTTGGGGGGAAAGGTCTTGATTTAACCCCCCAGAAGCCCTCTGTAGCATGCCCAGGGGTCAAGAATGGCAGGAGCTGAAGGCCAGTTTAGCTGAAGAACGGCTCCCTGCTCACCCATGCCGTACCCAACTGTTCTGTTTCTGCTCAATCCGAGAAGCTGGTGAATGTGTGAGGAAAGGAATGCAGCCCTCCTGTATTCCAGCTGTGTGGCCTAGAGCATAAGAAAGATGGAGCACATACGTGCTATACTTTCTAGGGCCCTGGTGTGCCAAGAGTGACTGTGGGAGGGCAGGGAATACTGATGCATTGATGCAGGGCCAAACATGAAATGATAAAAGATCTCCGCATCCCTGGGTCCTGGACATGCTGGTATGAAATGCATCCACCCCACCTCCCAACAAACAACCATCCTTCCCTATCAGCTGGGAACAAGAGGACACCATTAGAGGTGAGCCATGCAACAATAATAATCAGCAGTTTAGCAGGTCGGTGGGTGCTGTGCAACACTGCTTTGGTTTTCTCAGTACTGCAGCTGAAAGCTACCAAGGTAGTTGTAGCTGGAAAATGGGCTGCTAAAATTTTCTTTTAGCAACACTGAGAACCAGAACCAGTTTGGTGTTGTGGTTAAGAGCACAGTACTGGGACTCAGGTGACCCAGGTTCTAGTCCCCACTTGGACATGGAGCCAAATGGGTGATTTTGGGCCAGACAAAGATTCTCAGCCCAACCTACCTCACAGGGTTGTTGTTGCGAGGATGGGATTGACAGGAGAAGAAGAAGAATTGTGCAAGCCATCATGAGTTCCTTGGTAGGAAAAAGGTGGGAAATAAATATAATAAAATAAAAATTTTAGAAGTCAGCTCTGCTCTCCATGCATGGGACACGGTACTGCTGATGTTCTGGAGCTATTTCAGGCATGGGAAATAGGTGACCCTCTGGATACAGCTGCGACCCACTTCAACTCTGGGTGCAGGCATTCAAGTGCCCCTGCTGCAGATCCACACTTCAGGTTTTCACAGCCTGCAGACAAACCGGGATCACCATCTCCGGAAGGTACAGAAGGAAAAGAAGCTGGCAATTCATTATTCCTCGGCCTAACCCCCTGTAGACCATGAGCTTTAGGGGTGCTGCATTTTGAAGCAGCTCCTGCAGCTGCATATGCAACAGAGGGGAGGGGGTCCAGAGAAATTAGGAGATTGATCTCCATGCTGGGGAAAGAGGCACACCCACCTTTCCGCAGGTGGAAGAGTGGACCCCGGGCCCAGACGTTGCTCTGCCTGGGTGTGCTGCCAGTGCACCACTTCACTTTGCACCTTCTTCCAGCTTGCACTTAAAAACCTCTAAGAATGTTTAATGGTGTGATTAATCTCCCAGTAGCCAGTTGAACTTCTAGAAGAGCTGTGTGCCTTCCTGATCCCACCTTCTCTCCCAATCCCTCCTCAAAACCTACCTTTCCTGTGAAACCTTAGGCTCATCTCACACTGAAACAGACCCTAAGTGTAGGTCCCTGAAATGAGTGCACGTTCTTCTGCTCTTTAGCCCAACCTCTTTTCTGTCTCTTTTCTCTGTTGCTTCCTGATTCATTTTGCTCCAGCAAAAGCCCTTTGAGGCAGGGAACAGCCCTTGCAGCTTGATGGTGAGAACAACAAGAAGCAACTTAAAACCTAAGACCAGTTCCAGTGTTACTATAAACAATTATGCCCTGGGATGAAGTGATCTGTCAGTTTCCTTTTCTTCCATTTTTTAAGGCTTACGTTTGGTCCATTTTGAACCTTGACAATGGTTTTTAAGTTTGCATGAAAATATGTACACATTTCTGCATTTTTCCTAACATATGCATGGTTTTGCTGCATTTTTATAAACATTTTCCTAATATGTATTTCACTGTTATTTTCACTAATATACCCTCTTTTTATGCACTTCCTCCAATACATAGTTCAATGAGGTTTTTTTAATGCAAAAGTACATGCAAAATTTAGAGTATTCTGAATTTTAACATAACTGAATTTGGTTTTACACTGTCGCAAAGGTGGAAAATTATGTAGGTTCATCTTAAAATGCAAACAAAAAACAACTGAGGTGAGGTGAAAGGAATGATAGTGCACCCTAAACTTGTTTTCAAAGGCATTTGTAAAATCTCTTCTCTGTCCTCCACTCACTCCAACAAGTATCAGAAAATGAAGATTGTTGCTGGAGAAAAGGGAAGAATTGGAGCATATGCATGAGCTGCCTTTGCTCTGCTGAAACGGATTTCTGCTGAGCCTGGTGTTAGACTTGTTGTATTCATCAACCTTGAACCTGATCCTGAGAGCGTTGTTAAGGCCAGGCTTGGGCAGCTGTACAGTTTTCAAATATTTATACAAATGTCAGACGCTTCTCCAGCCAGGGCTCCTGGGGACCCATTGCTTCAGGCTTATGCCGGAACCGCTGCCAGAAGGAAGAATGTTGTGTTGTGCGTCTGGAACCGGAATGGTGGCAGCTTCCAAACTGGCAAGCAGAAGCTGCTGCTGCTTTATCATAACTCTCCAACATTTTGCAGGTAAGAACTAGGCAGGCACGGGAATTTGATCTCTGCCCATTTCAATGTGAACTGACTTGATGTGAATTTCCCAAAGCCAGAATATTATGCACTTCCCCCAACTTCAGCAAAAAATTCCAGGGGTGCAGTGCTTACCCAGCTTCAGTTTCCTTTGGAAGGAAGCTTTACTGGTATTTTGAGCTTATTGTGGTATTTGAGTTTATAGACCAATGTAAAGGTTGAGCATCGATGAAGGCACACAACTGAATACTCCATCAGAAAGCGCAAGTCCAGTAGGCCCACATCAGACTTCCAAGGAGATAGCCAGCACCCTAAGATGCCTCCGCAGTTCAGACCCAGCTCTGTCTTTCCTCTTCCCAAGGCCAAGGCCATGTGTGCCCAATCACACATGGTGAGTGGAGCTGTGCATGACTGTTTTTCCTACTCCCTTGCAAGCATGAGAGAGGGTAACCTTCCCCCACCCATTTTTGTTCCCATATCCTATCTATCTCCAGCCTGTGTGGTTTAAAATATCCCTCTTGACTCCAGTTGAGGCTTTTTCCTTCTCTATTAACCCCTTCATCTAATGGGACAGAATTTCAGGACAAAAGCAGGTAAGGGAAAGATTTCACACACACACACCATCAGAATGCCACAGTCCTGATCCTATTTGGGACTGTATGTGCTTCCAGAAGGGTAAAGAAAACCTGCCACACAGAGCTTCACTACACACAATCAGCTGAGTGTTTAGTTTGACTGTCAGGCTGCTTCCAAACTGTAGCCTCTCACCTTTCTGTCTCCTCCCAACAGTGAGACGCCTAGATCACATCATTTCCATGAGGAGTGGGATGTGAGGAGAGGAAGCCATAGCCTTTAAAAATAAAAAGGCCCTCCCAGAGCGTCTCCACTGATTTCCCACTCTAAGCCATTGGCTCGCCATTTCCCTAACCAAGGAGATGCTATTGGCCAGGATTCTGTCCAGCAACCCTGCTTCTGCCTTTCAAATCCCCAGTCTTGCAGCCTTTTCCACTAGATTTCACTCTTTCGTTAATATTGTGTTCCAGTTCCTCTTTCTGCCATTCATGGATTCATTTTCTGAGAAGAAAAGGAAAAGACATGGCAGGGAAAGATGGGAGAATAACAAATTGAAGCAGGTGTTGTCTAGACTGCTTGTGACGTTCTATGAATGAGGCAGTGGGATGGCAGGATAGAAGTCTCATCCGGAACCACTCTCAGTTCTATGCTCAAAGAAAATTTCTCAATGTGCATTTTAAAATGCATTTGTCCCCTGAAATAGGACCAAAACCATTCTCTAAATTTCTCTGCTGATCCTGAACCAGAACCACAGCAGGACTGCCAAGAAGAAGCAGGCTCCCAGGTCTGAATAAGGAGTGTGGACAAGAAACAGAATCATAACGAACCAAGAAAATAAGTTAAATTTCTGGGAGAAAGTTAGGGTCTGCAAAGTACATGGGATTGGTCTGAGAAGCATGAGGCAGGCATTGAACTGAGGCCTTTGTGACAGGGGACTGGTTGATCAACAAGTCACAGTACGGAAGATGAGCAGCACATGGGTGCAGGAATAGAGTGATGCAAGACATAAGTAGCATCAGATGGATTCCGTGTGTGTCTTTGCATGCCCCGTACAGTGAGGCTGGACATGTAAGCGGAGAACAAAATAGGAATGCGTGTGATACAGAGGCCCCTTTCAGTGCTTGTCTACACATGTGAAGGGAGCCCAGACATATGCAGATCACTCCCATGTTCCTGGGTATGGGGGCTCTTCTAAAGCCTTCCTTGCATTAAACAAGGAATTCTGCAAAGGGTTCCTGCGGATGCCCAGCTGAATACTCTACCAAGCTTTTGCATGCTTGCAGGCTCACATGAGCATTCTGGGAGGTCGAGGAAATCCACAATGGATTCTGCTTACTTTTAATGTCGGAGAATCTGTCCTGCAGACTCCACAGCAGACTGGCTTTTTTCAAGCTGCACAGAACACATTTTGTAGACTTGTGGACCACTCCCTCCATTATTTTATACAAATTTAGTTATAGAAACATTTAAAAAATGAAATTGACCAAAAGGTGTATTGCCTACATAGGAAAATATGTGCAAGTATGTATTTTGAGGAGGTTTGTGTATACTGGGAGTACTTGTGCATTTTGCACAAGAATGAATTTGTGCAAACATATACAGACACATTTGCACACGATCTGATTCTGTCAATGAGCAGGCAATAGAATGAAAAACTCCTGACTATCCACAAAACGTAAAAGGAACAGACATTATAATATCTGTACATCCCTCTTTGCATTTAGTTGCAAAAATTTCAGGAATATTTGCTTGCTCCACTCTTCTGTGCAACTGACCGTTACAAAAAGCATGCCTTATATTTAAAATGTTCTCATGTGAACCAGAACTGAACCAGTTACTGAACAATTGTTGGTCTGATCCAAATCAGGCTGGAACAGATGAAATGGAATAAGAGCTGAACCCCCAAATGTTACTGACAACAGACTCCTGCACAGGGCAATTCATCTTTAAATGCAAATTTCCAAGCAATTTTAAATAAAAAATATTGTAGATAAATGCAGAAATGGGGTGAGCTCGATCTATAGGTGAACTCATGCAAAAGGGACACAGTGCAAAAATGGACCAATTCATCCGTGCATCATAAAGACAAGGTCACTCTTGCGCACTCGTAAATGCTGTATTTGCACTCCAGTGGTCACCAGCAGAGCTGAAGCTGTTCTTTGCCTGCTGTTCACTTTGGCAGCAGTCACCCCTCAGATCCAGACATCTGAATCTGAGCATGCTAGTAAATTAACACCTGGAGATCCATGGGAGAGGAGCTGACACCTGAAGAATGCCACTCTTGGCACCCTAATCCTTTTTTTAAAGTTATATAGACATTCCCCAACACAATCTAAAGATGTGCAACAAAATCAGGACACATGTTTACCAAAGAGAAGTGCCACCCTTAAGTTTCTGGGCTCTGTCCTCTGGGTCTCAGCACATCTGGCAAACCTGGACCAGTCCCAGAAAAATAAGGCCACTTTGATTCAAGTGCTTCCCAAGGTTCCTTCCTCAGAATTATCACACGCTGCTTGCAGAACTGGCACAGTTAGGCATGATCTTGTCCAGGTGAATGCCTTTTAAGGCACTGGTCCTCAAGGTTCTCGGCATAAGAGTAAGTCCTCCTGAACACGGTGCGGATTTACATTCATGTGAGGCGGATATAATCCAGTTGCACAATGGTCACAGTGTGGGGAAAGGGCAAGGAACTGGAACCACTGCGACCAGGCTGGGAAGAAAGGGGATTTGGAAGAAATCCGCTAAGGGTGTCTTGCCAGGGGCCCTCCAAAACCTGGTGCCCACACTGCCACCAAACGCCCAGAGTTTAGCCTTTGCCAGTGTCAGAGAGACAAGGGCCACGGAATTTTACAGAGCAGCTGGAAGGGAGGATGTGAGGCCAGACCTCTCCCTCCAGGGCTGCTGAAGTGTCCTCCCAAGGACCACAGGATGGCCACCTCTCTCCCTCTCTCCCTGCAGTGGAAATCAGTGCATCTTAAAAACTGACCAGAGGAAACTTGGCAGGGTGGAGTCAGTCAGTTTTAATGGCAGGAACTGCAGGCACTTCCAAACCCGCTCAGGCGCAGGCCACAGCCGGATGGACTGGCAGCGGAGAAAAAGAACTCCATCAACTTCACTTCTACACACATTAAACATCTCCTTTGATCTCTAAATCTCCTGTTTCCAATCTGACATATTCAAAATGCCAAAACCACACCCTCCCTCCTCCCCCCCATGATGAATGCACTGGAGTCTTTCTGAAAGCTTAAAGAGCTCTCCCTTTAGGCCACAGCATTTGATTAAAAAAAAAAAAAACCCAAAACAAATCTTTGCCGTTAATAATTCCCTGGGCTGAGTTTTTGTTTAATAAGTGTTCTGTCAGTGATAGATCTAGAAGGCTCGGTCGTGTTTATATGCAAGCATGCATATAGCAGGAAGAAGGGGTATGTGGGGAGGGAATGTGGTGGGGGACAAGGAATAATTGGATTGTGGCTGGGATGTTTGGCAGGCAAGCATTACAAAGCAGCTCTTTAGCAACGGCTGGGGGCGAGGGGAGGGATCTCCCAGCATGACAAATCTTCCCCTTTGCTGCCCCCCCCCCACAAATGTGCTATCTGATTAGGCACCAGTGAGCCAATCAGAGTGGATGATTGGAGAAATATTTCCTCCTTGACATTCAAGAGAACAATTCCTTACCAGGGGAAAATTACATTAAAAAAATAAATGGAAAAGCATCAATCAGCTAGGAAAATATATTCAGCTTTTCGACTCTCTGGAGGGAAAGTAATTCTTTAGAAAACCAAAATAGGTCTAAAGGCTCTGGCTTGATTTGAGGGTGGTGGTGGTGTTTTTTACGGCGTTACTTAAAAGAACAGGTCAGTGACTTTTTTAAACTCTCTTTTCTCTATAGGGACTATACCCTTCATTAAATGAAACCTTGGAAGGTCTACCATCTTCATGAGACAGACTCAAGGATATATCTGCATAGTAAGCACCACACACAACCATGATTTACAAAGCCCATTGTTTGTATGGCAGCAGTGGGGTGAGGAAGGAGGGTTGCATAGATTGTTAATTAAACCATAAAGGCTGCTCTTGGTAGCAAATTAAAATAGTGGCTCACAGATGTCCTTCCAGAGCTGGCGCTCACAGGCAGAAGTATCACCTTTTACTGGCCCTGGTCCTGCACCTTTCAACATGTAGAAACATAAAAGTAAACAGTTCCAGAAAGGAGCCGATAAACGAAGTGGCAATCCAGGCAGTTGCGTTGCTGTTGGTTCTGAAACCTCAGCCTTGCAGTGTGAGAGTCATTGGAAGCGTGGCCAACAAATCTGAACTGGAGGTGGGAAGCTGGCCAGATCAGATTTAAAAACAAAAGTAGACACGCAAACACACTCATGTGCTTAACATTCCTGATGGGATCAATATCCTAACCGTGTTATTATTATAAAAGTTTATACTCTTCAAAACGGCTCTGGAAGTCCTCAGCATGAGTGGTTTATAGAGAAATATTAATATGAATATCACAATCAACACACTGCAATGCATTGCAAGGGCAACAATGCTCAAGCAATAAAACACAGCAATTAATGTCCGTGCTGGTAGCACCCATCAGTGTTACACTAGGCCTGTGATCTGCCTGGCTTCCGCTTGCCATGCCACACGTAGGCAGGATGCTAGTGGTGGTGGAGCACGAGCACCACGTGTCTCCCAGGATAAGGAGGCACCACGTGCACAGGTGGCCATGGGAGGGGCCTGTGATCCCAAAGCCCAGCTAGCTGGGACATATAGGTGGGCTCAGCAAGATCGGGGGTGATGGGTGTTGAGTAGGACTGGGTGGCTCAGTCTATTCGCAGTCCATGTCACTCGGCCATGTGTTCACCTATAGATGCACACCATTTCACACTGTACCAGTGTGAAAGGAATGACTAAGCCCTGTTCTGCAGCAGATACACAGATCAGGTCAGTTCACACCAGAACCCACAGAGATCAGATTCCTCAAATGTTCCCATGCTTGAGGAAGACATGGCAGATCAAGGACAGGCTTTTCTCAAAGGCTGACATATTTAGGATAAAATTCTCGCCATGTTGTTCTGAACTACCCAGGGAGCTGCAGCTACCAGACAGTATAACCATGGAACGAACGGACAAACGAATGACTGCATGAAGGAAGGAATGAAGTTTAGGCATTAAAATGGCCTGCAAGTCCCAGCACACCCAGCCTTGTGTCCTTAGGCTGCAATCCTATGCAGACGTACCTGGAAATAAGTCCCACTGACTGCCAAGGGTCCTACTTAGGAGTGGACAAGTATACATTTCCACTTTTATTGTGCTATAAATGTTCATGGCACAAAGCCCATGCCATTAAATGCGCAAACATACAGGCTTACAGGCCCTGAAACATATTTTCCCTCTTTGTGAAATGTATTTGCCTTCCTTTAGGGCCTATTTAGCTGGATACTTTTCCTCTAAGCACATGTAAAAAGTTCCCCGGCAAGCATGTATATAACTGCAGCTAGGAATGGGGAAGATTCAAGTCCCCACTGTATATATAAACTTACTTAATTCATGTCTCCCAAACCAATAAGAAAACTAAAACACATTTCTCACTCCAGAATACACAGTTACCAAATTATGCAATAGAGTTCTTCACTCAAAATAATACATACATTAGAGGAAAGTGCACATAAATGTGTATAGTGGTGGGAATTATGTGCAAAAATGCATTATACGGGGAAAATTGCTTGCTCAAAATGCTTGCATTAAGGCAAAAGTGTGCAGAAAAAATATGTGAATTAGGATAAGTTAGTGTAAACATGCAATTAATTTTTGTGCTGACTACATCTTTCTTTCTTTCTTTCTTTCTTTCTTTCTTTCTTTCTTTCTTTCTTTCTTTGGTACCCAGATGTGGAGCAGATACAAACTCAAGACCCGAAAAACAAGAAGCCAAACAGATCCAAAATGATAAGATTAGATCAGCCATAATCGTAGCCTTAGATGCCCACAGCAAGTTTCTCATGAAATACCCCATGAATTCATAAGATGCAGCACATTTATTGACTTTTTGCAGTTTTTGTGGTGGTGTCAGGGCTACCCCTCTGGAACAAAATCATTAACATGTGGTGCAAGAAACATGGTTCAAAGGCAGACTATTAGGAAACATGGTCAGAAGCATTAGAGATACAGTGCTGAGGAGCTGTCGAAAAGTCGGGCTTCCAGTTTCTCAGCTGGTCCACTGCAGCTCTGCTTTAACCATCTTGGTGGAGAAACCTGGACAGACAACCTGCTCCACAGAAGTCGACTTGCTTGCATCTGGACAGCATCAAATTGCTGTTAACCATCCTGTGCAAATAGTGTTGCCATTCGGAGTTATGCGCAAAACTTTAAAGCAGATCTGAACCACTGAATTATTGGGGAGCAGGGGGAACAGTTGCCCTGCAGTGAACACCACCCACACCACTGCTCTTTTAGTATTTCAAAAAATATATGTGCTTAAGAGGAAGCACATCCCTGGAGAATGTCCAGAGGCTCATAGGATGTTTCAAATTCCCCTTCTCAAGGTTGTGGGCACTTCTAAGACTTTATGAAGGGGACTCCAAAACCCGATTCATTCCCTGTCCAGCCTACATCTCCAGCCCCAGCCAACTCCGCCAGCATGTTTCTTCTAGACTGGCTCTGAGGTCCAGCCAGGGGGAAGAAGGCACAGCAAAAAGAAGGTGCAAACCGCCACTGTCACTCCTCGCAGGGCCCGGGATACTCAGTAACCTTCCAAGTGTGGAGGCTCCAGTCCAACGGAGGTGCAATACACAGGACCATGCCTTGAATTTAGCCAGCTGTTGGGGTCCAATGGATCCTTACTGAAGTGAATGGGGAAGTGAAACCTCCAGGCACCTAAGCTGGTTAGAGTGTATTCTGTACCCCACAATTTCTCAAAATACAGTCAGGAAAGCCATAGCATTTTGACTATATCATAAATTCCATTTTTGTGACTATAGTACATAGCAAGAGTGCCGGGATAGGGTTTTTCTTCTGTTTTTATAAAAATCAAAATCTGCTTATTCCTGTGTGCATCAAAAATAATAAAAAAATAAAAAAGAAGTCCCTACAAAGGACTGCAGGGCTCAGTTTGATCCTAGGAGTAAATTTTACCTGGCAGATTTAATTCTGCTACAAGCTGACTTTCTCTTGACATAGGAATTAACACTCTCATGGTGCAAACATGCAATATTGATGTGTTTCTAATGTTCTTTTGAAAGTTAAAAAGCTCTGCATTGGTGTGTATTGAACCCCTTCCACTATTTACTTACGAATATTTTTATATTCCACCTTCTCTTTTGCACTTGCAAGTAGCCCAAGGCAGTGAACATGGTTTCCCTTCTCTTCATGTGAGCTTCATCACAGCTCCGTGAGGTGGACTGAGTTTCAGGGACCTGCAGGGCTTCCTGGCCAAGTGGGGACGTGGAGCGCAATCTCCCGATTCCTGCCACTTATCCCACACTGGCTCCAAAGCATACACAAATAGGGTAGGCTTCTGACTAGATCACTGGCAGTCCTCTTAGAGAGGAATCAAACAGAGACTGGGGCAGGGTGGAGGAGGCTTTATGGATACGCAAAAATGGGGGGGGGAGCAAGAACCAGGGTGAGCATCACCACCCGGCTGATGGGCCCAGTGGGCCCAACCTCCCAGCACTCTAAGCAGCTGGATCTAGCCACCCAGAGTTCCCACAATACCCCCAACATAGCACTGTGGGAAACAAATGCAGCTGGACCCACTTGGCCTGGCACCGCTTCCAGCGCTGCCCATTTACCATTGCTGCATAGTGTGGAAGGGGAAGGGGGCACCAGAGGGTGCCCAGGGCAGCACAGGCACCAACCCATGGTAGCGGGAGGCTAGAAGTCCATGCTTGGGTTAAGGAGTCAGCGACAGAAGATCAGGCAGCAAAGGAAACTAACCGGCTAATGGCTA
The DNA here is from genome assembly GCF_004798865.1 of Varanus komodoensis. Lineage (NCBI taxonomy): Eukaryota > Metazoa > Chordata > Lepidosauria > Squamata > Varanidae > Varanus > Varanus komodoensis. The sequence continues at coordinate 10,665,100 of NW_025335627.1, forward strand.
TCATTCAGGGAAGGGTCTAGGAAGCAGCTTGCAAATGAGGTGGCCCCTTCAGGCTCCATTACACCTCGCTAATTGCTTGTTATGGGATATCAGAGGGTTTAACTTTCAGAACGTTGTAACTACAGAGGAGGATTGTGTGGCTCCCAGAGAAGTCTCCAGTGGACAGTCTCACTCTTTCTCCAGCTCCCAGCAAGTGATCTTCCAGCAATCAGAAGGTGCTTATTTATATTGTGTGTAGGCTGTGGAAAGCACACAACGTAGTTGAACCCTTCTGTACGTGAAGGGCAAAACCAGTCAGCTTAACCAGGAACAATAGCAAGTCCAGGTCTAGAGTAATGACCAGCCATTAGTATGTTCTGTGGAAAAATGAAGTAGGAAAAATAGGTCCATCTATTATTTTCCCCGGGCCTGTGTGGTTCAGATTCCACTAGAAGAAAGGGTGGTAAGACCAGTTGAGCTCCTATCTAAGCCCAAAGGGAAAGCAAGAACAAGCCTATGACAGACACAACACTCTTCTGCCAAAGGTACCGAGGCTGTTGAGAGTTGTTTTGGTAAAAATTAGTGGCACATTGCCACAGTGTCTGTTTTGTTTGAGATCGCCACTGACTGGGTTTGCTTCTGAGTAAATGCACATAAGATTACATTGTGGGTTTTGTTTAGACACATAAGTACACATAATATATACACACAAGAAGGTGTTAACTGGCAACAGCTCCTGCAACCCGTGTGCACCATCGCAGACATGGATGCGCTGTTGCCTTGTGTGTGGAAAGGCCCCCATGAAGAGTTACTTCCAGTGGGTTTACATGTAGGACAGCCATGGGACCTTTTTCAATCCCGTTAACATTTCCATATATCTTGAGATGCACCTCAAGTTTCCCACAAAATTTAGAACTTTTCTATATGACACATTTATTGCGCATTCAACATTTCTTGTTCATTGTTGTTTACCGGTTCTTTTGTTGATGTCATGACCCTCCAGTTTTGCATCTGTTTTTTTAAGAACATATTCTTGGTTTCCCACCCCACCTCCAGAGTGAGGAAAATGAAGTATTATTTGTGGCCGTGAAACAAAATGTGCTTCCAACTTGTGTAGTTGTGTTATTCCACTTACACTGTGGCGTGACCTTGAAATTATGTAGCGGATAAGCTACATTGTGTAGAACTTGGAACTCAGATAGGTGAAGAAACCAAAATTAGTTGTGTATAGGGAAGCTTCTTATCTATTAAAAATAATGTGTTTGAACTTAATCACTTAGAGGAAAGCTATAAGCTAAACAGAACAGATCTACTGAAATGCATCTGAAGGGCTCATAAGCCACCAAGATCACATGGCCTCCTGTGAACTGGGAACAACTGGCCACCAGTCCCAGCAGGAACTGCTGACTTCCGCCCCATGTAGGTTACTACTGCAACCTCTCTGGGAAGTCACAGGAACAACATGGAGCTGCCCCATGTGGCGAGTAAGAGAACTGCATGCTGCAGCATTTCAGCACAGAACTGACCCCACCCACTGAGGCCGGCCACTGGATTCTTTTAAGCAGGAGGAAAAATGCAAGGTTTTCTGTCGCAACTGAGCCTTGTTTAAGCAGCACAGCCTACCCAAGTTCTGGCATATCTTGTATTTGTAATCCTGTTCTTTGAGCCCGTCTCATCCTCTAGGTCTATCTCCTTCTTGCCTTCCAGAGTGATTGCTATGGCCATGTCTCTCTCTTTCCCCCTTTCCAACAGATCAAAGCAAACAGATTCTAAATGCAACCTTTTAATGGGCAAGTTCACATGACACAGGAAGACCATTGTGCATCTGTTGTGTTGTCTGGACCTGGTTCCGGGCTTCCTGCATGATAGGATTAGTTTTCTGAAACCACAGAGAGAATTGGTGGTCTGCTGTAACGTTCCCGCATTTCAATATGGTTCCTCTAGTCCAGCACAGAGATCACCATTTTACCATTGTTTATATGGAAGCACCACAAGAATCTTGGCCAATGTCGCCATTTCTTGTGTCACTCCCTACTGCCCTCAGCTCCCTAGCAACAGATGCATCATTACTCACCTTTTTCCCATTGGCCAGGCAATGTGTCCATCCCCCTGCTTGCTTTTGGAAATGGGGAGAGAGCATGAAAATACATGGAGGGAGATGGAATTGTGGTGAAACTGCCTATTTTCATTTAATACAAATCTTTGTGTGGGTTGGAGATCGGGAAGCGGTGAAGACACGCAAGCATCCTGAGGAGGGGGAACCCACCTCAGTACAGCAGAGGACCAATCAGAAAGAGGCTGCTGCAGCCCACAGGAAAGAATAGGGAAAGGTTGGGTATTTTGCTTCTGGGAGATGGGAGGGTGGAACAGGGAGTGCCAAAACTGTGGGGCCTGGGTAACCAGATGATTGTCTGACTGTTAAGTTTGGGCAAATCTCTGCATATCATGGAAACAGCAGAGTTTGGGTCGTGTCATGTGAACCCAGCCACTGAGTTAGGTGCTAGCTTAGCAATACAGAGTAACATATAAGTTCTTCCTAAGCAGCAGTTTTCAAGATAACACTCCTCTAATTTATGGAATTTGGTCTTGCCACTGGCAGAAGTTGATTCCAAACTGAATCCCCCCCCCCCCTTTACCTTCCTTTGCCTCCAAAAGGGCTGACACCTCCCTCAGGGAGGTTTACGCTGCTTGTGGGCTGACAGCAGGAATGGCGGACATTACCTAATTGACTTGAGTACAATCCAGGGCTGATGTATTCATACTGCTCTCTCTCTCTCTCTCTCTCTCTCTCTCTGAACCTAATTCTACAGAATCTCTCCCTGAAGCAGAGGCAGTCTGGTTCTCACAGCTGCTTGGTTAATCTCTCCACTCGTTAACCTTGACATTTGAATAACATATTCCAGCCCCCACTACTCTTCTTCTCACTCACTCCCAGAGTCTGAGCTCTCTGGCTTGGAATGCTGCATTTTGGGAGAAGCTGGCCTTGTCCCTACGCTGGGTGCTCTTCAGTCCTAGCTCTTTGCTCCTGGTGTGGAGAGAGGTCCTGTCTCTCGCCCATCCCAGGCTGTTCAGGTGGATTCATCTGATTCTGAGGAGGAAATGCCCTACATTTTATACTGTAGTTCTACAGTTTATAGTGTGTGTCATGTTCTTTGTCATGCCTTTAATTGGGGATGACATGGAATAAGGTTGCTGGTTGTCCCTTTGTTCGATGAGCATTTGCGGACTTCCTTTCACTCTGCTGTCCTTCTAAGATTGAGCCAGGCATGAGAGGCAGTCTGCAATGCTAGAAGGATGGAGTCTGCTGAGTTTTGTCCCAACCCTAGTTTTAATTCTTGTGAACTACTCAGAGATCTTCAGCTTTCAGGCAATATAAAAATGTAGCAAATAAACCAATACATTCATACAAAGAAGAAGTTATTTCTGAGTTCTCCACACCTCCAATAGAAATTTATTTAAGAACTTGGGGTCCAGCTGATATCCTGCAGTTCTGGCGATGCAGGTGCAAGAGGAAGCAGTGTGATTCATACAACATGAACCAAAGCCAGAGTAAGGATGGCCTTCCATGGACTAGGAGAAAACAAACTTTACTCTCTGCTTTTGGGTAAAGGTGGTGAGGGTTACAGGATGCAGCTGGAGGAGAAACATAGCCCACAAAACTAGTTTCAGCCAGTAATAGGGAACTTTGTATTCCACCCAGGTGAACTCATTCTCCAAATACCGAATCCCAGTAATTTGTGGTTTGATTTGTTGCCGGGGAATGGGAGTCAGTCATTTCCAAATTCACCAGCCGAGTGACCATTCTAGAGAACCCTCAACAGCTGTGTGCAGCAACGCATGAAATGTTGGCCAACAGCTTGCTTTAAAATATATAACTTTATATGGATTTATATTTATCTAGGTAGAAACATGGCTAGGTCAAACTGACATTTCTTGCTTATTTCATTTATTTCTTCTTTTAAATGTCACTTAAGGTTAATCCATAAGGCTACTTTGATGTGATTCTATGTCTTTCAGTTCACTGGGAACCATTTCAAAGTCTGAACTTTGACTATTTAGAAACAGTGAAACATTTTTAAAATTCACCTTCTATGGCTTATGTCTTAGAGGGTTTTGGCAAAAGCTGACATTCTGGAAGGCATACTCCAAATCAAGAGCAACCTTCCTCTGTCTGGTATCCTCTAGTATTTTGGATTTCAGCTGCTATCAGCCCCAGCTAGATAGCTAGGTCAGGAATTATAGAATGGTCAGGAATTCAGCCATGAAAAAATTGGGTCTTTTGTGTATAAGGAAGATTCAAAGAGACAAGTAGGTTTCCGGTAGTCTTTCTTGACAATAATAAAGATAAGTATTTCCAGAACAAATGCAAGGCTCCATGATGCAGCCACTTTGTAGAAGATAATCTGGGCCAGATCTGAGTGCCTAGATGAGGGACTGCCTGAGAACTTCAGGCAAGCTACCTTGAGTGCCACTGTGGAAGAAAAGTGGAAAAGAAATGAAAGCACAAATAATCTTTTTACAAGGAAAAGCAGGGCTGGAAAAATAACACTCTTAACAGGTTTGCAGAAGCTGAACCATGGGTTCGATCTGAGGAAGCTTAAGATTATGTATGTATGTATGTATGTATGTATGTATGTATGTATGTATTTAAAACACTTACATACCATCTATATCAAACTGGTCTCAAGATGGTTTACAGCAAAAGCAGCACAATTAAAATAGATGGAAATATTAGAATCCCTATCTTAAAATACCATCAAACCTTAAAATAGTGGGTAAATTAGAAGGTTTTGGCATGGTGCTGGAATGAATAAAGAGTCGGTGCCAGGTGTACCTCTCTGGCGAGCAGGTACCAAAGCTAGGGGGCTACCAAAGAAAAGGCCCTTCCCGATAGCCACTCTTCTAGCCTCCTACAAAGAAGACTCCTGGATTAGAACCTCAGAGGAAGATCTTAAGGCTGAGGCAGGTATGTACAGAAGGAGAGGCTCCTTCAGTTATCCAGACCTTAAACAGTTTAGGGCTTTGTAAGTCAAAGTCAACACCTTAAATTAGTCCCAGACTTCAATTAGTAGCCAATGCAGATGGTACGGGGTCGGTATTATATTTTCGCACCTGCTGGTCCCGGTCAATAACCTGGCTGCTCTTATTTGTACCAGCTGAAGTATCCAGACTGTCTTCAAAGGTAGCCTCAAGTAGGGCATGTTATAGTAGTCCAACCGGGAGGTTACCAGACTCTGCTTATCCAGGTAAGGATGCAGTTGGTGGATCAGCTGAAGCTGGTGGAAAGTGCTCCTTGCCACAGCAGTCACCTGGAACTCGAGAGATAACGCTGGGTGGAGGAGCATCCCCAAGCCACACACCCTGTCTCTTCGGAGGATTGCCACCCCTTCCAGGACAGGACAGATATCACTTACTGGGATAGCAGAGCCACTTACCAACAGGACCTTTGTCTTGTCTGGATTAAGTCTCATTTTATTGGCCCTCATCCAGACCATCACACCAACCAGACACTGATTCAGAACAATCACTGCCTCCCCTGGGTTAGATGAAAAGGCCAGGTAGAGCTGGGTATCTTCAGTGTACTGTTGACAACCCAACCCAAACCCCTGGATGACCTCCCCCAGTGGTTTCATGTAGATGTTGAACAGCATGGGGGATAAAATGGAACCCAGTGGAACTGCATGGCAGAGCTGCCATGGCGCAGAGCCATAATCCCCCAGCACATCCTTCTGGAATCGGCCATTCAAGTAGGAGTGGAAGCACTGCAAAGCAGTGCCCCAACCCACAACTCGGGCCGCCTATCCAGAAGGATACCATGGCTGATGGTATCGAAAGCCACTGAGAGGTCTACAAAAACCAGCAGGAACTCACTGCCCCTGTCTCTTTCCCAACACAAGTCAGCGTACAGGGCAACCAAGGCAGTTTTGGCCCCAAACCCAGGACTGAAACTGGACTGGAATGGATTGAAATATTTTTGATCTCTCCCCCTAAAGTGAGGGAGGCAGGGGACCACAGTCAGGAAAGTTCTGCCTTAGAATCCTCCTCGGCTGCAGCGTGTGCCCTTCCAACACTGGAATCTGGTATCACAAGAGGCGAAGGGAGAGGACGGGGGAATCCTATTCCTGGCATAAAGCCGTGGAGCTGGTGCAGAATTTTCTTCGCATAGGCTGCAAAGTGATGGGGGTTGTTCAAATAAGAAACGAAAGTCATCAGGGAGAGAGCAAGATGCACCATTCTTTCCCTCCCTCCCAGCCTGCCAGCAGAAGTCCAGTCAGGCTTTGGATGAGGCGGTTCATTTGTCCTCAGTGGCCCTCACCAGAGGCAGGGTTAGAGGGCTGCCCACTGGGGCTCCAGCCCCAAATCTCTGGGAGGCTCTCTGTCCCGCCACCCTGCTGGCTGTGGGTATAATGGTCCAGGTTGAAGGTCCTGATGATCCCTCTGCCATCCAGGCCCCCTGGATTAGCTGGCCTTTTGCTCATCGGTGCTTCACTTCCTGCTCCCTGCCTCACTGTGTTCTGCCTGAGGTGGTTCTTTTGCCTTCCTCTCCCCTGTGCATGCCCGCCTTTTTACAGCTGGGGGGGTCCTTAGAAGACAGGGTCCTTTAAGAACACAGAGAGACATGTTAGAATATATGCAAGTTAGCATATGGAAGTGTGTAACCTCTTGTGGTTGCTCTGCGAGTCGGAGCCCTGGGTCTTTTCAGCAGCTGGCACCAGCTCTGCTCCTTGCCCATGACCGATACAAGGACTCTGTAGAAGAAGCCCTAGGTATAGTTCCAAGGGTGGAACCGGCGTCTTTCCGAAGCAGCCTTGAAAAGTCAGAAGCTATCATGTTTGATCTGGAACCCAGCGCTGGCAGATTTCCTGCCCAGTGCCTAGCTCAGGTGGCAAGAGGTGTCCTGGAGAGGTGGTGCATCTCCTCCGTCCTCTTCAGGGATGGCATGTCACAGAGCTGGGAGAGCAACCCGGTGGCACCTCAGCCTAGAGCCATGTGCTTCGCCCAGTGGCCCAGGCAGCTTATGAAGTGCAGAACCACCCGAGTGGCTCATGAAATGAAATATGTAAATGAGACCAGTTTTTTCCCCCCTCAAAGCACCCTTGCACATTATTCAGAACCTCATCACTCTAATCCAGAGAGTAAATAACCTGCTGAATGAAATGTGCTATTTCAGGGCTATAAAAAAAAGGGAATTCATTATATCACCTTTTCCTAATGGGACATCATAAGCCATACCGTGTGATTTCTGCATGAGACAGCTGCAGCCCCCGTAGCTCTGCTCGCTCCCATAATTCATGGTAAATTGTAGGAATTCAGACTTCGCCTGTGTCATTACAGGAAGACGAAGTGCTGGTGCTGAATTACATTTCTATTCATTTTGCAGATTTTTTTATTTTTTAATATTTGCTTCCCATACAGAAATTGTTGCTATTGTATAAAAGATTCCCTGGGTTACATAGTTGGCAAGTTCTCTCTCTCTGTATATCTATCTATCTATCTATCTATCTATCTATCTATCTATCTATGAATTAATAAGAAAATGCAAATCAGCTTTCTCCCCCTTCCTCCTACCCTCAACTTAATGCAATACTTGAACAGCAGAACATTTTAAAGATACACAATACATATTAATGGAAACTTTGAGTTATTGCCTTTTGTCTCCTATACACACACCCCAGTGTACATGTGCGTGTTTCTTCCTTAGTTTGTGTCAATTCATCATCGAGGCTCAGTTTCCGATCTGGTCATTTGGCCTGGCCCTCCCCCTTCCTCTTCCCCCTCTCCCCTCCCACATCAGGGTCTGCAGGTGATAAAAGCTGTCCCACTAAATCAGGAAGAACAATTCTTCCTCATCCAATCCATATATTAAAGATCCAGAGCCTGGCATGTCTGGTCATCTAGATAAATCCCCCAAGTTATTGTCAAGGCTGAACACTGAGTTACGGTCACAAACACTATTGCTCTATTAAACTTTGCAGCCTCTGTTCTCCTGCACCTACTTCCTGGCCCACGCTGTCTTTCAAGGCCGATAAATTACAAAGGGTGATCTTCAAAACCTGCCTGTTTCATTTTATAGTTTTCTTATTGCCTGCCACTGATTTCATTGTGTTGTTGTTGTTTGGTGTGTGTGCGTGTTTTCAGTCAGTGCTGAATATTTTGTAAATCAGCCAAGCAATTTTGAATTACTTTTCAAATTATTTCATTAGCTTTAAATTGTTTTAAAAGTTGATCCTGCATGGGACTTTTTAAAAGTTGCAAACATGATCATTTCCTCTCCAAAGATCCACAAAAGGTTAATCCTCATGAAGAGAAGTGACATTCAGGCAATAAAAGTATTCTTTGCCCTCAGGTGTGGGCAACTTGTGGTCTTCCAGGAGTTACGGGCTACATCTTCCAGGATCATTTGCGTCTGTCTCACCTTGGCTAAGGCTGATCGGAGTTGTAGGCAGGGGTGTCAGAGAAATCCACAACCGATCAAATGAGTTTGGATTCCTGCGAATCCTGCCTGCGATTTCATAGAGCAGCTGAGCCCAAGTCGCACGGATTCTGTAGACTAGTGTACAAGCTTTTTACATATTGCGGGGGAGGTGATTTGTACGAGTGTGCATTAGTGCAAATGCACATTTGCAAACAGGAATGCAATTTGCGTATATCCCTAAAAAATAAAAATCCAAATCCATCAATGAGCAGTTACGAGCAAAGGACAGCTGACCATCTGCAAAACATGGATGGAGGCGATTTAACAACACCCGCCCATCCCTAGTTGTGGGCCAACACATTGGGTGGACTACAAGTTGCCCAGCCCTGCTTCTAGGGTTGCCAGTTTTTAAATGAGCCCCTGCCCCTCTCTTTTAGCAGCAGCTTGGCTAGAGAAACAAATGGATACCCTACATAAGTCCTGAAGAGGTGTGCTGACAGTGCCCCTCCAGCATACTAGCCCAATATGCCTTATGGCCCCGTTTGACTCTGGTCTGTTTTGCATCAAGCACTGTTGCAGATGGTAGTGCAATAAAGAGCCGCAGGAATGGCTGCTTCATTTGGGAATGAGCTCCATGCAAAAACTCCTGGAGGAGGAATTCTGATCTTTTTCCTATTTCCTGATTACTGCAATAGAGTTCCACAGAAACTACCTTCTTCCCTGCCCCAGCCAATCGGAATTTTGGTCAACCAGAGCTGCGTACGGATTTGTACCAACTGCTGCGTTGTTTGGGTTATTTCTCTCCATGCTTGCTTCCTCCATACTTGCAATGCATCGTAGATCTTGTGGTTATAAGGCCATGTCGGCACTAAACTGTATCCACACACACTTCTCATGAAGGGTGAAAAGCCTCATGTGAGTAAAGGTTTGCCATTTTAACAAGATCTGAAGCAGATAATAATCTCTGATATAGAACAGAAGTGGGCAGGAAGTAAGTTTGTTTACACTGGATTTTTAAAAATCCTGTCTGACTTGGGCTTATTGCTGTAAATCATGCAGAGAGTCAAGTGGCTATTGTGACAGTCTATAAAACTTGAAATAAAATGAACAAATTATGCATTCTCGAGAATGTGTCAACAATATTAATGGATGTTGTGTTTTAATTTTAATTTAATTCCTATTTTATAGCAAATGTAAAATTTACAATGTTCACAATGTTAAAATTAATTGTGGTTTGGGCTGTCTTGTACATTGAGATCAATTGATACTAGATTGTTGGGTATGACAAGGTACTGGTCTAGGTTCTTTTGTTCAGAACCACGTTTGGGTCCCTTTATGTGGAAAAACCACATACCAAGCGGGGTGGAATGGTGACTCTCCAGATGTTTTGCAAGTGCAGCTCCCGGAAACCCTTGCTGGCCAGGCCAGCAGCCAGGGACGCTGGGAGCTGAAGTTGAAGACCTACTTTCTCTCCCACCGCCAGTGTGCAGCATGTGACCCCCTCCCCAGATGGCCACTGGGATGATGAGATTTTATAGAAATACTGTAACACAATAAGTCTATGTATGCAGTGCATTCAACATGTGAAAGAAAACATTAAAACAGTACACAAAGAGCACATAAACTGCAGAGAGCTGTTTTCCATTTTCCATCGGCTTGAATAAATTCCACTGTGCAGTGGATCATCCATCCAGGAGCCCCTGTTGAAAACAGAGCGCCTTGCCAGAGACACCAATCAAAAGTGGCATTGCTGATTGGTATGGTATGCCAGGCTCTCCCCAGTCATTCTGCCATTTTAACCACAAGCGTGGGGTTTTGCTTTTGCTTTTCTGCATTTGCCAAAACGCATTTTAGCATCGGCATTGTGAGATTTCTTCACCAGAAACGGCATGTTTCTTTTTAACATGATGCTTAATACAGCCTGACAAAATCACTGATGGATGGCGGCTGCAACTGCATTACTGCCTAGGCAATGCTTGGAAACCTCCTCACTGAAAGGCTGATGAGCAAGGCCTGAGGGGCAGTGGCTGGTGGTCCCTCTCCCGCCACCTCAGCTCCAAGCCTGCATTTCACCCAGGCACCTCTTTTCAGCAATCTCAATTTTGCACAAGGTGGGAAAAGAAGAGGCAGGGGAGCGGACCAGGATCAGTGCGGCCCACCCTCCTCCCTTCCCCACCCAATGGCACCCCCCCCTTCCCCCGAGGCCTAGCAGGGAGCATCATTCTCTCTGGGGCAGCTGCCAGGGGGTGGTGGACGGGCCCAGCCACAGAAGTCCGAGCACTGAGGTTGACGAACTTAAATGTGTCTGGCTTCGGACTCTGCCGGGAGGCCATAGGATAGCCTCCTAACAGGTTAAAGGTGCCACCCTAACCATTTTAAGATGGCAAAACCAAACAACTCCCAGCATGCCCTTTTCTGTCTAAACATGCCTAGGAATGTGCCCTGTGGGAAACTAACCTGCTCTTCCCTGTTCCTATTACAGCCTATGCTCTGCTTTTTCGAAACTTTTGCCATTATTGCCATACCCTCCACCCCTTTCTTCTTTTTGCAGGTTTCAGGCATTGCCCTTCATCAGCTTCACTGAAGCCAAAGCTCAGATCTGTTTCCATCTAGTGCTTAGTCCAAAAATCTCCATAAAGAATTTTCCACTCAGATCTGGTGGGTGAAAACAGATCTTAAAACAAAGGTAGCTTTCAATTGAGTTGGGAGGAGTTTGTGGAGCGGGTTTACCAAGGCACTTGCGGAACAGCGGTGACGGTTTCCTCTCTGTTTCCTTTTAACAGCAAGACTAGCCAGGAGTCTCCTCATGGCAGCTTCCAGCTGGAGGCCACTCCCACCTGCACCCAGAATGTCCTGGATCCGAGGCCATGCCAGGGGTGTTGTGGGGGAAACAGCATCCACCAATGGGAGCCTCCTGTTTTGTGGCAGCTGCCATTTTCTCATGCGCACGCATGAGTGCTTTATCTCAGCTTTCCCCAGCCTGGTGGCCTCTATATGTATTGGGCTGCAACTTCCATCATTCTCAGCTAGCATGGTCAGGGAATATAGGAACTGTACCCCTTCCACCACCCCAAACGAGCCCTGAAAAATAGTGGAATGTTCCCTCTCTCCCATTTGTAAATGGGGTGATGAATTTCACAGGAGGCTTTTTCACTCAGTCTTAATAAATCCCCTAAAAGGAAATTCACATTAAATCTTTCAAACATGCACCAGTACCAATCAGCCATAGGTTTTCACCCAGTGCATTAGCTATGTAATAATCCAAGCAATGGCCTTGATTCAGCAGAAGGTCTTTGCACTGGGGAACTACAGGGAAGTAATAAGCATTTCACAATTTTCCTGACCATCAGTTGCAATTAGTAAAATCTTCATCATGTACCTTGTAAATTGGGGGAAATTATTTATTTAATTACTCATCATTGCATCTATATTCCACCATATGTTTTCCTAATGCAAAGACCCCAAGGTGGCTAATATGGCCCTCCTCCTCTCCGTTTTATCCTCACAACAACCCTGTGAGACTGAGAGCCTGTGACTGGCCCGAAGTCACCCAGTGAGTTTCCTGGCTGAGCGGGGTCTAGAACCCAAATCACTTGAGTCCCAGTCCAACAGTCCAGGCACGATGCCATGGTGGTTCTCACCATGCCTGAGACAGCTGGCAAAATGTGAGATGAAGCCAAGAACATGTCCAATTCCTGAAGCAGTCAAGAGCAACATAACAGGGACCTGCAGGGACCCCTCTGAATGACAGACTGTGCACAGCGAGGAAAGCCAAATGAACCAGAAGGTTTATAACAGACTTTGGGCAGGGTGTATTGGCAGCTGGGTTATACTGCACCACATACTAGTCTTACTGCAAAATCAGGAGGGATCTTGCAGCAGTGACTTCCTCCCAACAATCCAGTCTTCAGCAGGAACCCAAGTAAAGTGTGCAGATTGGTGCTGTTGCTCAGAAGTGAGGCACAGCTAGAACAAGTCATGGGCTGATCCCTCTTTCCCTGATCAAACTCAAAATGAAAGCTTCGAAGCACAGTTCTTTGACTGGGACATAACTGGTAACAGAGCAGTATAAATGCTAGTAGCCTTCCACCAGCATTGGAGGAGAAACATCTGTCCATGTAAAGGGTTGGATCCAAACTGGAAACTTCCCCTCCTCTCATGTTCAGCAAAGCTCCTGGCTCTACCCTCAGGGGAGCTCCTGCTGCTTGAGGGCCAGAGAGTCTAATGGAGCAGCGCACTTCTCCTGGCTGGGTCAAGGGCCAGGTCATGCACCTGCTCCCCCCGCCACAATAGGTCTCCCTCCCCTTCCAAGGCTGGCAGGGGCTCCCATTCTTCCTGAGAGACTTCAGTGGGTGTCCTTGAAGCTCTCCACTGTCCCTCGCACCACTGCTCCATGGCCCCCTCATTAGGCAGAGCCAGGCGACAGATGCTGGCCCAAAGGATGGGGCAGTGGTGGCCTGCTTCTTTCCCACCAACTCTTCCCAGTTCTCCTCTGGTAGAGGACCATGCAGTGTGTGCTGCACATCCTGCCCTGGTTCCCCTCAGCCAGCCAGCCACCTCACGCGTGATGGAGGAACTGGTACCATTGCTGGTGCTGAAGGAACATTCAATTGCATTGGTTTGTGCTCTGGGGTGGAGCGCCATTTTTTCCATCAAGTCAAGTCAGCCAGAAGGAAAATGTCCCTTCCAGTTCTAATGGATCTGCAATGGTGGCCGGATGGAGGAAGAGTGAAATCCTAGTGGGGGATTGTTCCCATGCCTCTTCAGACCCTTAATCCAGATTGTTTTGGCCTGGTCAGCACAACCCCCTGTGTTCCAGTTTATGGTTAATATCAGAACTAATCACAATAATATAAAAACTGTGAAGTAACCAGTATGTTTTGCCTAAGGGTAGAGATGGGTTCTAAGTGACAGGTGGGTTTTATATTTTCAAAAGTGGAGATTGACCATTGTTTGTTGTTTGTTTTACCATGTAGCCCTTTGGAGGGACCAACTTACAACATGAAACTAACTCTGGCTGAACCTAATCTGAATGCCTGCAACTGCCTCCCATCCCTTCCATCACTGCAGCCAAGGGCAAATTCTCTGGCTTCAAACATCCAGCTGCATTCACAGCTTTTCTGAAGAACCCCAATGACATTACCAAAAGGAGGAGGAGGAGGAGGAGGAAGTAGTTCATACCTTGTACCATATATTGTGAACTTTGATTTAGCCTACTAAATGGTATTCTGCTAATATGGATTTTCTGGGGTTTCTTTTGGAAGACTTTTTTCTCTTTTTTTGGCCACTGTGGCTACCTTCATGTTTTATGTGACCAACCGGTAAAAGTCTCTGGTAATAGCGTCTAAGGCCAGAGCTTGGAAGAGTTCCAGAAGCCACCACTGGAGGGCAGTCTAGCATGGTACTAAAATTAGTTCCAGATTTGGTTATTTTTTTCTCTTCCCTGCTGTTGTTGCTTGTTGTTCCTTTCAAGTTACATGGAAGCTTTAGCCTTACCCTACAGGAACAAGAAGGCATGTCACTATTCTGCATCAGCATCACCTAGTCTGTGTCACTTCAGACCAAACCTGATGCAGACAAGTTTTTGTCTGCATGGATGCCACTGGCAGCATATAGGAGAGGTGGCAGGTATTGGCTGATTTTTATTTTGAACTCTGGAGTAAACAACCAAGAATTCCCAGAGGGGATTCAGTCAGAAAGGAATGCATCTAAACCACCATACCTAGGAATGCAGCGGAGGATCTGTTATATGTACAGCCTCTATAGATTTAAGAAGAGAGGGACATCCTGCTCATTCGTATCCAACAGATGTCCTGTTCACTTACAATCAGACTTTTTTAAAAGCACAGATTGCTGCCCCTGTTAGAGACAAAATTTGGTGCCAGCACTGAAATCCAGGGCAGGGGTCAAATTGCAGAAATCCTCTGGGGTTTTTTCCCTGCCACCCTCACGCCGCCGGATTCCTCATTCATCCTGAACAGCCTGTGCATGAGTGGGAGGGCCTTCCCTGTAGGGACTGAACCCACTCCTCTTATAAAAGAGCCTCCAGTGGTTATAAATTCTGGCTCAGACAAGAGGAAGGTGCAGAATCTGGAGCCGAGATGCCAGGGCCAGAATCAGAAGCAGACAGTGGGAAAGTTTCATGAGCAAACTGATCAGGAGAGGAGGCTGAGCTTAGCATCATTAACATCCAGGGATACGGTGCCAAGTTAACAGGGTGGCCCAGTTGAGAAGCATCAGACACACCAAGCAACTGGCCTCTATGCAGGAGGGCCCACCTGGAAGGCGTGGTTCACGCTTTCCAGTTTGCAAGGGGAAAGGGGCTTTCGGTTTGGAATCAGCTTGGTATCATTCAGTTCCATTTCCCTTGTGGCCGTTGTTCCAGCTTGGCTTGCTTCTTTTGATACTGACTACTGCAACCCTCTCCTTTTGCACCACAAAGGCCAGCTTTAATGTAATAAACCCTTTCAGTTAGAAAGCCTTTGTCCTGATCTGCTTGGAAGGAGGGAAAGAAGAACAGCCAGGACATTCAATAAGCCTTTTTATACAGCATCAACATGAAACAGCTGCACTTGATTCCTTTCTTGCCTGGAAACAGGAGTGCTCCTAATGAAACAGATGCAGAAACTCGAACAAGTCACGATGGAGCTTTTTTTCTCAGAGAGGTGGGGAAATCATTCTGGAGAAGCTCCTGGGGAGGCTGGCTGCCAGTGGCAGAGATTGGGGCACTGAAGGCCAAAGGGGGGCTGCACCAAGCAGCATATTGTTGTTTAATCCTCCAACTGCAAGGAACGAAGCCTGAGGAGAGGCATTTCAGCCTTTCAGAATGGGGCAAGGGAGGACTGCACAAAGGCTGGAACTGACCAAAGCAGCGGTGGCCTGAGGGCATGGGGTGGGTCCAGGGGAAGGAGGCATGGCCACTGGGCAAACCTGAATGCCTGGATCAGAATTGCCCTGGATCGGAGGGCCCGAGTTGGCCTGGGGCTCAACACACAAGCTGGGGGATCATGCAGACACCCTATGACTGGCAGGACCAGCCCAGCAGACACAGAACACCCTCAGAAGTGTGTCGCTTCAATCTTAACATGAGTAGCATGAACCCCTCCAAGGAGGCCTTTGTCACTCAGATGCTTCTGTGAGACGCGGTGGTGACTGTCAACACCCAGGCTTTAAAAAGGGACTGGATGAACAGGTGGAGGAGAAGGCGACCAATGGCTGCCCATCCTGGTAGCTCTACGCCACCTCCAGCACCAGAGGCAATGTGCTCAGGACCACACATTGCAGGAGGATTTGGCTGCGATGATGCCTGCTCATGGGTTTCCTGCAGGCACCAGGCTGGCCACTGCGTGACCAGAATGCTGGTCTGGATGGATCCTCGGTCTGATCCAGCAGGGCTCTGCTTATGTTCTTCTTGTTGTTGCTAGTTGCAAAGTCGCGTCCGACCCATCGCGACCCCATGGACAACATTCCTCCAGGCCCTCCTGTCCTCCATCATCCCCCGGAGTCCACTTAAGCTCACACCAACTGCTTCATCTAGCCACCTCATTCTCTGCTGTCCCCTTCTTCTTTTACCATCAATTGTTCCCAGCATTAGACTCTTCTCCAGGGAGTCCTTCCTTCTCATTAGGTGGCCAGAGTATTGAGTTTCATCTTCAGGATCTGGCCTTCTAAAGAGCAGTCAGGGTTGATCTCCTCTAGGACTGATTGGATTGATCGCCTGCAGTCCAAGAGACTCGCAGGAGTCTCCTCCAGCACCACAATCCAAAGGCCTCAATTCTTCGGCGCTCAGCCTTCCTTATGATCCAACTTTCACAGCCATACATTGCAACTGGGAAAAACATAGCCTTGACTATATGCACTTTTGTTGGCAGGGTGATGTCTCTCCTTTTTAGTATGCTGTCAAGATTTGCCACAGCTTTCCTTCCCAGGAGCAAGCATCTTTTAATATCTTGGCTGCAGTCCCCATCTGTGGTGATCTTGGAGCCCAGGAAAATAAAATCTGTCACTACCTCCATTTCTTCTCTATCTATTTGCCAGGAAGTGATAGGACTTCATGCCATGATCTTAGTTTTCTTAATGTTGAGTTTCAAGCCAACTTTTGTGCTCTCCTATTTCACCCACATCAAGAGGCACTTTAGTTCCTCTTCACTTTCTGCCATTAGAGTGGTATCATCTGCATATGTGAGGTTGTTGATATTTCTCCCAGCAATCTTAATTTCTGCTGGTGATTCATCTAGCCCCACCTTTCTCATGATGTGCTCTGCATATAAGTTAAATAGGCAGGGCGACAGTATACAGCCTTGCCGAACTCCTAGGCCACTAGCAGTGGCCTAGTGCTTTTCCCTAGTGCTTTTCAATTTAAGCCTAAATTTTGCAACTAGAAGCTCATGATCTGAGCCACAGTCAGCCCCTGGTCTTGTTTTTACTGACTGTATAGAGCTTCTACATCTTTGGCTGCAGAGCACATAGTCAATCTGATTTCTGTGTTGACCGTCTGGTGATGTCCATGTGTAGAGTCGCCTCTTGGGTTGTTGGAAAAGAGTGTTTGCTATGGCCATCTTATTCTCTTGACAAAATTCTACCAGCCTGTGCCCTGCTTCATTTTGTACTCCAAAGCCAAACTTGCCTGTTATTTTGGCTTCCTACTTCAGCATTCCAATCCCCCATGATGATACGGACATCATTTTTGGGTGTTAATTCTAGAAGGTGTTGTAGGCCCTTATATAACTGGTCAACTTCAGCCTCTTCAGCACCAGTGGCTGGGGCATAGACTTGGACTATTGTGATGTTGGATGGTTTGCCTTGAATTCGAACAGAGATCATTCTGTCATTTTGGAGATTGTATTCCAGTACTGCTTTTCCTACTCTTTTATTGACTATGAAGGCTACTCCATTCCTTCCAAGGGATTCTTCCCTGCAGTAGTATACCTGATGGTCATCTGAATTAAATTCACCCATTCCTGCCCATTTTAGTTCGCTGATTCCCAAGATGTCGATGCACAGTCTTGTCTTCTCATGTTTGACCATGTCCAGCTTACCTTGATTCATAGATCTTACATTCCAGGTTCCTATGCAATATTGTTATTTACAGCATCGGACTTTCCTTTCACCACCAGATACATCTGCAACTGAGTGTCCTGTCAGCTTTGACCCAGTTGCTTCATTCTTTCTGGCGCTACTAGTACTAGCCCTCTGCTCTTCCCCAGTAGCATATTGGACACCTTCCAACCTGAGGGGCTCATCTTCCGGCGTCATATCTTTTTGCCTTTTGGTACTGTCCATGGGGTTTTCATGGCAAGGATACTGGAGTGGGTTGCCATTTCCTTCTCCAGTGGATCACGTTTTGTCAGAGCTCTCTGCTATGACCTGTCTGTCGTGGGTGGCCTGCACAGCATAGTTCACAGCTTCATTGAGCTACGCAAGCCTCTTTGCCATGACAAGGCAGCGATCCATGAAGGGGGCTTATGTTCTTACGCAGAGGATTGCTCATTTGGAGATTGTGTGAACCAGTCCAAAGTGTGATACTAGTTTCTCTCTGTTGAGGCAGAAAAGGGCAACTAGAATAATCAGGGGGCTGCAACGATCCTCCATGAGGAAAGGTTACAACAGCTGGGGTCGCTTGGCTTAGACAAAGAGTGAGTAAAGGGAGACAACATAGAAATTTGCATAAACATACACAGTTTGGAGACATTTTTCTTCCTTATGATAGTAGAAGCTGTGGTCATTCCATGAAGATGATTGACAGGAGATCAAGGACAGATAAAAGGAAGGACTTCTTCACACAGCCCCTAGTATGACTGTGGAATTGAAATGATTGCCATTGGTTAGGATGACTTTAAAATGGGGTTGGAAAATTCATGGAGGAGAGGGCTGTCACAGACTATGAGTCTTGCTACTGGTGTGCATCCTGCATTCCTAGAGGCAGTCTGCCTACCTGCACCAGTTGCTGGGTAGGGCAACATGGATGGGAAGGTGTTGGTGGACCCTTGGCCGATCTAACCGGGCTCTTCTTATGTTCTGCTGTCTTGTGCACTTCCATTCTGGGGAACCCACTTCCATTTGTCCCCAGTTGGCATTGCGGAGCTGAAATTACCCATCAGGAGGAAACTTAGCTGCTGTACAGATGCAGCTCCTCCTGTGCCCGCTCTTCCATTCTTGTTCCATGAGGGGAAGGAAAAATGAAGGCAGGGATTTATGCCTGAAGGGGGTTTTTTTTGGCCCAAGCGGCTAGGGATGGGGGGCAGTGGCGTCTGGGCTCTGCTTCAGGGAGAAAAATGTCCTGGCTCTGAGTTCTGCACATGTTCATAGCAGTTCTGCTGCACCATGACTAAGTGCAGTGGTCATATTTATTGTATCCATTTTTTGATAGACCTTTATCCTGCACTTCAATGTCAAGCATTTCCAGGGCAACTTAGAAAACACATCCTAACCCTCCTCCCCTTCAAGGCCCCATAGCCACAGACAAACCCAGACACACACTGCTTCCATCAGCCATTAAAGCGCCAGGGCCTGCCTGAACACATGAAATCCTAATCTCATTAGATTTATTTTTTCATCTTCTGCATAATGCTGTCACAGTGTTATGCTCCACTGCCATAGATTAGTGACTTTTCAGAGCACTGCCCCACTAATGAGCTAATCCAAACGCCCAAATCCCAAATCAGATTGAAAGCAACACAGGCAGGGAAATAGGGTGCAATGGGGGGTGGGGAAAAGGAGGGTGGTGGTAGCCCACATTGATTTGTTAATTCAGCAGGGAGAAAATAAAGGAGAGAAAAAGTTCTCCTTGCTCACTAAGAAATGGCATTGCCAAACTTGTGTGACCAGCAGCCCTGCAGGGTTTGCGTGGATCATTCCCTTATCTGCAGAACAGCCCTGTGGGGTGGGTCTGTTTTGAAGGCTTGCAGACCATCACTTGATTGCACAGTAAACACATGTGCTTATTACACATGCAAATGTCTTTTGCCCAGGCAGCACAGCTGTTATGGGGAGATTGCAGCAATCAACCACAGCATTTTGGTGCTGGAGAAATGTAATCTTTGTCTTTTTTCCTCCTCATAGCAAGAGCTTGGATGTCTGTGAGCTTGGATTGCTGTGCTTGTCATGGGCACCTGCTGAAAATGGGCAATCACTCCTGTTTGGAGATTTGTGTTCTTTAATACTATTCAGACACAATCTTATGCCCGTTGAGGCAGGAAAAAGTCCAACAACACCCACTCCGCCCCAGCCGGTTGGATTTCTTCCCTGCCTAAACAAGCATAGGATTGTGCCCTTAATTATTTCCCCTCATTTTAAGAAGCCAGGCTGGTTTCTCTGTACCATTCCAGTGCTTCTCTAGATTTTGGAACTGGGGGGAGCCGGGGTGCCACCCATTATTTTTGAAGCAATTATAAATCAGCTTCTGACCCCCCCCCCCACACACACACACTCTGCACAATGTTCTTAAGCAGCAGGTGGGTGTTGTGCTTGTTTGTTCAGTAGGCAAAAGAACAAATCTCAGCCAAACAGGAATGATACTGGAGCTCATTTAATTTTGCATTTGCAGTGAGAAAAATATCTGTGGATATGTTTGTTACACACACACACAGAGAGAAACATATAAAATCTGTTTTCTGTATTTCCAGATGGGAAACTTGTTCAAGTTAATGTTGGGGTGCATTCTTGCTGGGCTTTCAAGTATATGCATGGCCCTATACACAGTTTGCTCCCTGGATCTTCAGGTAGCAGAGCGGTCCTTTCTCAGAATTGTTTTAGGGCACTGGCTGGGCTGCAGCCATTCCTGAGCCAGCCTAACCTGGCAACGGTCATCTGTGTCCTGACTGCATAATGCTTTTGCAATGCGCCTTTTGTGAGGCTGGCCTGGAGGAACATCTGGAAGTTCCAGTTGGTGGGAAGTGGACAGCTAGTCTGCTAGCACGTGCTCAGGATCAGGACCACACCATACCTGTCTGGAAAGACCTGTACTGGTCACTAGCCATTTTCTGGGCCCAATTCAAGGTACTGGTTTTAACTTTTAAGGGCTTAGCATCTGGTGTCTGAATGACCATCTCCCTCAGCATGAACTGGCTCAGGCACTAAGCTCATTAGGAGAAGCCTTTTGATGACTCCCTCTCTTGCAGAAGCCCACGTGCTGTCCTGTTTTGCTTCCAAGCTTTTAATGGCTGTTTTTAATGCCTTAGTTTTTTTTTTTTTTTTTTTTTTTGCTGATCATGATTTTAATTTCTTGAACTCTTTGCAAATCTGCTATGGTTAACTTCAGAAAGGTGGGCTAGAAATACCCCAAAAATACAAATAAATTAATACTCCAGAAGCTAAAAAGATGAAACTGTTGTTGTGTGGTTATTATTGGGCAGCAACTTGCTTCTGTTGCTGTGGCCCTGGGTGGTGAATGATGATGGAAACAGGGAGTGTGATCATTTGGGAGAGAGCTTTGTAGGAAGGCATAATGGCGTACATGGCACCCAGAGGTTAGAAGTGGCTGAGAGAGTCAGGAAAAGATTGTGCCTCTTCTACCTTCTGAACAAAATTGTCCTGCTGCTCAGCCCCCAAAACCTCCACCTGGGGGCTTAATGAACATAAAAGCCAATGCACATCGTTCGGAGCAGGGTGATTTATGGCTGACAGGAGCTGATGGGGAAAGAGTGCCCCCCTCACTTTTGCAAGCCAATCAATCGTCTGTAGCAGTGGGAGGCACTCTCAGGCTGGGTGGGAAGAGCCCAAACGTTTAACCATTTTCAGAGGAAGAAGGAATGACAGCAGGTTCTCTTTCAAAACTTGCCTTACTTTTACAGCTGCCTGCAATCAGTTGCCAGCTGAGCCACCATGATTTTCCCAAAGGTCATATTTGCACAAACACAAATACACTGTGAGGAAACGTTTTGCCTATCTCCTGAAAAATATAGCACTTTTGCCCGTGCAAAGTGGGGGAAACAGGGAAACCACCAGAGTAACACTAGCCCACATGCACTCCAGGAACCAGTCGTGGAATTCAGGCTTACAGGGCACATTTTAGACCTTTCTAAATGAGGCATTTATTGTAGATTTGTCACAGTTCCTTGCAGGGTCTTTAGACCACAATGTGACCCTCAAAACTAGAGATGTATTTTTAGAGCAGGTATGTTTTTTAGGGCAGGTAAAAAGTGGCATATCATCATCATCATCTATTATTACATTGCATTGAGTTGTAAAAGCAAAAGAAAACGCAATTTCCTCTGCACGTTTTACTGTAACACAGTGCCACCTAGAGGTTACATAGCAGAAAATCAGCTGCTCCTGTTGTGCTCAGACCTCAACTCTAAAAATGGAATCTCTGCTGGGTAGAGCAGATTAATAGCCAGGCAGCAGCCTTGTGTAGAAATAGCCTTTATGACTGTAGATTAGCCTTTCTCAACATACTGCCTTTCCAGTATTCCAGACTACACTTCCTGCATTTCTGATCACTGCCCTTGTTTCCTGGGCTAGTGGAAACTGATGTCCAAAATGGCTGGAGGGCACCAGACTTTAAAAGGCTGACATAGATCATCTGCAAATATAATTTCCATAAGTAACCCTCTGGGGAGTGCAAAAGAGGACCAGAGCTTGAATTCTAGGGAGCATGGGGTATGAGTGGGTCATTTAATGAAATCTACAAGGCCCCAACACTGGCACTCTTCAGTTTGAAACAAATCACGCACCACAGAGCCATCCAGAACCAATAGCTAAGGTGACTAAATGTGAAGGATGGCAACCCACTCCAGCCCCAAACTCTGTAATTTAAACACAGGACAGGTATTATCTCACCCACCCCCGACCCAATGTATGTCATGGTGTTCGTGTGAACCCACCCTTGGGTGGGACCTGGAAGCCTGGCCCTAGGGATGCACGAATCAGCAAAACCTGAGCATTTTGAAGTCCTCCAAATTCCACCTTGAAGCCTGTTCCAGCTTAAGTCTGGATCAGATTGCAAGCTTCTTTTTTTCTTTCACAAAAAAATAAATCAATCAGTATTTTCATGTGTATTTTTACAAATGTACACCTCAATTGTCCACATCTTTGAAATGTATGTATTTTCCTTCCATTTTGCAAAGTACACACTTGTTCATCCATATCTATCAAATGGAGGCACACTGTCAAACATTTTTAAATCCACAAATCACATTGCTTGCTCCAAAATGTGCAAACCCCAACTGCAGATTGTGTCTGAGTTCTGTCCAGCTCAGATAGTATAAACTGGATAAATCTTGGCTGAGGACAACCTGAAGCACAGTTCTCATCCAACCTTACTAGGCACTAGCCTCCCCGCATCCTGAATTGGTGGATCCCCACAAGCTACCAGCCATGGTGGGCTCTGCCTTGTCATGAAGAAAAGAATGCAGCATTCAATGTCTTGCTTCTTTCTCAGGTTGAATAGGAAGATCTGCCTGTATGTTACAGACTGATGATAAACACATAGCAAGGATGTGTATTTCATTCAACCTCATGAGCTGTCAACAAATTGGACAGTCAGCTCAGTTTTAATTCCAAGATCTTTCATTTTGCAATCAGTGGATGGAGCAGAAAGAACACGAATGTTGACTTCAGATGCTAGGTTCAGTTAAGCAGTTCTGTGAGAGTCCAGTTTTGAACTGTATCCTCTGAGCTGATTTGATATGGAAATCAGCAACGGGGAACTAACATAGAATAACAAATAATGTTAGACTCCTTCCAGACCATACAGAGCACTGTATACAGTGCAGGCTCCTTCCAGACTATACAGAGGTGATGTGTATGTTTCATATCACCTCTTGGCTTTTTGTCTATGATGTACTCAGGCATTGTTTGTATTTTTCAACAACATAAAAGCCTTCCATTTCTGCACTTGGAATACACTAAGAGCTACAGCTGTCACCTGCTTAAAGAAATCTGACTGGATTAATGTTATGGGTTTTAGTCCATTAAAAAATTAGTGTCATCAGGTAGGTGTGGTGGAGCAAGGTGGCAGGGGTGGTCAATTCCAGGGAAGAGGTGGAACGGATGGCAAAATCTGTCCCCCAATTTCCTGAGAGTTTTCTTTCACTGTGAAAAAGGCCTCCATTCTTCTGCCTCATTCTCAGGACATTTTCTAGTACATTTTCAATTCATTTTGGTGGCTGCAAAGTGGTTTGTTTCCAAAGCTGCAACAAGGCTAAGGCTCCTGTGTGCATTTAATCCTTCTAACACACATCTCTCCAAGATTCTCCAGCCTGCCCATGTCTGTGTTTCCTGACCTGAGAGAAGTTCTGTGGGAGGAATTAGCACAAGATATCTTCCTCTAGCCCTGAATTGAAGTGCAGGAAGCTGAAGAAGCAACAAGCTGCCAGAATTGTTGTTGCATCACGTAAGATGGAACATTCCCACACTCTCCTCAGCCATCTCTTAATTAAGATACATGCAAGAATCCTGAGTACAACAGAGGAGAATTTCTCCATGCTTTTCTCCTCCTCTGTATCGCTTCTTGAAAGCATGTCTTTTTCATTCAGTTGAATGGGAATGACAGAAAAACGTGGGATAAATTTTTGGCACAGCACTAAAAATACATCTTTATGGGGGCACAAGTTGCTCTATAGATGTTGGGTTTTTAACTCCTAAGATCCCTTGCCAACATAGACAGCTGTACCACAACAACACATGGAGGACTGCACATTAGCTACCAAGAAACATACCTCATTTTTGGATCAACCTGATGGGAAGAACATAAGAAAAGCCCTGCTGGATCAGACCAAAGGTCCAGCTAGTCCAGCGCTCTGTACACACACTGGCAAGCTCTGCAGGACCCCTCAAGCAGGATGGGTGCAAGGCCTCCTCCTGCCCGAGCTCTTCGGCAGCTGCTGCACGCAGGCAGGCCTCCTCTGGTGAGGGTGGAAGCGCACGGCCAGCAAGGGGAGTTGCCACTGATAGCCTCCTCCCTCGTGAATCCGTCCCATCCCTTTTTAAAGCCGTCCAGTGGGGGCTTTCACCACTTTCTACTGCAGCAAAATCCATAGTTTAATTATATGTTGTATGCAGTGCTTTTTTTGTAAAAAAAAAAAAAAGTGCCGGAACTCAAGTCTCCGCGGGCAGTAAGCGCGCGACCACACACACCAATCCCAAGCTGAGAGCAGCGCCCTCACTATCTCATTATCAGAGAGCAGATAGCAGACACAAAAGCAGCCCACAGGTGCTATGTTAATGAAGTTTGCTGCTGATCTGCTAAGATTCAAAATCACTTCGTAAAATCCGTTCCGGTGCGTTCTATGATAAAAAAAACCCTGGTTGTATGAAGTAGTACTTCTTCTTATCTGTCCTAAACCTTCCACCAATCAGCTTCATGGGATGACCTTGGGTCTGAGCGTTATGGGAGAGAAAGAAAAATGTCTCCTTTTCCATTTTCGCCACACCATGTATTATTTTAAACCCCTCTATTCTGCCTCCCCTTACTTGCCTTTTTTTCCTAAGCTAAACAGTCCCAGTTGTAGTTGCTCCTCATAGGGGAGTTGCTGCAGCCCCTGATCATTTTTCTTGCCCTTCTCTCTTTCTAACTCAGTAAGGTCCTTATTCATGTGAGACAATGAGAACCAAACACAATATTCTAAATGCAGTTGCACCAAAGATTTGTATAAGCAGAGTAAAAACTTGGCAGTTTGCTTTTCCCGTCTGTAGCTAATTATGCCGAGCACGGTGTTTGCCTGTTTCACAGTGGCCGTGAGATGTGCTGACATTCATTGGGCTCTCCACTAGTACCCCAAGATCCCTTTTCACTCAGTCACTGCTAGTTCCAATCCCATCACCATATACTTGAAGTTGGGATTTTTTGCCCCAACACACATCACTTTACACTTACTTATATTAAACTACATTTGCTGTTTTGATGCCAATTTCCTCAGTTTGGAGAGATCTCTTTGGAATTCCTTATAATCCCTTACAGTTTTCACCAGTCTAAATAGTTTGGTGTCCCCTGTGAACTTGGCTGCTTGCCAGAACATCTATGACTAGGTTGAAAAGCACTGGTCCTAATACAGAACCCTGCGGGACTCCACTAGTGACATGTCTCTAATAGAAGAAATCGCCATTTATTCTCAAGCTGTTTTCTCTTTTAAAGCACTTGGTGATCCATAAGAGAACATCCTCTTTTATGCCATGACTGCTTAGTTTGCTCAGGAGCCCTTGGTGAGGGACTTTGTCAGAAGCCTTTTGGAAGTCCAGGTAAACAATGTCTACTGGATCGGCTCTGGCAACATGCTTGTTGGGATTCTGGGACTTGCAGTCTGACGCTTCTGGAGGAAACCAGGTTGGGGATGCTTGTTCTGCATTTATTTATTTATTTATTTATTTATTTAGAATATTTGATACATGATATACACATTTGTGTTACAGCAGGTATTCTCCGAGAAGAGGCTTCCCCTGCCTTCCCTTCTGCCCAGGAGGAAATGCCCCTTTGAGACTGAACTTGCCACTGCAGTTTTTATAATCACTCAAATGACAAACAATTTCTAAAAGTATTTAAAGTCTGCTACTCCATTCCTTGTGGGCACCTCTTTCGCCCATCAACTAGAAACATGCATATGAAACATGATTCAATCTTGTGTGTATTATCTCAAGTAATTCCAATTTCACAGAATGTGACTTTGGCAAGCATGAAGGATAGAACACAGCCATCAAAAAGTGATGTGGCAAAATGGAGTAGCATAAAGAGAAAATAAAAGACCAGTACAACAAGAGGGCAAAATGAAGGAACAGGTATCCAAACAAAGCACAACCCTAAAATGAAACATCCAATTGCCAACAATACTTGTTCACTCTAAGCATATTTGTGCAATAAGAAACTTGGATGGGAGGACCCAGGACAGAAGAGGCAGCTAAGCTTCTAGGAATTCTACAACAAATTCCATAGGCACAGAAAAAAAAGCTGTCTTGGATATGAATTTAAATCCTCATCCAGCATCAATTCTACAAGGAAGGGTACAACCAAGGTGAGCACTGCCCACAAATGCAGTCGCTTCTGAATCTAGCTCTAAATTTTCAACATGGCATAATGCATAGAACAAATCCTCTACTAACTTATAAGGCTTCTTCTAAACTAACATAACAAGCAATAAGGAGTGTGTCAAAACTAAAACATTTTTCATTTGTTTACTGAATATTAGGCTCTGCTAAAACAAACTGCTGTGATTTTTCTTTAAGGGAAACTAATAACTGTCATTTTTTATACACCGGATCACCCTCCTGATCCATTTGCTTCATTCTCAAAGTAATAAATGGATCCCTATCTAGGGAGCAAGCAATATTTTATGCCTCTTTCATTAATAAACTTCTTCCATTCAAATTCCTGGCTCACAGTCAACTCCTGCAAAACTCCACCCCTCTTCTCTAGGCCAACTGCCTCCAGTAGCCGCACTCTTCTGCGCTAACAAGGCCCTAATAACCACCGTAATCAGAACCTGCCTGCTCTGCTCACCCCAGGAGCATCGCAGCAAATTGATGATCATTTCTCATTGTGAATGATGACACCGGTGCATCACCTCGCCCTTGGAATACAGCAGCACCTGCCAATTCCATGAAAACAACCAGGAGAGAAATGAGAGCCCTGCCTTCACCAATCCGATTCCCTGCTGGCTCTAATTATCCAGACGGGAACCTCACAATTGCTCCCTCCACCAACTCCCGTCTGAAAACTGCATGGCAGTCTGTAGACTTTGGCTGGCCCGTGCGGTGTGTGTGTGTGTGTGTGTGTGTGTGTGTGTGAGAGAGAGAGAGAGAGAGAGAGAGAGAGAGAGAGAGAGAGAGAGTGAGCGAGCGAGCCTACTGCTGTCATTGCTGAGTGGATAGGGTTCCTAATGAGTCTTGACACTAATGGCTGAGCGAGACAGGGTAATTATGTATTCCCTTCCATTCGGAGCAAACCTGGCAGGAAATTACCCCACACACACCTCACACCCTTCCACTCCAAAGAATCCCGTTATAATGCTTCACCAGCAGGACCAGCTGGTCTTCTCTTCTCCTCTCCCCGCCTCCTGCCCATTTATTCCCCCATTTCTCTCAGCACCATTGTGCAGGTGGCGAGACATAAAATTTTATGGCCTAGCTCAGGACGACTTGGTGGAGAATTCCTCTTCGAGGATCTTTCAGTGAATGGGGCATGATTCGCTTTTCCTTGTGCACTTGCAGTGTGTTGCTCTGGTTTGAATTTCAGCAACCGGGACTTATTTACTTTTAATCGAAAGCATGCAGCTACACAAAGGTATTGGAATATGCAGAGGTACTTTCCCTTGACAGTTTAACTGTGTGCTCAGATGAAGCTGGTTTCAGTGCAGTGAGGGGTGACACAACATACGCTTCTAAAATTTCTGTGTTGATTGTTAAGTACAGGTGTAAGAAACTCAAGCTACCTACTGAACTGTAAGCTAATTATAGTAAGAAGCAGATGTTGCCTGCTAATGAGGAGGTAATATCCAGAGAAACATCTTCGAACGGAGTATGTCTGTCCTCCATTCCTTTTGATAGGCATCTTACAGATTAAAAGGATCTCTTTCACCTCCTGGTAACTTCAGTGTCTGAACAATCCTGAACAGGGGAAGGAATCCCTTGAAGGAGGACATTAGAGCTGTCTGCACAACACAGCTTCTTTAACCCACAGGAGGTTGCAGGGTGTGTCCAGTTGTCATTTTGAAGTGCGGTCTGTTTTACGCTTATCTGAAAGTTGTTTAAGCTTCTCATAGCACATACTTGCCAGGTTCGCACAACACAATAATCCCAAGCAGAGGTTGGCTATGCAGCCTGGTGCCATGAATTATTTATTTATATTCATTGGGGTTTTATCCCACAGCACAGCTCCAATGCTGTGCCAGACAGGGCTTGACATGGTGGAAGGAATGTGTGTGTGTGTGGGGGGATTTTAAAGCCTTTCTTTCTGCCAATTTAGCTATTTTCACTAGGCAGGCCCCTGAACTATCTAGATCACTCACCTTGCTGAGGGCAAGGAAGGTGGCTGGGAGGCCTTTGAATCAGTCAACAAACAGAGCACACAGGGCATGGCTCCCTCCGTCTCTCCTTCCTGAGGCCAGAGGTCAGGCCCCGGGAAAGGGGAAATTCCTTTGCAGATATCTGCCTGCAAGGCTGCAGACCTGCCACTGAGCGACACCGTCTAGGGCAGGGGTCCTCAAACTTTTTCAATAGGGGGCCAGTTGAAAGGCGGCAGCGACCCACTCAGGCTGCTGAGGAGGGAGGGCCTGGGCGTGCGAGCTGGTGAGGTGGCATTGGGCGCATGTGGCGGCTCGCTCACTCGGAGATCTCCCAGCAAGTCCAAAACCGTCTCCAAGTGAGCAAGCCATCACCTCCCGCCTGTGTGGTGCGGCGGCGAGCAGGCAGCAGCATGGGCCGGATCTGTCCCGCAGGCCATAGTTTGAGGACCCATGGTCTAGGGGCTATGGGACTGATCACATGGGGTACAGACCTATGTAACACAGACAGAAAAGAGGCTGGGGGTTGTGGACTTTTGGTTCCATTCTTTTTGCACCCTGCTGATCATTTCTATGGCCCCTTGATGGTTGCCATAATGGGCAGACCTGCAGTTCTGTTCATAGGATTGCCCTGCTGGCATACAGAAGGCCAATGCTGTGCATGGTAGGATGGGGAAAAAAGGCTCACAGCTCTCCACACACCACAAGCCATCATGCTGGCTCAGGAATGCTCGGAGTTGTAAACATTTCTTTCCCTGACTAAACATGCACAGGGTTCAGCTCTTATTCAATTTCGTGTTGGACCGTTCCTCGCCTCAATGAGCACTTGAAGAGATGTACAAACAAACAGAGTGAAATCTCAGATACTTAAACGACAAAGACCTGAATAAGACAGTGTGGGATAAACCACAGTACAATACAGCCAGAGCTAGGGGAGAACCAGGCCTCCTTTGACTGTTTGATCCCAGAGAGTTTATGACTAAGGCAAGAGGTGACATATTTTAACATAGCAGTTCCTGACTCTGAGCTGACTTCCCTGTCTACTCCATCACAACAGATCTCCTGGCCAAGCAGCTCAAAGACTGTGAACCACAAATAGCAGCTGAAAAAATTATTGGGATCATAGTTCAAAGACCTGAATTAGAACATAGGCTTTTTTTTTTTTTTTTTGGGGCATGGTTCATTTATGTCACAACTTCTGTTGCTTTTCTTTTGTCTTTTATTTCATGTCTCTGAAGCTTATGTCAACTTGCAATATGAAAAGTTTTCAAATCATCATTAAAAAATGAAAGGGGTTCAGCTTCCATGTCTCAAAGGCTTAAAATGAACAATTGTCACAAGTACCACAATAATATTATTGAAAGTTGATGTAGTCTAATGGTTAGTGTTACAACTTGGGAGCCTGGAGTTCCCTCAGCCATGAAGCTCACTTCTGTGATTTGGGGCCAGTCATTGACTCTCAGCCTGGCCTGCCTCACAGTGTTGTTGTGAAGATAAGATGGAAAAGAGGGGGATTATGGAAGATGCCTTGGGGTCCCTGCAGGAAAAAAGATGAGTCAATTATATTTTTACATTTCTTCTTCTTGCAAAGATCCCAAAAGGCATTTTAAAGTGGTTCTGGCCTATTCTCAAGGGTGATCCAATCTTTTGCTTTTTCCAGCACAACAGGTATTACTTGAACCATTCACCTTAGAATAAAGGCTTGCTAAAATGGCCACCACAACAGATGCCACTATTCAATGAGAGCCGGTGCGGTGTGGTGGTGGCAGAGTTGGGCTGGGGGCCCAGGAGTACCGAATTCTAGTCCCCACTCAGCCATTAAGCTCACTGGGTGACTTGGGGCCAGTCACTCACTCTCAGCCTGACCCACCTCACAGGGCTGTGTGAACAAAATGGAGTCCTGGGGGCCCATGTGCTGCTTGCTGCCCAACATCACTCCCACCACCTGCCTGCCACTAAACACAATTAATCATTTTTCAGAAGGAAGCTATTTTTAAAAATCGGAATACTTTGCTCATTAATCTAACCCATTAACCAGCTAATCCCTGCGTCCCTATTTTCTAAGCTTTACAGTTGGCACACTTCAAATAACAAACATCGATCCATCTTGAACTACACCAGGTGGCTTCTGCCGCGGAGGAAGATGCGGCGCCTCCCCGAGCAGAGCCGCGCGCGCGCTGCGACCACCAGGGGGCAGCCGAAGGTCGTCCCGCCTGGCCGCCCGAGCTGCATTCCCGCTCCGTCACCGCGCGTGACGGGCTGCTCCTCTCTCCACGTCTGTCAGCTGTCAGGGAGGACGCCGGGGGACGTGTGGGAAGCCTTCTGCGAAGCTGCAGTCGAGGATTTGATGTGTTCCCGCGCGCTCTGCTTGCTTCTGCGCTTCCGTTCCCCGTTTTCATGGCGCCATTCCTGTCATGCCGCCTTTTTTCCATTGCCAGCGCCTGCCTTTTTTTGCTCAGCCGCGCCTCGTGGAGGCACATCACCCCTCTCCCTACTTGCCAGGGCTTCTTGTCTGCAGCAAACAGCGTGGCAGCGCAAGGCAGCTTGTTTCTGCAGAAAGGATTTTCGGCTCTGGCAGACTGGCTGGCTAAGGCCCTGCGAGGGTACTGCGGGCGGATTGCCGTTTTCTCTTGCGGCGCCCCGCTTTGCTGGAGAGGAGCTGTGCGCTGGCGCCCCAGGGCCGCTTTAAGCATGTCTAGCTTTGCCTTTCCCAGCGGTCAGGAAAGGGCTGGAACCAAGGCCAGGAGCACTTCGGCTTCCAGGGAGAGCCGCTGCGGTGTGACAAAGGAGCACTTTGCACAGGTACTCAGGCAGTCTGAGTGCTGCTCCCTGCGAGACATTGGACTAGCCGCTGACTCTCAGTCTAACCTACCTCACAGGGTTGTTGTGATGATAAAATGGTGAGGAGCATTATACAAGTCACTTTAGATTTCTTGAAGGAGAAAAATGGGGTATGAATACAGTGGTACCTCGGCTTACGAATGCCTCAGTTCACAACTAAATCAGGTTGCAAACAGAAATTTTAGAAAAAATTTGCCACAGGTTGCGAACTCTGCATCCATCTTCCCTGCCCAAGTGCAACTGCCATGGCACCCTTCTATGGCCATGGTCGCAGTCGCACTGGTGCAGGGAACACAGGCACGATCCCAGTCGTGCTCAGGGAGGGGAGATGGCCATGCTCATGCTTGGGGCGAAAGCGAGGAGATAGTCGCGATGGGGCAAAAGCGAGGAGATAGTCGCGATCTTTCTTTGT
The DNA here is from genome assembly GCF_004798865.1 of Varanus komodoensis. Lineage (NCBI taxonomy): Eukaryota > Metazoa > Chordata > Lepidosauria > Squamata > Varanidae > Varanus > Varanus komodoensis. The sequence goes on from NW_025335627.1 coordinate 10,696,679, forward strand.
TGGTGTTCTTTGTCACTTTGCTTCAAATTTTTGTGATTACAAAAATACAGAACAGATTAACCTTATTTACATTGAACCTTATAGGGAAATTTGACTTGGTTCACAACCAATTTGAATCACGACCAGAGTCCTGGAATGGATTGAGTTCATGAGTCAAGGTTACCACTGTATAATAAATCATCAACTGAGTGCAGGGAATTCACCCGAACTTCTTGTGCTGGTTTCCTGCTGAGCTTACCAAACACCCTCAGGAATATGCTTGCCAACTGCAATGCCATTTATATAACCACGATATCGAGAGTGGTAGACACAGAGCCAGACCTGTAGTACCTCCTTGGGGAGTCTAGAAGAAACGGGGTAGGCACTTAGGGGTGTATAGATTTTGTTAACTCTGTTCCATCCGGGTTTTGTGGGGGGGGGGGTTGTTCCATGGTGCTCTCATTAATAGAAACAGGTTTTTCTCAGGTTCCCAAACTGATACCTGAGCATCAGCATAGGCCAGGGCTGTGGGGTCTTAAAATCCAACAATACAGTATGTTACCTCCCTTTTGAAACAAAAAATGAGCTATCCTTTCAGGAGTACATATGCATCTTTTAAGGAATCTATAATATGAACTTCCAGGTGCTAATCCACTTGGAGGCATCACTGAATATGCCTGCCTCACCAGTTAGTCCCTTCAGTGATTATTTCCTCTCAGCAAGAAAATGAGCACAACCTTTAATGCTTGCAAACTCTGGTGGGAAACCCCTCAAGTCCACAGGAGGGGTAAAGAGAGGCATTCCTTGTTATATTTTCAATGCGGGAGGAAGTCTAGGCCTAGAAGATCTTGTGGGTACAATTAATGCACACATGGAGAGAGAAAGCCATTTAGCCAAAGCAGTACTAAACTCTTGCTGCAAATAAATCTTTCCCAAGCAACACGCATATATTAATCACTGTGTATCGTACCATGACAAGTTGTCCTTACTGTGTTTGCAAATCCCAACTAATAATTCCATCTTTCCTCTAAAAAAATGAAAGGACAGAATAATAAGCCACATACAAGTTGTGGATGATATGGAATAAAATTCTGCTGCTCTGCTTAATTTAATTAAAAGAACCCCATTTTCTCCTTGAGAGAAATCGCACCCCAGGTAGAAGCAATTCAGGCTTCTGGTGCAGCAAAGAAAGCCAACAGGTGGCCAGTTTGCCAATTACTTAAATGTTGCATCCGGCTTATTCAGCACATTTGCAGCTGGGGTCTGTTACAGACAATTTATGAGTGATCTGCCTAATGCAAACATGACACATTTTCCTACGATACAAGTGCGTGCTCGCACCCCCCCCCCCGACACAAAATAAATTGTGTGTTTTGGCGGGACAGCGGGATGGGGTTGGACCTGTGGCTTACCCTCACCCATTAGAGGGGATTGGAACTCCAGGAAGGTTTTGTGGCATACTTCAGTTCCTTTTTTTCACACCTGCATTACTACATTTTGTTATTAAAAAGCCTTCCTTTGCCTTCTCTAATTGGTTCCCTGACCCTAGTGTATTGAACGATGCTGTTTGTTCTTAATTGTTGCAACTTGAGCAATGTGCTCTTTCAGTTCCTTCTTGGTTTTTCATGTTATCAGTGCACTTTGGGTTTTGATTCTTTCTTTTGTAATAGCTTTCCCCTTGGAAAAGACCCTGTCCCTTTGCTATCCAGAGCTTCTTTCACTCAGCTGTTTAACCACACTGGCATTTTTATTTTTTTTGATGAGGGGGGAGTGCTTTTGCACCTTCTGTTAGTGAAAGGTAAACTTTTAATTGATCGCCCATTACGATGGCTTTTTATAAACCCAAAGCTTCCCAGAGGATTTGACATTTGCAGGATCCTTTTATCTAACCCTTTCATTTATTCTTTTTAAATACTGCCCTCCAGAGTAAATAATAATGAATATGATTGTACTGGACTGTCTAGGTATTTTCCCACTGATGTAGATGTTGAACATAGTCACATTTCCCACGATAGGCGAGTGTAAGAGTTTTATATAATCTTTATTATGGCACATTTCAGAGAAAGAAAAGGCATTCATCCACAGAATTGTATAGCCTCTCTGTTGCTGTGCCCACCCATCACCAGTAAGTCGGCTAGACAGGCTCAGAGCTTCATCAGGCTGAAATGGCTTTTTCGAGAGGAGGAACAGGAGGTGAAATTACCGCCATCACTCCTCCTTTCCTGCCTGACTCTGGCCAGCAGGGCTTTGGGTAGGCTCCGATCACAGAGCACTCCATCTATTGGCACACGGTCCACTGGACAGTGCTTGATAGAATCTGCAATGCTCTAGACGATCTTACATGACAAATTTCCCTCTTACTTGCAGGGAGAAAGGATTGCCCATGGCATTCAGCAGAGGCCCACTTTTCACAGGGAAAAGGGGAAGAAGATTCTCCAGTCAGAGCTGTGCACACTTCTAGTAACAGAGTGGGATGCGTCAGATCTAACACATAAGCCAAGAACATCTGGGACCAGTCTAGTCTTGCTAGACTGGGGCCCAAGGGGTCCTGGCCCCAGATTTATTTCATAGTAGTCTAAATCTGTACCTCAATGCCTTGAATATCTATTGGTGCCAATAGAAGGTGTGTTTTTCCTCAGCTTAATTACCATGCAGGAGAGAAGGTTAGGTCTCCCCTTCTGACATGTTATATAGCTTCACCTCTTTTCCCCTTTATTATAATTAACCTGAAGGGGGAAAATATCAATTAGTTTAGGGTGATCTGGGGCAGGGTACAAATTAACTGAGGATTAAATTGCTTTGTTTAAGATGATTTGAAAGAAAAAATACTTGACTGGCATTGTCTCCTGTGAAATTTAAACAAAGCCACTTCTTTTTTTCTCTCTAAATGTGTATAAATAGATATAAAATTAGATTTGTGTCCTGTGGGATGGATGCCAAAGCACCTCAGTAGCTAGCAACACCCCTGATCACTGGTCATCTCATAACCCAGGAAGGTGGAAGTAAAAGAGGTGGGCTAGGAAAGATTTCCCCTTGATTCCTTGCAGACAGGACTCTTGGGGACAAATCCCAGCCTAAGAAGGTTACTTGAAATGGATTCAAGGGTTTGTAATGGAGAAGCTAGGGCTTTGTGCCAGATATGCCAGGTTTTTAAGAAGCGGGCATTTTATTCCAAAACTTTTTCTCCCAAACACCACTCTATTTTTCCCTAGTATCCATTCGATGTCTCCCTTGTCATTCTTTTGGCACTGGACATTTATCCAGGCCTTTTAAACCTAATTTGACACTGTCGGCTCTTTTTAAATGGCTGTGTTTCTTTAAAGATTTTTCTGATTTGATTCTACCTACATTTTATTTATTTATACATTTGTATGCCACCCATTAATCCAAAAGGATTCTTTAGGCTACTTGATGTTGTTTTAGAAACCTTCTTTGTAAACTGCTGTGGGAACTTCTCTGGAAAGATGGTCTGTCTGGAAAGATGGTTCCCCCACCCCCACTGCCAACAAAGAGGACCACAGCTCAGGGGTAGAGCAAATGGGTAGGTCCCAGGTTCAATTCCAGGCTATTCAAGGTTTGGCCAGGAAAGATGCTGCCCGGAATCCTGGAAAGTCACTGTTGGAGGCAGACAGCACACTGAGCCAGGGGGACTATCGGTCTGATGCAGGATAAGACAATACCTTAACATTCCTAGCAAGGGAGTCCAGATTTTTCCTGTTTGAGATCTTACCATTTCAGTAGCACAAAAAAATTATCCAGAAATTATCCCCCACATAATGAAAATGTTTAAAAAGCTACTTGAAATAATAAAGGAAACCATTTTCCATTTTAAAAGTCACATTAATCCAGGTGCTATTGGAGTTTCTGTGAAGGCATTGACCAGGTAATAGGATGGAGTCATGCCAACACTGCACCTTTAATGATCTTCAGGTCATAATCTGGTGGCTTTGCAGTCTCCCCTTCCTTTGCCTCAACACCTTTTGCCCCACCTGTTTGCTGAATTTTACCTCCAAGCCCAATGAGGTTGTCAGAAGACCATTCTAGCCAGCTACAAATCCATGCACTGCTGCAAAACAAACCTTCTGTCTAGCAGCAGCAACAAAATAACAAACCCACCCCCTTAATGCATCCCATTCCCATTTTCTTCATTAGTTGGGAGTGCAAACACATGTCCAGACGAAAGCAGTAGTTGGGCATTTGCTGTATCAGTCCTGGTTTTTGGCATGGAAATGCACAGCCATGATGTTCCCTAAATGTCAGGGAAGCAGCTCCAAGAGTTGAGTGGAGCTGCCAGACACCTGCTCCCAGCTATTCTCAGCTTTGCCTTCTGCTGTTGGAGTTCTCTGACAGGCTGTGTTCACATTGGGGCAGTTATATAGCGCTTTGTATAATTCTTGTCACTGTGAGGCAGGGGATTGCCAACAACACTAGATGGCTGCCACAAGCCAAGCAAACAGACTGCACAAGCCACTTTATCGGAGAAGAATGGACTTCTTGTTACCGACTCTCTCTCACTTGCTGTGAACTTAAGCAAAGGGGAAAGGCTCAAACCAGGAAACACAGTGTTCTCCAGGTATTTGACCTACCACTGCCATAAGAACTCACCACCATGGCCCATGACTGGGGCTTATGGGAGCTGAAGCTTAAAAGACCTGGAAGACACCAGTTTGGTTACCTTTGTGGGCTGAGAGTATCTGGAGAGAGCAGCTTCCCACATTCTAAACTGGTGCATTGGCATAAAACCACAAGTAAGCAGAATGTCCCAGATATGAGGCTCTGAGGCAGCACCAGGGCTTCCTCTTCTGACCAGAGACCAGAACAGCAGCCCTGGTGGTTGCAGGACCGGGTCCATAGTCAATTGCAGCCACCTAGGATGTTATGAGCACCACCTGGGGGCCCTGAGGGAAGAGCTATATAAGAAGCAGCTCTTCTCTCCAGATACTGCCTCAACAACAGAGGGGCTTGGTATTGTTGGAGCTTTCTGTACCTTCTGAAACTGCCCAGTGCCTTGCTTCTGCCTCCGGACTATGCCTGGCTTTACCTGCTCTAGCTTCTGCTTGGCTTGTCTCTGTGGTTTTTGACTCCTGACTAGCTTTGGCTGCTCTTCACCCTTTGGACTGGCCTACTTTGCACTTCTGTTGCCCGCCTTGACCTTTAGACTTCCTGACTACACTTCATAATGACCCTTTATATCACACTGGTTGTCTGGGTCCTGGTGCCTGACCTGATTCCCAGCTGCCCATGCCCTGGACACTGACACCAGGAAACAGTCCTCTTTCACAGGTATTTCAGGATGTGATTTTAGCACTTGATGATATAGCTCACTTTGCTCCAGCAGATTCCCCCTGCTCTTCTCTCCTTGTGCTTGCAAGTGCAATGCTTAATATAACTTTAATTGTATTTTAATTAGCTGGTTAGAGAGCCCTGTTGGGCTATTCAGCAGCACATAAATCTGAAAATAAATTGATTTGTGTGGGCTGACCCAAGGGTGCTAGTCACACAACCTGCAAAACTGTGTTTCCTGGCGCAAATGTTGAAAAGTATATGAAATTGTTACATCAGAATCATCCACTTCTGAATACACAATGAATGTTTCACTGAACTGAGTGTGGCCATGTTTCTGGTGGCACAGGTCACCCCTACTGCATGGCAAAGCCCCCCAACTAGTGCACTGCTTCAGTGGGCAGCTGGGGGCCACAAGTGGTTCCACCGTGTAAAACTGTTCTTGCACTGAGAAAATGGATGACTTTGGGGTCACTGCAGGGCAGAGGAAGATTCACTGCACTCTCCTATCATCCCGATAGCATTTCACTAGGACCTAGTATTTCCTTCTGCCAGAAGTGTGACCAAGTCTTGGAAGCCCAGGTTCTTAATGATTGCTGACCAGGCCATTAAGCAGATTCCTGGCTAATGGCTGGAAAGGCCAGGAGGTGTTTCTGCATAGTTTGGAAAAAGCTGAAAACAGGTGCTTGGGAGGAGTTGCACCAATGAAGAACCATCAGAGAATGCAGAACATGTTCCCAGCTGAGTTTCTGTGGAACTTCGGACTGAGAGGATATTAAAAGGCAAGAATCCCAACAAACTTTTATTCCATTCGCAAACTCTGCATCTCAATGGGAAATGGACCAGAATCCCCAAGTAAAAGAAACTCCGGAGGGAAGCACTCTCTGGCCCATTTTAGCCTTTTTGAGGCATTTCCTTAAATAACAATTGTAATTGCATTTGTAGCCTCTCAGCTTAGGTTTAGCAGAGCAGCTATTTACAATCCCCTTCCCCCAATATTCTATTAACCATGTAACAGATGTGACAGTTTCTTAATAATCTAACTGCAGCTAGAACAAATTACATCATTGCTAGCAATCAATCAGTTGGGGTGGTGGGGGGACTTGTCAGGATTATTTAGAGCCTTCCAAATAGTGACAATATAATCACAGGAGTCTACAATTACTTGAGAGTTGTCAGATTGCTGAAAAGCATGGTCCATATGCAGCTAACAATGACTTGGCACCTATGGCTTGAAAGAGGCTGCTAGCAATATTGAAGCACAGAAAGTGATGCAGCAGGAATAGGGGAAAGGCTCTTCCTTTTGGGCTCTGCTCTGCATGAGCAACACAGTGAGAGAAGAACAGACTGGCAAATTTTCATGGGTCCCTGTGGCTTCCAGGAGGGCTTACACAAAAATGCAAATCAGGTAACTGGGAATCCTTGGAAGCAAATGGAAGGGGAACTTGGATGAAGTAGCATGAGAGGCTTCACCTTTTTCTCCCCCTCCTCTTGTTAGAATTGTATCATATTTATATCCCATCTTTTCCTCTTGTGAGAAACTCAATGCAGTTTCCATGGCCCTCATCCACTCCACTTTATCCTCACAACAACCCTGTGAGGTGGGTTTGGTTGAGTGACTAACCCAAAGTCACCCCCTGAGCTTCACTGTTGAATGGGGACTAGAACCCAGATCTTCTGAGTCCCAGTCCAGCATTCTAACCACCACACTGCACTGGCTCTCCATTCAGTCTGTGGTCCCAAAAAGGTCCCATGACAGCCACTCCCTGTGACGAACAATGGGGGAAGAGAAAGAAACCCACAAATTCTTACGCATGAGCATAGATGCCTGTCAGTCTAACAGACTTCCACAGCACTACAAGGACACCACTAGAACCCTTCTAAGATCCTCAAATCGATCCCAAAGGAAAGTGCTCAGTCACCCCAGTTTTGGACCTTGGTAAAAAGGGAATCCTGGGGACAGCCTAAACAAGGCACTGTTACTAGCCTTTGAAAGCCTGACTCATTGGCATGTCACTTGATGCTTGCCTCAACCCTTCCACCTCCTTCTATTTCTACCACTATATCCCAGATTTCTTCAGATCTGCTTTATTGCACATTTTGTATATGTTGTGTTTTCATGCAGCACTTATATTAGTGTGTGCTGAACCCGCAGTACTGTTCTGGGGCCAGGAGAAGTGGCTTCAGCAGGCTGCTGGGAAGAGGAAATACCTTATAGAGCAGGGGTCCTCAAACTTTTAACAGGGGGCCAGTTGAAAGGTGCCAGCGATGAGCACTGGCTGCCAAGGCGGTACAGGTGGGGCGGGGGGAGGCACAGGCTTGCTCACAAGATTTTCACCAAACAAGTCCAAAATGATCTCTGCACGAGCAAGGCCCTGCCTTGCCGCATGCGCATGGCGAGTCCAAAACCTCTGTGGTGGGCCGGATCTGACCCGCGGGCCGTAGTTTGAGGACCCATGTTATAGAGGTTCTGCAGCATTAGGAAGGGCTTCGGTTGCTTTCTTACCTCCCATGCCACAGCTCCTCACAGCTTCTCTTTCTCGCCAACATGCAAATGTCACCTCCCTCCTCTCCCCTCCCCAAAATAACTGCACTGTCTTTTCAAGTCTTCCCAATAGTCTCCTTGAACCTCTTGCTCCAGAAACCACTAGCCAAAATACATGTCAACTCAGATATAGGTTATTTTCAGTAGCCTCACTCACAACTCAGTCTCCTAATATCACTCCCCCTTTGCACCCTCCTGCACTCTGTTTGCATTGCTAAGTTGAACAAAGACATACTAAAACATCACTTCCCGTGGACTTCCTTCTGCACACTACTTGAAGGTAAAAAGCTAAGCTAAAGCATAAGTTCTACTAGGCATGTGACGACTTCCTGAAAATGCCACTAAAGTCTACCACCTGGGCATCAGTTGCAATTGACGTGTTTCTCGCTGCTACATCTTCCTTGAATTTAGAAGCATCTGCAGCCATATGCATCTTGACATCAGTTTGCAATGACCATTCATGCCCATCGCTCTGGTTCCTCCAAACTGCTTGAAGTCAAGTGAGGGCACTCTTCAATGCCCTGTAGCACTGCAGGTGTGCAACATGTGGCGCGTCAGTCATTTCTTTTTCTGTCTGGTTAGCATCTGTGGGTGGGTCAGTTCCTTTGCTCAAACAAGCGCTCAGCTCACCCTGACTTTTGCAAAAGACAACTGCATTTTCACCGTTTCTTTTCAAAGCCAGTCCTCCAAAGCCTTAGGTAGAGATACTGTGATGCTATAACATCAATCAGCACAAAAATTGTGATTTTGTGCTAATCAGTTCCTACTTGTTCATAAATCTGAAATATGAGTCTGTGGTCGTCTTCGGTATGACTCTGGCATCTTTTGGAGCACTTCTCCCAAAAAATCTCAGTCAGGTCATTCAACCAGTCTAGATCAAAGTTGCCATTTACAGTTTGAATTAGTCTCTTAATCATTTGTTAGCAAAATTATTTAGTCCTTTTCAGTGCCAGACAAACAAGGAGTGGGCAGGCCAGCTAATGCCACTTAATGTGACTCTGCTGGAAAAGATGCTGGGGTGGAGCGAGGGGTTGCCTGGCAGCTGCAGTGTGGGCCTTGGAGCAACGTGGTTCTCCTCGCTCAGAAGGATGCTGTTCCGTCCAGGTTGTCTGGGTGCGTCATCTCTTGGTTCAGCCTCTGTGGAATCCAGAACATTAAACTGATTTGTGTGCTTTGAAATGCTTTATGCGGAACCGTAATCCCTTCCCCTTGAGCCACACGCATGCGCCTGTGCACAGGGATCTGGGTCCTCGTGTGCTTCATTTTGTTTCCTTCCATGAGCACGCATTTCTGGGAGAAAGGGCATTTATTATTGATGGCTCTGAAGCAAACATCACAAGCATGTTTTTAGCCTCACTGAACTTACTGGACTGCTAAATTCCAAAGCCAGTATGTCTCTGTAACACCAAGAACGGATCTGGACTGTCCATGGGTGGAGGAATCCAGCTTCCAACAATTGTGGCAGCATATTTTTTCAGCCCCATCCCATCTTGGGAATTACTACCTCTTGGCCATGACTGATTTTTTGAATATCTCATTTTGCAGCATCTCAGATTCTCCACAGGAAATGCTTACCTAGTGAGCATTTGTGGACACTGTATGTGGACGCAGAGGTATGAACCTGTCCTGTGGTTTCCTTAATCCAGTGCAAGGCAGTTACTTAACCATCCTATGAAATGCAGATGCAGTTGGCACAAATGCTCAGCACTGTTTGTCAAGTATGCCATGGTAGGCATGTTTACGCAGAGAACAATCCTACAACTCCCTGCATGCTCCAGCCAGCCATGTGCTCAAGCTGCATCCCAAGCATATAGAGCCCAGAAGCTGTATCTTGTTTCTAATGTGCTTTGATCAGGTGGTGGCTCTGTTGAAATGGATACACTTGACAGGCTGTGATGTTTTGTTTCTGAAATATGTGTGTAGCTTAGCTGTTGCTTTAACAGTGTGGCAAAGAGGATATCCTGGGCGTTTGCATCCAGCGATATCAGCAGTGCACACCCTGCAGGAAATATTTTGTTTGATGCATTAAGTTCCTCCCATCACAGTGTCTTGTGGGGAACTGCTGTCTCATAAGATAAGCCCAAGTGATAGAGTGCTTGGATCCACAGTTAAGTGATCTAGGATTACTGATCTGAGGTTTGACAATAGGTCTCACTAGTAATCTTGCTAGGTTTGGAGGCTAAGCCAATGAAGTGGGGGGCAGTGTTGAATTTATCTGAGAAATATCCTGTCAGGAAATGTTGTGATGGTACAGTTACTTCCTTTAAGCTGCAAAAGGTCTATACAAATGTTATAAAGAACACACGTGGGAGGGATCACACACCATGTCATCCTGTTCCCAACCTCCGCATATTCTGTTTGATATCTGTGTTCTGTAAAGATGCCTGGGTTCCATGTAGGGTCATTCAACTCAACAAGGAGGCAATTTGGTGCAATCCTACCTCTTCCACCTGTCCCCCTGCCCACCAGCTGTTCATGGTAATATCTGCATGGTCCATGGCTGTTGGCAATTCATGGATTTAATGTTAAATAAGCAAGGGAGAAGTTGTCTGTCCAGAGCAGAAAACAATTGGAGAGCTACTGTGCCCTCGTAGTTAGATTGCTGGACTGGAACTCAGGATCTAGGTAGTCCCCACCGGGCCATGCAACCCACAACAATAACCCAAGGCCACTCACTGACTCTCTAGGCTGACTTTCCTCACAAGAGTGTTGTCGGGATAACATAGACAGTATAATGCAAGCCACCTTGTGTTCCTTGTAGGAAAATAGGTGGGGTACAATAAATAAATGCATACATAAACATCCTAGAAGAGTGAAGATGCAAGGGTGTGATCTGAATGCAAATACTGCATGCAGCAATCCTAAACCCACACAACTCTGGTTCTAGTCAATGCAGTGCCTGAATGGGGAACAGGCCATCTACACTGAATTCTTTTAACAAAATGGAAGGATAAGGTTTCTTTAAATACACACAATTTAATTTTAAAAAAAAGTATTAGCATTTGCAAATAAAGCAAAACTTGAAAAACCTAAATCTCGTTAGCTTTTAAATGCAGCAACATTAAGTGGCTCGACTTTTTTAAAGCCTTAATTATAACCCTAGGAAAACTCTCTGAATGCATGCAAATACTAGAGTATTTGACCTAGTTTCAGCATAGATAAAAGCAAAAGTTGGCCATTCTGGGCCCTGGGAAGGTTTGAGTCACATACAAAGTAGTATTTCACCAGAAAGATCGTTTCCATTGTGCATGTTCCAGTGCCAGAAGAACACACGGTTGCACACATGGACCGCTCCTGCTAGTCGTTGCTTGCATATACATGTACATAAAGAGAAATGATGGAGAACGAGACTGTGCATATCTATACCTGTCGTCCCCCTCTTTCCTAAGAAAGGTCCCTGTACTTTTAAAAGCAATGTGGTGAGGAGATCAATCACTGCAGCTTCATAGTAGGAAAAGCAGCATCCTCAACCAAATTGGACCCTCGGCCTCTGCTCATCACAGACAACTTGTGGCCCTCCTGTTTTTTTAATAAATGTATTGGTTTTTTTATTTATATAAATAAAACCTTGTAGGATGCAAAACCCTCTCAAGGCAGCCCACAACAATCAATATTAAAATGCAAAAATTGGAATGAAATCTATTGTGTAAAATATAGTATACAACGATTAACATGCAATGTAAGCCATCCTGAGTGCTTCCACGGAAGGACGGGATATAAATGCTTGTAATAAATAAAGTAAAATTACCACAAGGGCAAATTAAAACAATTGTGTTTGCCTTTACTTGCTTTGTTGCAATGTGAACTTTTTTGTAATCCACCCAGGGAATATGTTGACGAGCCAATATAAAACCCTCAGATTAAGAAACAGCCTGCCTGAGGGTTTCTGTGGTAGCAGCTTCACACAAAGATGCACCCCCTCCCCTCTGTGAATTTTGCCTTCTTAACACTAAAAATCATGGAGGCTCCCCGATCCCTAGAAAATCAGCATGTGGTTTTGCTGGCAGCATTCATTAGCGGGGGTCCTCCTGCAGGCTGTTCTGAATCCAGTTTATGCTGGCGTGTGCACACGTCACACCTTGCAGAGAAACAATAGGGCAAACATGACAAAATGCACGGATGGGGATGGGGTTTGCAGTATTTAAAGTGGGAACCCAGCTCAGCGCCCCAAGGCTTCAGACAGATTTCTGTCTTCAGTTTGCAGCTAGGAAACAAGGCTGCACAAGAGAATGCCAGCTGGCCAGTAGCTGTTGCAAGCAAATGAGAGACATTCTAAAAAAAAAAAGAAAAGAAAAAAAAGCGAAAAAATTCAGCAAAAGGATGCAATGGCCATTGAAAGCCTATCTGGAACAGGGTTGCCAATTGCCCCAAAATGAGCTGGCCTGGTCGTCTGCTTTTGATAGCAGAAATCTGCAAACAGAACTTTGGAGATAAACTTTGTCACTTGCTAACTTTTGCACATCCAGCTGCAGCTAAAGGCAGATATGGGAACTAAAAAGCTTGCCAGCCTTAAAATAGGCTTCCCATCCATGTGGTGCGTAAAGTCCTGTGTCAATTCATGCATGTTCTTTAAGCTTCTGTATTCTTGGAGCCACCCTGTTTTCTCCAGCCGTTAGTAGTGGGGGTGGGTGGGGGGCAAGAGCCATCCAGCTCTCGTGCAGGTAATGCAGCTTCCAACAAAGCTGGTGAGTGTTCAAGAAGGGCCTGGCAGTGGCCGCTCACATGCACACAAAAGGGGCCAGATCACTGACTGGGGAGAAGGCAGAGGACTGGCTGAGTTTCTTGAGGGTTTCTTGTGCATAAGAATGTGAGAAGAGCTCAGTTCATGCTGATTATGTGTCCTACTTTATATAGGACAATCTTCTATTTGAACATGTCCAGACCAAAAACAGCTTAAAGAGACATCGAAAGGCTCTTTAAAGAGCCTTTAAAGTGGCCTTGAGGTTGACCATTCGTAATGACTACCAAGGCAGCAGACTGAGCAGAGGCGCTGGGGCAGGTTGGGAGGTGTCCCTGGACAAAGTCTATCCTGCTATGATGAGATGCATCATACTCCTATGCAAATTATTTCTAATTTTTATTTATTGTATATGTATATATTGGCTCTGTAATGGATATATATTAGTACATGTCCTTTATTTTTGGTTATGTGCTTATTTCTTTTTGGTGATGGGTGAGTGGCCCACAATCCCAACTGGATCGCTCCAAGGGATTCTCTTGTCCTTGACATATAACCAGGTGGTTATTAGAAGCCCACAGTCAGGACACAGGGTCAACAGACCTCCTCCACGATTGTTCCTGGAGGCAGCATCTAGCCTTCAAGATGACTAGCCATTGATCATCTTACCCACCAATGCAAGCTGATCCTGGAAACTTTCTGTGAAATAGCATAAGGACTCACAGCTTCTTCACCTTACTAGACTGTGTGAGCAAAATATTTTGCACCTCATGTTGATGCATAAATATTTGGTGGAGCCAGTAAAGGTTCTAAAGCTGCAGGGCCTAGCCCAGGGTTGATCCTTGATCTAAGGGAGTAAACTATGAGATTATACATAGTGGTTAGAATATTAGAATGAGACTGGAAAGGCCTGGGATCTCATCCCCACTTGCCATGAAACTCTCTGGGTGACTTGGGGCCACTCACTCACTCAGCCTAACCCATCTCACAAGCTTGTTGTAAAGATTAAATGGGGAAGAGGAGGATCCTGTTAGTTGCTTTGAGCTCCTCACAAAAGCTAAAAAGGCTGGCTGTAAATGTAATGTAAGAATAATACGTAGCCCTTTCTCCTGCTCCAGGACAAATATTTACAAATTGCCAGGGTTTTTTTATTGGACTTCTCTCATATGATCTGTTTGTCCCAAAAGTCTCAGCATATAAGGTGGCATAAATTCAGCATCCTCTTTGGAATGGGATTTTTTACCATGTTTTAGAATTGAGATTGCTTCCTCAGAATGAAAACAAGCTGGGATCCACAGACATACTAGTGGGGGGCTTTATATTCTTCTATTTGTTTTATATGTGTGGCTAGTTCTCTAAGTGCGGCTCCGTGTATATCAAATCGCAGTATTCGGAACAGTCTCCATGAGCTGGAACACTGCATCCTAATGCATTTTGATGAGCCAGATTAGTTATTTGTCACATATGTTGGTAATGCAAGGGAAAATATTCATTCCAGAAATTAATCCAAGCAATCAGCCATGGGCAAATGGATGACAGTGACCAATACCAGGTTTGTACTAAAAGTAACACAGAAAAGGCAAGGCACTCTGTTCTGCCCATTTCTTTTGGAATATCAAATACATCGCTTAAGGGTGTGAAATCAATCTTTTCTGATCAAGAGTGCAAAACTCATTCATCCTTCCCACTCTGGCCCTAGGATGAAAGGCTAAATCCTAATTTCCTTTTGCTCTCTGTCCATATGATGCACTCAGTAAAATAGCCATCCTGTGTCGACTTTTGGATGGAAGCCTCTTGTCAGCTCACAATCTGCTTATCAGACACCCATGGGAGAAGGAGAACATGCAGGCTATTTGTCATCACCTTTGAGGCCATTTTTCTCACTGGGAAAGACAAACCCTTTTCCTGGTAATACGCAGTGCTGCCCATCACACACAGTTCTGTATTAGCAGAGTTGGCCCCAGGCACAGACTGGCTCATAAACCTCTGGGGGAGGGGAGAGAAATCTGGGCCAAAATTCTGTTCAGTAGATCTTAATCTCATCTGCTTCAAGCACATGAACATAAGGACCACGTCACCGCCTCTCCAAATTTTAGCATATCTACAATTCTGGGACTAAGCATGCAGCATGAACTGCCATGTTAACAGGATTAAAATCATTTGCACTCAGTGTGCACATCAGAGCAGAGTTTCAGCCAAATGACTCCTCAACAGCAAAAAAATGTCTTTGATTCCTGGATGTAAGGATATTGGCACATATCATCCTTGGAAAGAAATACAGAAAGAAATCAAGAACACTCAGCTACATCAACACACTGTAATCAATTCACTGAAGAAATGCATTAATTTCCAATGCTCTGGAACAGGGGTCTCAAACTCAACTTACCTGGGGGCTGCTGGAAGTAGAGTCTGGGTGAGGCTGGGCCGCATCAAGTATTGTACCACCTCAGTGGTGGTGGGCCGCTCATCCCGCGTCGCTCCCGGAGGCCGGCCTGGGCGCCGCCAGCACTTTGAAGGCTGCAGGGCTGCTCCTCCGTGCCCCAACCGTCCCGGCAATTGGCCCGCAGCCCGCGAGTTTGAGACCCCTGCTCTGGAATGACAGCAACATCTCAAAGAATATTTATGTTTATTTCTGGGTATTTCACCAATATATCAAATTTTTGTTACTGTTGTTACGTGCCGTCAAGTTTTCTTCAGCCTGTGGTGACCCTATGAATGCAAGCCCTCTAAAATACCCTGTTCATGGCAGCTCTGTTCAGCTTTTCCGAGTTCAAGATGGTGGCTTCATTTATGGAATCAATCCAACTCATATTCAGTCTTCCCTTTTGTCTTCTGCCTTTGACTTCCACTGACATGATTGTCTTCTCCAGTGAGTCATGCTTTCTCATTAAGTATAACAGCTTCAGGTTTGCCTTTTTTGCTTCTAGGGAAAGCTCTGGCCTGATTTGACCTAGGACCCACTTTTTGTCTTCCCGTCAGTCTAGGGTATTTGCAAAGGTTTTCTCCAGCACCATGTTTCGAATGCATGGTTTTTTTCCTGTCAGCTTTCTCCATTGTCCTACTTTCATACCCATAGATTATGATTGGGAATATTATAGTTTGGATTATCTTGACCTCCAGTAAAGCATCCTTACATATGATTATCTTTTCTAGTTCCTTCATGGCTGTCCTTCCAAGTCTTGGGCTTCTTCCAATTTCATGGCTTCAGTCTCCTTGGAACTGATGAGTGAGCTGAGCTATGTGAAATGTTTCACAGTTTCAATTTCTTTATGATTAACAGTGAAGTTCTGTCATTCTTCTGTGAACATGATTTTTATTTTCTTGATATTCAACAGCAGTCCTGTCTTCGCACTTTCTTCTTTAACTTTCATCAGGAGTCATTTCAAGCCATTGCTGCTTTCTGCCAGTAGTATGGTATCATCTGCATATCTAAAATTAGTGATTTCTTCTGTCAATTTAGCTCCTTCCTCTGTCTCTGATCCAGCTTTCCTTATGATAAATTATGCATACAAATTGAATAGATAGGGTGATAAAATACATCCTTGTCAGGCACCTTTGTGTATAGCAAGTCATTCTATTTCTTCAGATTATGTCCTAAATGTTCTAGTCTGTGGTGCAGGTCAGGCATCAGGACAATCAAGTGCAAGGCCACAACCATATCATTCAGGATCATCCATAGCTTCTTGTGATTCACACAGTCAAAGGCTTTGCTATAGTCTGTAAAACATAGGCTGATCTTTTTCTGAAATGTTTTGCTGCACTTCAGTAGCCAATATATGTTTGCAATATGATCCCTAGTGCCTCTTCTTTTCAGAATTCAGTTTGAACATCAGGCGTGTCTCACTCCATATAAAGTAGTATTCCTTATTCCAACACTTGGAGCAAAAAACAGTTTTTGCATGGGAGATTAATGCAATGATCCTATAGTTGCTGCATTCCTCTGAATCTCCTTTCTTGGGAATTGGATATTGAATATTTCCAGGAAGTGGACTATTGTTACGTTTTCCCTATTTATTGATATATTTTTGTTAGGATTAGGAATGTTTTTGCAGCTTGGAATAGATCTATTAGTATGTGATCTAATCCAGGTGCATTATACTTTGCATGTCCTTTCCCTTCACTATTACTGCAGGCTCCCCTACATAGGATTCCTCTTTGAAGAAGTCCGTCATCCATTCATCTTTTCCATATATTTCAGGAGTGGCCAAACCAAATGTCAGGAGATGCAACCGGCACTTTGAATTTATTTTGTGGCTTGTTCCTTGCCGCTCTATGTGCCTGTGGCCACCTGCTTGCCCCACATCACCTGCTGCCACCACCACTGGTGACACCTGCTTGACACCACATGCAGCTCTCAAACATCTGACATTGACCATATGCTGCTCTTTTCTTGAGTAAGGGTGGCAACCACTAGTATATTTTAATCTGGGTGCAAATTTCACTTTAATTTCCTAGATCCTCGGGAAGAGGTTTCTCCTATATATCAAAGGCAGAGTCAAGGAGGAAAAAAAACAATAAAAAAAACCCCCAGTGAAACAGCGGGGCCAATGGCGACAGTCTAAAAGAGAAACTCAATACTAAGGTCTTC
>NW_025335627.1:10713851-10723497 GCF_004798865.1 Varanus komodoensis
GTGCAGCGTCTCTGGCGGAAAGATGCCGTCCGCCTCATGGGCATTCCCCCTCCACGCTTCGCAGCTCCGAGGCCCTGTTGAGCTGCTTGCCTCCATTCTCCCGGCTTCCTTCCCTGCCCAAGCAGGCCAAATAGGAGGAAAGAAACCCCCAGAAACACCCTTTCGCAGCACTTGTCCCAGAACACTTCTGTTGGCGAGGAGTTTGGCCATCAGGGCTCCCACAGTCCCTTTTGGGGGCCTTAGCACGGCTCCAACGTGCCTCTGTCCACAAAATATCATAGAAGTCAGGAGGAAACTCGTCCTCCTTCTAGCCAAACCCATCGGACATAATCAGCAGCGACAGGCTGCTCCTCTGATTGGCTGCAGGTCTTTCCAGATAGGCAGCGCATTCCTGCCTTCGTTGGTTGTTGAGGAGGGCATCTCTGCAATGTGTTTCTGTGAGGTCTGAGAAGATACCTGATGGGACAACTTCACTGAGGTGAACTCTGCTCATTATTATGGCTGCCCCTCTAGTTGGTCTTGTGACTGGTGTGCTACATTAAATGGTTTTCTGTCCTGTTGGTCCTGGTTTGCATCAGTTGTATTGAGTAGGTACGCTTTCCATTCTTTCCTGCCTTCCCCACATCAGGTCCCCTCTTACTTGCCTTCTTTCTGAACTAATGCACCCTGAACATTGCAGCTTTTAGCTTCTGAACAATTCTAGTTGTTTGTAGTAGAAAGTACCATACATGTTTTTTGACAAGTGTGCTTGCATCACAGATTCGTATAAAGGCATTATGATATTGGGCATTGTATTTTCACTTCCTTTCCTACTGATCCTGAATGTGGCATTTGCGTTTTTCACAGCAGCTCAGACTATCAGCCACCTTTTGCTCAGTCAGGGAGTCTTCACCGGCTTTGACCTAATCAGTGCATAGAGCAAGTATTTGCTGCAATGTGCATCTATTTAATGTGTTTACAGTGAACCACATTTGCCATTTTAATGTCCATTCCATGAAAGCCAGAAACCCACCATAGTAAGCAGACACCTATAACTTCTGTCTACTACACAGGTTGTCAGACAACACCTTCATGCAAAAACCCTCAATAGTGCTGTTTTTTTGTTTTTTCCCTTCATAATTGCTGCTTTTGTTCGTTTAAAAAGGTGTTGATTTTACTAGAAATGTAAATTATTTACAGTCAGAAGGGTGAAGTGTTGACTGTCCTGGCCTCATTACTCTGTTGGTAATCTCACACAATAGAATTGGGAAGAAACCCTTTCGGAATCCATCCCTTTGGCATCTGCAAACTTCCTCTTGTGCTCATCATGGGCCTGCAAAGCAAGGTGTGCCAAGAGAAAGTCTCCCCCCCACCCCCACCTGCAGCTGCACAACCAACAATCCCCCATCACATGCAGCCTCTCAAGGAATGGCTTCGGAGTACCGAAGAGGGGTGCTGCTAGCAGTCACACCACGTGCCATCCCCAGCAACTCCATCAAACAGACTTCTTCTCTGCTCAGTACAGCCAGGGGCAGCAGCACCGGGCGTAGAAGAGAGGTGATGGTATAGCAGTCATGCTCAGCACCGTTCCCAGTGAGCAACTTCTTCCCCTCCTGATGCAGCCAGCAGCAGCAGTGCCAGGCATGGAAGAGGGGAGCTGCTTCCATAGCATGTGGGACTCAATTCCTGGCACGCACCCCACAAATTCAGGGAGCGCTTGCTAGGAACTTAGACTCAGGGCTGCTGCAAAGCAGCCTGAATTCCCAGGAGCCAAGCTCAGGGAATATGATGGATCCCCACCTCCAGACAGATTCCTCACACATCCCTACACAGAAACTTCACTTGCTTCACTTGACCCCTTATTGCCTTGGTCCTCTTTCACTGGGGCTTTGTCCCGTGCAAAATTGCTTCACTCTTATAGAGCTAGATCCCTTCCTAAGTCTGAGAATGCAAGGGCCTGATTCAGTATGAACTGTGTGCTTTCATATATGTGTTTTGTGGTCTCACCCGAACATGCTGTTGAATGCATCCAATTGGGTTTTTTTTTCCTTTTGTCTTTTTTCATAGCTAGCTAGCAGCAAAATGATCCTGATGGAAGTAAGCCAGCTGTCTGCCTTTCTTTTAACTGAAGGCCACCCCCCTTGTGTCCTCTTCCCTAATGGGATTATCAGGACTTGCCCCCATGTGGGTTGACAAACAATGGGAATGCTTGATGACGACAGATGCCTTCCTATCTTCCGGGTTACTATCACAGTCAAACAGTCCATGATCTAACTCACATAGCTTGGTGGCAGATTAAGGTCCCACCTCCAGATAGATTGGCACATTAAATACCAAGCCAGGGACAGCTTTGTTCCCCCAACTTTTGTCCCAAGCACCTCCTCCTGTTTGTTCTATAGAACTGCTGAATCAGTCAGTCCAGACTTGAGCTGGAAGGAAAAAAAGGATACTCAGGAAAGCTTCAGTTCATTCCCCAGAATTCAGCTATTGAGTTTCCCCCTTTTCCCAACATCCTGAAAACACTGAACATTATTGCCACATTTGTGCTGTAGGCATCTTGCTGGGAGGGAGGGGGGGGGTTCCTGCAGTTGCTCAGGGCTCCAAGAATGGCAAAAACTAAATTTCTACAGGACTGACAGTTTTGGAAGGATTATTCAACTAGGATGGTGATTAATACATGAAGTGATAATTAAATAAATAGAACTGATCTCTTCCCACAGATGTTTAACTCACCTGGCCTCTTAATTTCTTATTACCATGACATTTTGCCACTGGGACTGAGATTCTTCATCAGCTAGAGATGTCCTTCATCTTTGGGGTGAGAGGAGGGATAAACCTTAGCAGTACAGCTCTAACAATGTCTGTAAGTGTCAACAGGTGGGCAGACCCTTCAAGTTTCTTCAAGTATTCCAACCCCTCACCTCCAGGAACTTCCTGTCTTCTGCTTTGAGTATGATTTATCTCTCTTGAAAATTGCCATAGCAGGGAGGCCATTTGAGTTGTGCCACTAATTCCAGCTCTCAAGGTCCTTGAAGAGCCAAGAGGTGACTCCAAGGCCTGCTGCAGGATGCCTAAGAGATGTCTTCTTCTGAATGATGGTTGATATTGTCAGCACTCAGTTGCTCTGCATGGACAGCCATGCAGGAGAGCTGGAAACCATTGCTCATGTATATTAAATTTTCTGATATTTTGTTGCTGGAGGCTTGGTTGTGTGAACAAATCAGGTTCAATGGAGATATTGCAACCTCTTTGGCAGCAATTAAACCCTTAAAAAGAGGTGGGCCCAGAGCAGGACTGCTATGCATAGTCTCCGTAGCCCTTAACACAGAAGTTGTGGAGCTGTTGCTATAGCAACCCTAATCCAGAGTAGATGTTTTCAAATTGTTTAATATCTATGTTCTTCTAACCAAATACTATTCTGATAATAAAGCTCAGTGGGGAGAACTAGAACAATTTATCACTCACACCAAGGCAAAGTTTCCATCAGCACAGGACCTAATGGCTGGTGACTTGTCCTTGAGGCCAAGCCAAGCGTTAAAGTCATTAGTAGAATCTCAACATCTTAAAGGAATGGGTCATATGATATTTTATTTTATTATTATTATTATTTTAAGCTTGGCGCCAGGCATACCTCTCTGGGAAGTACATTCCAGAGTCTGGACACCACTGCAGAGAAGGCCCTACTCTGAGTTGATGACCTTTTTACCTCTCTTAGAGAGGGTTCCCAGGGCAGGTCTTCTCCTGCAGATCTTAAGGGGCGTGAGGGCGTATAAGGAAGGAGACGTTGCTTCAGGTATCCTGGTCCCAAGCTGTTCAGGGCTTTATAGGTCAAAAACAGCACCTTGAATTGGGCCCGGACTTCAACTGGAAACTAGTGGAGCTGGTAGAGGACTGGCATCATGTGAGAGTAATGGCTGGTCCCCGTCAGCAGCCTGGCAGCTCTATTCTGTACCAGCTGAAGTATCCGGACTGTTTTCAAGGGCAGCCCCATGTAGAGCGTGTGGCAGTAATCCAAGCGGGAAGTTACCAGAGCATGTGTCACTGTTGCTAGGGAGTGCTCATCCAGGTAAGGATGCAGCAGGTGGATAAGTCGAAGTTGTGGGAAAGCACTCCTTGCCACCTCCACCACCTGGAACTCCACTGACAGCTCTGGGTCAAGGAGTACTTCCAAGCTGCGAACCCTGTGCTTCAGAGGGAGTGCTACCCCATCCAGGACAGGGTCAAAATCACCTACCTGGAGACCCACACTGCCCACCAACAGGACTTCCGTCTTATCTGGATTGAGGCTCAGTTTATTGGCCCTCATCTGGCCCATTACCTCGGCCAGGCACCGGTTCAGTACAGCCACTGCCTCACCTGGAGCAGATGTAAATGAGACGTAGAGCTGGGTGTCATCAGAATACTGATGACTCCACAGCCCAAACCTCCTGATGACCTCTCCCAGTGGTTTCATGTAGATGTCAAATAGCATGGGGGACAGAATAGAGGCCCGTGGAACCCCATGGCAAAGCTGCCATGGCGCAGAGCTTTAGTCCCCCAGCATCACCATCTGGAATCAGCTGGCCAGATAGGAGTGGGACCACCACCATGCAGTGCCTCCTACTCCCAAATCAGCCAGCCTATCCAGAAGGATATCATGGTCGATGGTATCAAAAGCTGCTGAGAGGTCCAGGGGAACCAACAGGGGCCCACACCCCCTGTCCCTCTCCCTGCACAGGTGATCATACATCATACAGGGCAACGAAGGAAGATTCAGTACCAAAACTGGGTCTGAAGCCAGACTGAAATGGGTCCATATAATCAGTTTCATTCAAGAGTGCCTGGAGTTGTCCTGCCACCACCTGCTCTAACATCTTGCCCAAAAATGGAATATTGGCCACTGGTCTAAAGTTGGTGGCCACCTCTGGGTCCAGGGATGCCCTCTTCAGGACAGGCCAGACCACTGCCTCCTTCAAGGGGGCTGGGACCTGGCTCTCCCTCAGTGAGGCATTAAAAACCTCCTGGATGCAGGGACCAATCCCATAACTGGCCTCCTTAAGTAGTCAGGAAGGACAAGGGTCAAGAAGACAGGTGGTAGGATGTACCATCCCAAGCACCTTGTCCAAATCATCAGGCCACAGTAACTGAAACTCATCCATTATTGATGGACCAGACGGCGCTCTGGACACTTCCCGTACTGGAACCATATCAACTGTGGAGTCCAGATCATAACGAAGCTGAGCAATTTTTTCCTTAAAGTGCTAGGCAAAGTCACCACAACGGGCTGCTGAAGGTGTGACCATGTCAATTTCCTGGCTGATGTGTATTAGGCCTCGCACTGTTCGGAAAAGCTTCGCTGAACAGCTCTGTGAGGAAGCAATGGAAGCAGAGAAGAACTGCCTCTTTGCCACCCTCACTGCCACAGCATAGGCTTGATAATGAGCACATAACTGTGTTTGGTAAGATTTGTCCCGAGATTTCCTTCACCTGTGC
This sequence comes from Varanus komodoensis, assembly GCF_004798865.1. Classification (NCBI taxonomy): domain Eukaryota; kingdom Metazoa; phylum Chordata; class Lepidosauria; order Squamata; family Varanidae; genus Varanus; species Varanus komodoensis. The sequence goes on from NW_025335627.1 coordinate 10,719,303, forward strand.
TCTGTCTCCCGACCTCCTTCATTGCCTGCAACTCAGGGGTATACCATGGTGCCAAGTGGGCTCTGCTACACAGGAGAGGACACTTAGGAGTGATCATGTTGATTGGGTAATCCTCATACACTAGATATTCTAAAGAGTCACCAAAAACAGTGTTGATGGGTGTTTAACTCTTTTAGCATACTGACATTACAAAATATCTTGAATGGAGCTGGGCAAGGGGGGAGCACATGGGCACACTTCCCCTGCTGAGCCTGGGAGCAAGATTGGCCTGGTGTGATCTGAAGCATGGTGGGAAGGCAGACTCCTGGGGGCAGCTGCAGTGGGACGCTGTGATCTGCACCTGCTCTTCTTGGTGCTGGAGTGTGAAGAGCAGCCAGCACAGGTGAATGACAAGCCAAGAGCAATTATATGGTGGCTTGTGTCATACCATCAGAAACAAGTGAGCATGACTGTGAAAAGAGGCAGTTCTAAATTAAATGGGATCAGGAACACATGAGGAAAACCAAGTGAGGAACAGGAGGGACAAAGTCATGTTTTTCTCAGTGTGTTGGAAACCATAACCCTTTATTTCATAAGATCACAAAAGCAAGAGGAGAAAGGGTCTAGTGTGTGACACATTACTGAAAGATGAAAAAAATCCAGATCGTAGAAACCACGCAAACAAAATGAATATTCAGAATGTTGAAAGAGCATTCAACAAAGGCTTTATTTATTTAGCATATTTATAAACTGCCCCATAGCCCATAGGGCTCCCTGGGTGGTGTACAATATAAAACAGAATAAATAACATGAATAACCAATAAAAACCATAAAAAACTGAATACAAGTGACTCAGCACCTCAACAAGGCTAGAACAAAAATGATATAACTTATAGAACAGTAGCAACACGAAGCTTCCTTGACTTTAGAGAACCCACACAGTGCAAAGCCCATGTGAACATGTGTTAATCTGAAAACAGTCTCAGGAGGAGCCAAATGTCTTCAAAAACCTCAATGTTCTGACACTTTGAAGAAGCCATATAAAATCATGGGAAATAGACAGAGCTTCAGGGCTGACGGAAATCTTACTAAAGATCAGCAGCTGTAAGGGCCTGCATGGTTGGAGAAGGGCACCAGGCAGATGCACTGGGGCCCGGGCAACAAGAGTCCAGGCAGTACAAGTCCAAGTCCAGAGTCAGCATCCTGATCAGTCCAGGGTCAGAACCAAAAGCAGATCACAAAGCAAGGCAAGCTGGAGTCCAACAGGCAACAGCACAGTCACACAGGCAAGGGATCAAGAACTGGCAAGACAACACAGTGAGGAACAGGTACCTTTGAACAAGAAGACAAGACAGGCTCTAGGACCAGCTAGGTCCCAAGGAAGCTTCTGGAAGAGAAAGCCTGCCCTTAAAAGGCTTGTCTTCCAGGGCTCCCAGGTGGTGCTCATCAAGGCCCTGGCAGCTGCAGCAGAGCCTGGAACTCATCCTGCAACTACCAGGGTTGTTGTTCTGTTGCTGGGCTAGTAGATGGAGCCCTGGAGATGCCCAGATCCTGACAGTGACTTCAGAACAGCTATATAAATGCATGGAAAATGGAAGAAGCTTCAATGTACATGCAGACCTTATTAAATGCATGCAATGTGGAAAGAGCTTCAGAGATAGAAGAAGTCTTACTAGATATCAAAGAACACATAGTGGGGAGAAGCCATATAAATGCATGGAATGTGGAAAGGGATTCAAACAGAATTCTCATTTTAAATGTGCATGAAGGAACCCACACTGGGGAGAAACCATATGAATGCATGGAATGTGGAAAGAGTTTTAGACTAAGTGGAACTCTTGCTAAACATCAAAGAATGCACACTGAAGGGAGACCATACACGTGCATACAGCCTAATATGAAGCTGTTAGGGAGAAGAAAGTTCCTTCAATAAATGCAAGTCTTGTCCACATGAAAAAAAAAAAAAAAGCAGAAGGTACTACAAGCTTGCACAAGGGAGATGCGAGCAGACAATCAGAGAAGCAAGGAAACAGTTTTAGGCGCATATTGCTAACAGCATCAATGCTAACAATAAAGAATTCATTAAATGTATCAAAAGGGGAAATGCAGCTGAAGAAGCAGTTGGGCCATTGGACAATAAGGGAATTAAAGGAACATTAAAGGGGGTGGGGGTGGAGGAGATTGCAGAGAAGCAGAATGAATTTTTTGCATCAGTCTTCACAGCAGAGGATGTAGAACAGATACCTGTTCCTGAGTTTATGTATTCTGGAAGGGAGTCTGAGGAATTAAGGCAGATAATAGTGACAAAAGATGGTTTTTTTCAACCTTATTGATGAACTGAAAGTCAGTTCAGATGGCATCCCTGCTAGAGTCTCTCAAAGACCTCAAACATGAAACTGCTGATCTTACCAAAATATGTAATATGTCCTTAGAAGCAGTCCTTATACTAGATTATTGGAGAATAGCCAATGTAAATCTGATTTTTAAAAAGGGATCCAGGGGGATCCTGGAAATTACAGGCCAGTTGGTTTAACCTATCTTCTGGGTAAACTGCTTGAAACCATTATTAAAGATAGAATCAATAAGCATATAGAGGGTCAAGCCCAGCGGGGGGGGGGGGGGGAGCATGGCTTCCACAAGGTGAAGTCTTTTCTCACTACCCTGCTAGAGTTTTTGAGAGTGTCAATAAGTGCATGCATAGGGGCAATCCAGTAGATGTTGTTTAGTTGGACTTACAAAAGACTTTTGCCACAGTCCCTCACCAAAGGCTCCTGAGTAAACTAAGCAGACATGGAATTAAAGATGGAGATCCTCTTACAGATCATCAACTGGTCAAATAATAGAAGGGTAGTTTCTCCCAATGGAGGGATGTAACCAGTGGAGGCCCATAGGGTTCTGTATTAGAACCAGTGCTTTTCAAGCCTATTCAGAAATTATCTGGAATTAGGAGTAAGTAGTGAAGTGGATCACTCCTTTATGGATCACTGCCTTGTCGTGGCGAAGGGGCTTGTGTAGCTCAATGAAGCTATGAGCTATGCAGTGCAGGGCCACCCAAGACGGACAGTTCATAGCAGAGAGCTCTGACAAAACGTGATCCACTGGAGAAGGAAATGGCAACCCACTACAGTACCCTTGCCATGAAAACCCCATGGACAGTACCAAAAGGCAAAAAGATATGACGCCGGAAGATGAGCCCCTCAGGTCAGAGGGTGTCCAATATGCTACTGGGGAAGAGCAGAGGGCTTGTACTAGTAGCGCCAGAAAGAATGAAGTGACTGGGTCAAAGCTGGAAGGACACTCAGTTGCAGATGTATCTGGTGGTGAAAGGAAGCTCCAATGCTGCAAAGATCTATACTCCATAGGAACCTGGAATGTAAGATCCATGAATCAAGGCAAACTGGATGTGGTCAAACAAGAGATGACAAGACTGAACATTGACATCTTAGGAATCAGTGAACTAAAATGGACAGGAATGGGTGAATTTAATTCAGATAAACCATCAGGTATACTACTGCAGGCAAGAATCCCTCAGAAGAAATGGAGTAGCCTTCATAAAAGAGTAGGAAAAGCAGTACTGGGATACAATCTCCAAAATGACAGAATGATCTCAGTTCGAATCCAAGGCAAACCATTCAACATCACAACAGTCCAAGTCTATGCCCCAACCACTGGTGCTGAAGAGGCTGAAGCTGAACAGTTCTATGAAGGCCTACAACACCTTCTAGAATTAACACCCAAAAATGATGTCCTTATCATCATGGGGGATTGGAATGCTGAAGTAGGAAGCCAAAAGATAACTGGAATAACAGGCAAGTTTGGCTTTGGAGTACAAAATGAAGCAGGGCACAGACTGGTAGAATTTTGTCAAGAGAATACGATGGGCATAGCAAACACTCTTTTCCAACAACCCAAGAGACGACTCTACACAGGGACATCACCAGACGGTCAACACAGAAATCAGATTGACTATGTGCTCTGCATCCAAAGATGGAGAAGCTCTATACAGTCAGTAAAAACTAGACCAGGAGCTGACTGTGGCTCAGATCATGAGCTTCTGGTTGCAAAATTTAGGCTTAAATTGAAGAAAGTAGGGAAAAGCACTAGGCCACTAAGGTATGACCTAAATCATATCCCTGATGAATATACAGTAGAGGTGACAAATAGATTTAAGAAATTAGATCTGATAGACAGAGTGCCTGAAGAACTATGGATGGAG
>NW_025335627.1:10723597-10812046 GCF_004798865.1 Varanus komodoensis
AATGCAGAATTCCAGAGAATAGCTAGAAGATATAAGAATGCCTTCTTAAATGAACAGTGCAAAGAAATAGAAGCAAACAATAGAATAGGGAGGTCCAAATACCTCTTCAAGAAAATTGGAGATATGAAGGGAACCTTTCATGCAAAGATGGGCATGATAAAGGACCAAAATGGCAGGGACCTATCAGAGGCAGAAGAGATTAAGAAGAGGTGGCAAGATTACACAGAGGAACTATACAAGAAAGAGCTTAACGTCCCTGATAACTACAATGTGGTGGTCACTGACCTCGAGTCAGACATCCTGGAATGTGAAGTCAAATGGGCCTTAGGAAGTTTGAGCAACAACAAAGCTAGTGGAGGAGACAGCATTCCAGCTAAGCTATTCAAAATCCTAAAAGACGATGCAGTAAAAGTGCTACACTCAATATTCCAGCAAATCTGGAAAACTCAACAGTGGCCACCGGATTGGAAAAGGTCAGTTTACGTTCCCATCCCAAAGAAGGGCAATGCCGAACAATGTTCAAACTACTGCACCATTGTACTCATTTCACATGCTAGCGAAGTTATGCTCAAAATCCTACAAGCTAGGCTCCAGCAGTATGTGGACCAAGAACTACCGGAAGTACAGGCAGGATTTCGAAGAGGCAGAGGAACTAGCGATCAAATGGCCAACATATGCTGGATCATGGAGAAAGCTAGGGAGTTCCAGAAAAACATCTACTTCTCCTTCACTGGCTATGCTAAAGCCTTTGATTGTGCAGATCACAACAAATTGTGGCAAGTTCTTAAAGAGATGGGAGTACCAGACCATCTTATTTGTCTCTTGAGAAACCTATATGCGGGTCAAGAAGCAACAGTGAGAACTGGACACGGAACCACTGATTGGTTCAAAATTGAGAAAGGAGTTTGGTAAGGCTGTATACTGTCGCCCTGCCTATTTAACTTATATGCAGAGCACATCATGAGAAAGGCGGTGCTAGATGAATCACCAGCTGGAATTAAGATTGCTGGGAGTAATATCCACAACCTCAGATATGCAGATGATACCACTCTAATGGCAGAAAGTGAAGAGGAACTAAGGAGCCTCTTGGTGCAGGTGAAGGAGGAGTGCGCAAAAGTAGGCTTGAAACTCAACATTAAGAAAACTAAGATCATGGCATCCGGTCCTCTCACTTCCTGGCAAATAGATGGGGAAGAAATGGAGGTAGTGACAGATTTTATTTTCCTAGGCTCCAAGATCACCACAGATGGGGACTGCAGCCAAGAAATGAAAAGACGCTTGCTCCTGGGGAGGAAAGCTGTGGCAAATCTAGACAGCATACTAAAAAGCAGAGACATCACCCTGCCAACAAAAGTGCATATAGTCAAGGCTATGGTTTTCCCAGCTGCAATGCATGGCTGTGAAAGCTGGACCATAAGGAAGGCTGAGCGCCAAAGGATTGAAACCTTTGAATTGTGGTGCTGGAGGAGATTCGTGTGAGTTCCTTGGACCGCAAGGCAATCAAACCAGTCAGTCCTAGAGATCAACCCTGACTGTTCTTTAGAAGGCTAGATTCTGAAGATGAAACTCAAATACTTTGGCCACCTAATGAGAAGGAAGGACTCCCTGGAGAAGAGCCTAATGCTGAGAACAATGCATGGCAAAAGAAGAAGGGGACTCAGAGGATGAGGTGGCAGGATGGAGTCACTGAAGCAGTTGGTGTGAGCTTAAGTGGACTCCGGGGGATGGTGGAGGACAGGAAGGCCTGGAGGAATGTTGTCCATGGGGTCGTGATGGGTCGGACACGACTTCACGATTAAGAACAACTAACATGCTGAAGCAATCTCATTGGCTTCCATTTCAGCAACTACTTTGGCCTGGGTCCTCTTATCAGTGAAGATGAGATGAGATATGCCCAAGGTGTTATTTTCAGATCAGGGCTCCATTTTTGTCAGAGCATTTGACTTCAGTACCCTACCATCATCAAAGCAATGGGCTATTAGAACGTTTTAATCAGTCTCTGGGGCAAATTTGTGTTTTTATGTCGCAGCATCCCCAGGACTAGGATCAAACTTTGCCCCAGTTGCTGTTTGATTACCAGGATGTCCCCCAGGAGAGTTTGGGGTATCCCCCTAATGAACTGATGTTTAGGCGACAGGTGCAAGGACCCTTTGCCTTACTTAAGGCCAGACTGGAAGAAAAACTGGACCGAGCCCCTTAGGTGGTAGTGATGTTCATGCAAGATCTATACCAGACTTTGGAAGTGGCGCAGTGGGTGGCAAGGAAACATCTGGAGCGAGCACAAGAGAAACAAAAAGTCTGGTGTGATCAGACAGCACAATTAAAGGAGTTTGAACTAGGGGATCTAGTCATGGTTTTGAAGCCAGTAAGGCCTGATAAGATGACTTTGAGATGGAATGGTATCATGCGTGCATGTTCTGGCAAGCTTCCCAGGCACACACAAGAAGCTGACCATTTTGGCTGGACTAACAGCTCAGAATCTGAGAATGAGATGTATGAAGATGGGGAGGCCTGTCTTGGCAGGGCTGACAGCTCAGGCTCTGACGATGACATTGTTGTTGAAATGGACTTGGCTCCAGCAGTCCAAGGCCCTGGGTAGCTGCCTGTGCCTGCTAGGGGAGATTAGTTCAAGGGCAACCAAGGGGCCCAGTCAACCCATCCATAGGAATGAAAAAGAGCAACAGCATTGGAGTGGGGATTTAGAGATGGGGAGTCTATTGGATGGGGAAATCCAGCCTCCTGAGGAGGTAGACCTGACAGTCTGTTGTCACGGTCAGAGGGTGGCCCGTTTGAGATCTCAGAGGGAGGAACAAATGCGTGCCCACTTTCACAGTGTTCTTCCACTCAGGGACAGGTCCAGAAGGATTCATACCCAAGGCTTTGAGCAAAGAAGGCCAGAGAGTGTTTTGTTTTGTTTTTTGTTTTACTTTGTTTTGCGTATGCTCAGACTTATATGTAAAAATATAGATGTTTGCCAAGAAATGCTGTAAGACTGTTTCTGCAGGGAGGGAGCATTCAGTTCACAACAAATGGCCTCCAGGAGGTGAAGCAGTAGGAAGGGGAGGTGAACTATGCACTGAGCTGAGTTCAAGCCCCACAGAAAACAAGGAAATTTCATGTGAATATGATAAAACCAGTCTATGACTGAGCGGGGTAGTGATGCATTATACAGCTGACAAACAAGATCTGGAGCAAGTGGTGGATTCGTCTGAGGAAAGCCAGCAGGAGAGGGGAATCGAAGATGCCCACCTGCCGTCTGCAGGGCCAGTGTGAGCAAGTGGAGAATCTCCTGCAAGACTGTTGAGGGCTGCTTTCCAGCACACCTGGACAAACCCATTGGGCCTGACATACAATGGATATGGGAGATCATCCCCCTATTCACTCTGTCCCCTACCGGACTATGGGTGCCCATGCTCAAACCATTCCCAAGAAATTCAGGCAATGTTGGAAAAGGGGGTTATCATCCCTAGCCAGTACTCTCTGGTCTGTGCCAGTGATGTTGGTAAGGAAACAGGACCCGGAAGAGAGGGCCACATTCTGCACTGACTTTCATTGGTTAAACCAGTTGATCTCACTGGATCTCTTCCCTATGCTCCAGCTGGATGACCTGCTTGAAAAGTTAGTGCAGGCTCAATTTGTTACCACCATCAAATTGTTACCACCACGATGAGGGGCTTTTGGCAGGTACCGCTGGATGAGGAGTCAGCACCAAAAACAGCCTTTATTACATGTTGGGGCTATACCAGTTCATGGTCTTGCTGTTCAGGTTAAAAATAGGCTGGCTACCTTCCAGAGGTTAATCAATGGACTGTTGAATAGAATTGGGGAATTTGCATGTGTTCACTCAGATGATGTGTCCATTTTTAGTCCGACATGGGAAATGCACTAACAGCAAGTGAAGGAAGTGTATAGGAGAATGCTAGAGGTGGGCTTGATGATTAAAGCCCAGAAATGTCAGTTTTGATTGGAGAAATTAGTACACCTACGACATCATGTGGGGAGTGGGAATTTGCAGCCCTTGGAAGCTAAGACTGAGGCAGTACAACACTGGCCTCAGCTCCAGTGGAAAACACAAGTTCAATCTTTTTGGGGGCTAGCAGGATACTACCAAAGGTTTGTCCCACACTTCAGCTAATTAGTGGCCCCTTTAACAAATTTGTGCGAGAAATGGAATCTGGTATGGATGCTCTGTACAGAGGAATGCTGATGGGCATTTGGGACAGTAACAGAGAGTTGTTCAACAGCACCAATATTGCAGAGAATGGATTTTGATGATTCGTTTGTGCTATGGACGGATGCCTCTGAAGCTGGGACTGAGGCTGCTTTGTTACAAGAAGGAGGGGAGGGGGCTTGAGTCCAGTAGCATATTGGAGCTGAAAATTCTTGCCACAGGAGAAGGTGCTGGATACCATTGAAAAAAGAGTGCTTTGCAATAGTGTGGGCAGTTGGGAAATTGCACCCCTATTTGTGGGGTTGTGTGTTCATGCTTCAGACAGACCATTCCCCCTTGTGCTGGCTAGACAAAGTAAAGAATACCAACCAGAAGCTACTCCAATGGAGTTTAGTGTTGCATGATTATGACTTCACCATCAAACACATCAAGGGATGCACATGTGAGGTTCATCCCACCCTTGGACGGATTCAGCTGTCTTAAAAGCAAATGGGTATTTCACCCAGTGCTTCTCCCTGAGGACTTTGGGCTTCTCCTCAGGAAAATGACTGTCAAAGCTGGCAGACAAAGCAGAGAGAGGCAAGCATATGCCTCTTTTCATCCGGCTCAAACTTTCCTCGCTCTGCTGTTTCCTTTAAGGTGCAGTAGCTGGGGTGCTGGGACGGAAGCCTGCCTTGCCACAGCACTAGTGGCTTCTTAAAAGCTCTGGCCTCCTCGCTGAGTCCAAGGTCATTCTCTTCTCCCTGGACCAGTTCAGCTCACGGAGAAATGGAAACATGTCTACCAAGTATGCTGGCCTCATTCACCAAACTGTCATCACAGAACAAATCTGCCAAGTCATATTTTCTCTCCAAAAGAGAACAGTGAATCTGCATCCTCACAGGAACACACTCTTGCTAGGATTATGTCCTGTTCCATGCCAAGCGTCAGCGTGGAACAGTAAGCAGGAATGATCAGCCCCATGTCTAGGCACAGCCTCTCAAACTTTAATTGCATCTTTCAGGACACACTCAACCCATCAGGGAGGCCCTTGGAAGCCAAAGCATCACAGTGAATGAAACAGTGCAGCCAAGGGGCATCGCCGCCTGCTGCTTCTATTATCTTTCTCGCAATGCCACGATTTCTCCCTGTCATATTTGCGGCGCCATCTGTTGTGATCCCTCTGCACTTAACCCAGTCCTTCTGAACTACACAGCCAGCGAGCACTCTATCCATCTGACACTGTGGTGACGGTCCCTAAGGTCAGGCAACAGAACAGGTCCTGCAGGAAGGCCTCTTTCCACACATTTCTCCCGCAAACTAGCAGTGTGGCAGCAATAGACACACTGGTGTTCTCACCAAGCTGGATGGCAAGTTCTCCAGCAGAATGGAGGCACGAGACTGGCTGGGTTTGCAAATCCTCGCCAACGGCAGAACTCCTGTGGTTGTGCTGGTTTCTCTGAGGGGAACGCTTTTCAGCTTCTCTGCAAACTTCTCACTGCACAGTGTGCTATACCCAGTGTGGCTGGGAGAAGGAATTGCTCAGCAACTGTGCATGGCAGTCTCTTGTTTGCAATGTGATAGACTGCTTGGTAGGAGGCCCGCTGTTCCCTGTCATTGAGAGTGGTGGATTTAAGAAGGACTTGTATGGAGGTCTTCAGTTTGCACATCCTTCATTGGAAATAGTCAAGCTGCTTATTGACCAGTTAAGGGTGTTTGGTCCCTAGGTGCCTTCTCAGCTTGGAACTATCGATCAATTTTATTGCAGTCTTAGAGCAGCGTGAGCCAACATGAGACAACGTAACAGGTTGAAAATTAAAACAAGTTACGTACTCTTCTGTCACCACTATTAAAATGATAGTAAAATGATTAAAAACAAGACAATAAGAAACAACACAATAATTAAAATAATTAGAATTTCAACATCCACATAATAATCGCAAACTGCCCAAATAGCCTGCAAGCTATGGGGTGATATATAAATGTAATGAGCAAATAAAGGTCACATATCTAAAACATATAAAGCCATAAACATGATGCAAAATAGTAATCCTATAACTGAGGATCACCTTCCCATAGTTGATAGCACAGGCACAAAAATGAGCTACCTCACAGTCTGGAGATTCCAGTCTGTAGTAAATATTTTAAATGAAATGCTTGAAACCTTCCTAGGAAAGAATAGAAGTAAGGAATTATCTTTGTGATTGAGATAAAAAGGAAAATGAAATATGTGAACTTCTTTTCCGTGCTTCCCATGTCACATGGGCATAGTCCATCTTGGACAAGGCTCTTGCTTTGTAAAAGTGCAGAAGCTAAAATGCTTAATCTCAATAGTGTGAAAGCTTTTCTATACCGAGGAATTAGCAAATCTGACATATCATTTGACATTCTGAATGCTCCCACATGATGCCAATAATTAGGATAGTGTTCAACCCATCCCAGATAATTTTGAATTTCACTTTCCTTAATACACCTTTAATCCAAAGGTGACCTCTTTGGATTTAGAATACCCCACCATCTGTATGGCATCAACTGAAAAGCCTAAGCGCTGTTATTTTACCACCAATGATCTTTCCCATATGGATTGAAATGTTTCAATGAAAACCAATGGGACAAGACCAACAGGACAAATATCAACTTTAGCCAAAAATTCATCTTCTATATCAGTATGTGTGCCCTTATAGAGATTTGCCCAGCCTTGTGCCATCAAATCCTATTTAGCATACAAGTGGAAATTCCTAATATTGCTCTTTAGAATGTTGTGCAGCTTTATAAGGGTGTAGTCCTTAATCACACAAATCTCTACAACCATAAAGCATCAATGAATTTTTTTTTCGCTGTAAAAACCTGTAAGGCTGCTGGAATATATTGGTCACTTTCGTATAAAAAGGACGGGCATGCCCTAGTGCTCCTACTGACATTTCCACTAGCGTACTTCAGAATGCAATATCTCTGTTATGTTTTGGCTTAATATATTTGTCCATTTTAGTTCCGTGAATCTCTTCTCAGCCTCTAGGTTTAGCATCTATGGGCAATTTGTATAATTCTCTGAATGGTCAAGTTTAAAGGGTTAAGCGTTGAGGTTAAAACTTAGTATAAATGATGATTCTCAAGCATTAACTCACACTGCATCTGGATATGGCATTTAACAAGTTGTACGAAGTGATAAAATAGTCAATTGTAGATGTTGTCCTTCCTGAAAAGAATGTAAATTAACAATTTCTGATACGTTCAGTACTCCCATTTAAAACTGCCGAGTCAGATTTATTTACCAGTTGCATTAGGCAGAGGCCAGCATAACTGCAACCCTTATCTTTTGACTGCCTGATTGATATAACGTGGGCCTCCTCTTGTTTGGGTTGATTTAGATGGAAATAAGAATACAGCATGGAATTTGTTTGCCCTGTTGGGCACTGAAATCTCCTACTGTTGTGGCATAGGATACAGAATACAAAATAGCTTGGAAATATTCTTCTAGTTTAAACCAAGTATTCTTAGTCTACTGTTTTAGACACATAGGGAATAGAGCTACATTAATTATCCATAAACTGATTGACCTGAAATGAATGTAAGATGGTAAAGTTTATATTTGCCTGATACTAGTCCAGGTCAACACAGCCATGCCTCCTTTTGGATGTCCCCCCAAGACTAGAGGATACACAAAGGAGCCATTTGAAACCAGGCCCGCCCTGGCCCAGATCTCTTAATGCTTGTTTATAGCAAGAGAGCACCGGTGGGTAGCGGTAGGAGCGAGTGGCGAGCAGCACTGTCTTGGGAAGTACGAGGGTTATCCTACTATAACATGCATTCTCTCTGAAAAATTTACTTCTGGACTTTTTTTCACACCAGGAAAAGATATTATTTGATATCTGGCTCTTTTTCCAAGTCATCTCTCCCAGTCTGAAGAGTGGGGGCAATTTCAGATTTCTTCCAAACTCATTGGCAATATGTGGGTCAGGTAAGCTGGGCCTACGAAACCTATCCAGAATTCTCTCAATCTCTCTGGTTAGCAGCCAGAGTCCCTCCCATTCTGAGCCCCTTCCCTAAGTGGGCATGTTCAAAGCAGAATTTTGGAGCTCCCATAGGAAAAAATGGTCAGGGAAGGGTGAATAAAATTTTAATAAAAACTGCAAACACCTCATGCTGCTATTAGAACAAAGCATGTATTAGCTTTTCCCCTGGCTTGACCCAACAAGCACTTTCCAAATGGAGAAATCAGCTCATAGATTTAACCCAGCAAAGCCTGCAGAGAATACTGACAATAGCAGTCAAACTGCTAGAGATCACCCATGAAACTTTAAACTTCTATAAATAACTTATATCTTACTGCTGGTACATCCTAATCGTCACAGGCTGCCCACAACCAACTTCACTTATACAGCCAAGTTTCAGCCCAATGTGTTCAGCCATTTTATGAATATAAGCTGTAGAACATCCCACAGCTCCCAACCCCCACATCTCATCCCAATGCCAGAATGCAATTCAGGCAACTCACCCTGACATAGGGTCAAACTATGGCTTCATAATATCTTAGGGACTTAACATCCATTCTGCCCCCCTTTAATTTATTTTTTAATACAGAAGAAAAAAACATAAATACAACACATCACAACAATATTAATATAACATACAAAAGCTCAATAATTAAAAAAGTAAATGATAAATTGCCCCCACCACCCCAGAGGCCAATAGTACCTCCACTTAATTCACATATTATAACAATTAATGATATATAATATACTTCAATTATATCCATATCCCCTCCAAAAATTCATATAATCTTGACTAGGTTTACAACCTTTGCCTTCTATCAGTACTGCTGTCAGATGTTCTCCCCGCTGCTTCGGGCTTCCAAGGGGGTGGGGGGAAGAGGAGCCTTCCCTGTGCAGACCCCAGACATCCATTCCACCCTCCCCAATCATCTATACCCTGTTATTCTATACTCAAATGTCTATTTCAGTAATAATTTCAACACTAACAAATACAATATATGCTATATCGAATACATATAGATCTTCTTATCTTTTCATCCTTCTTCTAAGTATCCTCCTCTTCTGGATCTCCTTTCTGCCTGTATGGAGATGATGAGCCTCCTGTTGCTATGCCCAGCTTCTCCTCCTCCCTGTCTCTTCTCTCCTTCACTGTCTTCCTTCTTGAAAATGCAGACATGTCCTTTAACTTTTGCATTTGTGCTGCGTATTCATCATCAAGAATAATTCCAAGTGTCTTCAGTAATTCCAATGCTTCCTCCTTTGTATCAACTCTATAGTATTTTCCATTATATGCAAACCTCATAAAAATCAGGAACCTCCAACTATATTTTATGGAACTCTTTCGTAATATTTGGCAGACGTGGGACATATCTCTTCTCCATGCAAAGTCTCATTATATAGATCAGGAAAGACTTGAATCTGATGACCTTCTAGCATAATTGGTGTCATGTTCCATAATTTCCGCATCAGTTGTTCTTTTTTTGCATATGGCCAAAATCTGACCACAATATCTCTCGGTATTTTTCTTCCCGGTCTTCTTGGGCCAACTCTAGGTATTGCATCAATATCATATCTTGTAAAGGAAACATCTGGAAGAACAGATTTAGCCCAATCCAATATTAGTTGGATCAGTTTATCTTCATTCACTTTCGCATCCTCTGGATATCCTTTAAGGTATAAGTTTGATCTTCGTTGTCTGTCTCAGATCTCAATCATGCTTTTAGAGACCTGGTCTATCTTGGTCATCTGTTTTGTTTTTTTTAAACTCTTTATCTTATTCTCTCACCTGAGCTTTCACTTCTGTAATTATTTGGAGATTTTGTTTCGCTAATTCTTTTATTCTTCCACCCATATCATGTATTTTAATATCCAACTTCTTCAGGTCACTCTTCACCTTTCACATCATCAAATCCTGAATCCATTTTTGTCTTTATTTCTCTTATTTCTTGTAGAAGTATAACAGAATTGTCCAATTGTGTTGATGAAGTCATTGATTTTTCTGGTAATGTTTTCTTTTTTCCATTCATCTCTACTCTTTTCAACAGCAAATCTGATGGATGAGGTTTATAAAAAGAGTCTTGCTTTACTCTGGATCTTTGCCAAACTGTCTTGGGCTCCTGCCTAACATTGTCTGCACTTTTACTACATTTAGGCATACAGTCTGCATTTATTATTTCCAATTTAGAGGAGGGAACTCTTGAATTTAGTGCTCTTATTTGCAGAGCACAATTGTGACTGAACTTTCAAACAATATATGAATCACTAGTTGCAATTTGACAGAGGGAGATCACGTATTACTGTTTGCAAATAGAGTCTTTATGTAGTTTCCTTTGTTTCACTTTTGTTTTTCGGTACTTCTCGTAATAAAGATAAGATAGCACAAAAAAGTTAATCCTCGGATATTAATTAATGTTGATATACATTCCTTACAGCTCTGTCCAAATACTTTCTCTTTCGGTGCTTTTGGCACTTTTTCAGCCTTCCAAATTTCATGCATTTGTCCAGTGTTTCTTGATCTTTATTTGAGTATATTTTTAATCATGTTTTAATCGATGATCAGGAGGAGTAGGATTTTTAGCATCCGAAGTCCATCCAGGCTAGCTCTGCTCCTCTTAACATCCGTTCTCAAGATGATTACATGCACCATCTTGTCCCTTTAACTATTATACAGGAAGCAGCATCCTTCACCACCACAGGACAAGTTTCACATGCAAAAATTCATTCTTCTGCCTAGCCATTAAGATGATAGAATCTGTCTTCTTTTTCATTTGTTTTGCCAATATTAAAGTCAGATTTACCATGTAGGTTTAAATCTGGTTTTAATTGGGGGTGTCCACTAGGAAAGTTTGAATATATACATATTCCTCTGGATTCAAGCAGTGTGTTGAAGGTTTTCCAAACAGTAAGAGATTTGCTGGCATTAATCAATCAAGACAAACCTAATTTTCTTTCAAATGTCCTCAAAATATCATTTGTGTTGGGATACTATAGCATTTATTGTAATCAGCTAATTAGGCAATTAATCAGTTAAAACAAGAGAGCTAATTGGATTTAAAACCTGTAATACGCAGATCACAAATGTTTCTCTAATTAAAGAAATAGTTTCAAATGACATCCACAGTTGTACAACTGTCTCCCACAACTGCTTCATAGACACCAAGCATCTGCTTGTTTCCCAAAGGTTATGAGCACTGTTGTTTGGGGAACAGGATGTAGCAGTGCAGTCGTGCCTCAAGCAGTCCCTCCAGTAAAGGCTTTCAAGCAACAGATCAGCCCTGCCCAAGCATGGCTGGAAGGAGGATGGTTGGTTGCGTGAGGATGCCTTCGCCGGCTCCATTCCTGCCATGGCGGTGCCATCTGCTGCCTTCACTGCCTCCCATGGCTGAGAGCAAAGTCTGGGAGATCTCTCTGCTCTGTGTGTTTGGAACCATGCCCAGTCAGGGTTCTTGGTCAGGCTTAGGGCAAACTCCCCACAGCAAACCTTTGTTTTCCAGCACACAGGGGGCCCTTGGCATGTCCTCACCCTCATCTCCTGAGGGCTAGAACACCTGCAGATAAGATTTAAAATGTACGGAAAGGTGCAGCTGGCTAGTTTCTCACCATAAAACAGTCCAGCAACTTCCTTGCTACCATAATTTATAGACATAACTGTTTTCAAAACAGAGAGGATCAAACATTGTGGTGCTCTCTCACTTTTCTAAGAGAAGTTGCAAGGCTGCAGTGCTTGCCCACTCTGCTTGCCACTGGCAGGAAAAATCATTGAAGTTTTAGGACATTTTCTAACATTTGGGTTAATTCACAAATCTACAGGTTGAGCAGAGGTGGAGGCAGCAGCCAAATATACAGATCTGTGTTGGATATCTGGGGGTGTCCCCTTCCACCCTTCAGCTCCTTCTGGCTCTCCTCCAAGTCCTTTTATCATTTTCTACTTGGAGCTACTCCACCCTGGCTTGGGAAATGGAGGGACAAGCAGGACGTATCTCCAACCACCTCCTCTTGGGCTATTTACCCTAACAGAAGATGTGTGAGCAGCTTAGCTGATGACTCTAGGAGGACCCTTGGATTCTATTAGCCCTTTCCTGTCCACTCGCTCGATCTTACAGCAAAATATTGTCTCTTTTTTCACAGCTCCAAAAGAGATCAGAACCATGTACAGCTTCCCACAGGCAGGGTGAACTGATCCTGCCCATCTTGGGTTACTTTTCTAGGCTATTTGTTTGCACAAAGGATCCTTCAGTTGTGAGAGTCCCCAGGAGCAGCTTCTGTGATGGCAGAGCTCAGATGTGGACTCAGGGCTACCAAACCAGATATGGCCAGTACCGTTCTGGAGGAAGCAGCCCTGCTCAGTCCCATTGCCCAGGGAAGAGCCATCTTGCATGCCTGAGGCCCCACTGCTGCATTAATTCCTTAAGAAAAACAACATGATGAATCCCACATGTGCAAAAACCCAGCTAATTGCCTGTCTGGCAGAAGCATCCTTCACCGTTCACCTCTGTTTTACCCCTTCTGTCACCCTGAAAAGGTACCAAGTGCTCATTTCCAAAATTTCATAACCATTGCCTAAAACCCTGCCTTTGTGAAGCAGTGTCTCGGGGCCTTTCTCTGTGCAGATTGCCGGCTTGGCCTTGCATCCTGGCTGTAATGGAGTGAGAGCAGAGGGGGAGCATGGGCATTCCCCCAGCCTTGTTCAAAGGCCAGCCATGTGAGGGCTTCTTCTCCCTCCGCTGTTATAACCACCAGCCACTTCAGCAGGCTGCACAGAGGGAAATGAGAGGGGAAGCAGGACCATTCTGCTAGGCCTGCTGGAAGACTACTTAATATTTTTTTCTCTTCCCTCCCCATCCTCTTTTCCTTATGTGTTGACTTGTTTTACTGATTGCATGAAAGCCAATCCAGAAGCCTTTTTGGTGGAGGAGTGAAATAAACATACTTTAAACAAACAAAACCCAAACTGTGACAGGGCCTTAGAGTCTACTGACCTTTTCGGCTATATAGAACTGTCACAGCACTTACCTTTTTAATGCTCTGCTATGTTTAATTTGCTACTCTAAGCTAACTCACCCTGAAACTAAGCAAACCTTCCTGTATATTTGCACCATTTTCGGCCAACCAGATAAAGGGCCAGCAAATGGGAGGGAAGGCTGGAGGGCACGAATCCACACAGGTAAAAGGTTTGGCCTTCTCTCCTCCATGCCTCCTTTCCCCCTCTCTCAGGAACAAGTCTGCTCTCAGAGAGGCAAAAATGCAGTTCTTTTGCACTGGTTGCAAGAGCAACAAGATGGGGAGGAGATTTTTTTTAAAAAAATAAACCTTCCCATAGCATTGTTTCCCTAGTTTAAATTTCCCTCACAGCCAAAGTTTATTTGCTGTGCGGGGAAGACTTACAAATATCCATGCAATGCTTGTAGGTTTTTGCCCACAAGGAAACTGGGGCATTTTTAACCTGGAAAATCTGTTACGTGGAGAAAGGGTTACTATTTCCACAGCAACATCATCCCACTTTAATTCAAATGCTGCCCTCACAGTTGCTTTTTTTTTTTTCTTCCTCTCTCTCTTGAAAGCTATAATAGAAATCTCTTGCAACATATATTGGCAGTCTGACAAGTCTGTTTGTAGTTACGCTCACTAGACATGGGTCTCAAGTTAACCCAATCTATGTGACGTTTTCCTCTAGGTCTGCTAAAGATGATATGGCACCCCATGTCTGGTTCTAGAACTGATTTCAGTGGTACTCGGAAAGGCCTAAACACAGGTGCACTTATGTGCTACCAGAAAGGTGAGGCCATTTTCTGTGACAATCTGAATGTGTGGCAGTTCCAGATTCCTCAATAAGAATTTTGCACTAGAAACATAGTAGTAATTCAAGCCTTGTGCTGACTCCTGGAAGAGACCACAGGTGATGAAAAAGGTTGTTAGGATGGTCATGAAGGCACTGGTTTGCATAAGCTATTATATATGTGTAGATGCAAATTTAGAATTTACTGTGCTACTTTCAATAGAAATATAGGACATATCAGCTCTGTGTGGAATACTGATCAAACGACCCATGTGCCTTGCTCATATCTACAGACCAGCTGTGGATAGGCAATTTCCGAGGGACCACGCTTCTTGCTGATGGTTCTATATGGATTTGGACCAGATGATGCTTCACAGAATTACAGATGTGGAAGGGCCTGTGGAAGCTATTCTATTCAGTCCCCTGGTCAGTGCAGAAATCCGGCTTGAAGCATATCTGCAGATGGCTGCCCAGTCTGCCCAGCAATGAAATGTCTTCCACCCTGCCTCCCGAGGACAGTCCTGTGGCAGCCCTTGAAAGAGAGGGCTGCCCTTTGTAAAAGAGGACACATGGCCACTGTTGCCCAGCTGCAGGTAAGGAAGAAGGTGGCTTTTGTTAAGACTTCACCAGACTGGCTTTTAGAACCCTGTCCATAGTATACTTGCAAATGAACAAGACTTTCCTTTGGAGTCGAACTTAGCCGAAGAATCCATAACAAGCATCAATAATACTTTCCATTTTGTTGTAACCCAGAGGTCTTCACTTTGCTGTGGCTATTTACTTCCAGTTCCAAATCTAATATGTCTCATCTGTGTACATTTCTCCAAGAATTATTTGTATAAGCAGCAAGGAAAAACTAATTAAAATATAAAACATAGCTAAAAATCATATTCTCATCTTTAGCACAGCTCTATAACTCAGCATGAAGAACAATAAGATTACAGTTCTGGGACTGTGTCCAAAATGAGCAACATTTGTACTGTCTTGCATTCTTGTTTCTAATCCTTTCCAAGATGGTAGAATGATAAGTCCTATCAGCTTATTTGTCAGGCTGATAAATATATAGAGTTGCTGAGTGCCTTTTCTGTACTGTGAATTATTTTCTGTTATGCAGGGTATGTTTGTTTGTGTAGAACCTATTCTGTCTAATCAATTCAGCTTTTTCCCATTAAGTCAATAAGCAGGTAATTGTCAACATGACTCCTTCCCTTTGCTTTTAAGACAATATTTTCTGTTTATACCTTGGTTTTGAGCTGGGGTGGTTGTACAGAGGAGGAAGGAAAGCATAATGGCACCCATCATGGTTTGCTAATTGTGAAGAGAAGAAGGAATGAGAGTGAGTGCAGATGTGAACGTAAAACAATGCTTGCAAAGTAGAGCAAAGGATTAGTGACATATACAACACTGTTCAATAAACAGTGCACACGTTGCAAAGAGAATCTTGCACATTCTGGTGATGGGAGCTGATAGTCACCATCCAAGAACATTTATTTACACTTACCTCTGCTCTAGGTATGCTCTGGTAAGGGCTCAGCAAACAGGCAGACCTATGATAAATGGACCACCTGAAAAATGTGCTGGCCATGTGCAGGCAAGAAGGCTGTGAGATGTCATTTTACATTTCCCACCATGCTCAGATGTAGCTTTGCTTCTGGGCATTGTGAACACCTAAGGTGACAGCTTGCAGCCATCCTCCACTGACAGCTGGTGTGTATCTGAACAGCATAAAAGGAAACCCACCATGTTGAGGGCTCCCTCAGACCTTGAGCCAGCCCTGTCTTGGCCTGGCACCCAGAATTTCCACCAGGGCCTGCCTTGCCCAAAGATCCCTCCTATACAGTATACCCCGTGAAGTCTCAGTTCAGCATTCACGGATTCAGTCTTTCGCGGGATTTTTCTCCAAGCGAGTCCAAGCCAATCTCCTTGCGAGTAAGCCAGTGCCTCGCCATGCAGAGGCTTACTCGCAAGGAGATCAATTCCTCTGAGTTTGGACTCACTCGGAGAAAACGATCTCTGTAAGCGCTTGCCCCTGCCCGGCCACGCGTGCACGCCCGCCCCCCAGCCTGGCCCAGCCCACACCTCCCGTCCGCACCACCTTGGCAGCCGGCACCAAATTCATGGTTTTTCACAATTTGCAGGTGCTTTAGGAACGTAACCCCCCGCGAATTTCAGGGGACTACTGCATATGGAGAGAGAGGTCCCTCGGTAGCAGTGAACAGGTAGCAGTGAACAGGGAGAGCTTGTGGGTTTGGCTAGCAGACTTTTATGAACCACCTCACTTGGGCCTGCACTTGTAGATGAATGGGCTTCTTTAGGATGACTGTCACCCATGTTGAAATCAAAGTGTCAAACGAATTAAAGTTGATAGCCCCTGAATTGATTTCCATTGTTAGCATGTGACCAGGAATATTACAAGATACCTATTTTCCTCAGGAAAGTGAAGAGTTGTATATTTATTCCAGTGTGACGAGTTTGTGCATAGCATTAGGCGTCGGCCTGAAACTGTCTATCATTAAGGCCCGTTCATAGCACATTCCATTCTTCCTATCAGCATGATGCCCAATTACTTGGGAAAGGGTGAAAGACTATTCCCCACATCCACACATGACAGATATAACCTTTAAGTCCTAGCAAAATGCCAAGCCATAAGGGGACATAAATATTCTGAACATATTTGTGTTTTTCCATTGTGCAGTTTCAATTCTTATGCAAATGTGTTCTTTTAAGTATTTTGTTATGCCCAATCCTAATACAAGTTTGCAGGGAAGTAAGCCCCACTGAATTCAATAGGAACTACTCCCAAGTAAATTCTATCCATGACTGCAACGCCAGACTTCTGTAGCAGAAAAAGGGAAATGTGCACAGTA
This sequence comes from Varanus komodoensis, assembly GCF_004798865.1. Classification (NCBI taxonomy): domain Eukaryota; kingdom Metazoa; phylum Chordata; class Lepidosauria; order Squamata; family Varanidae; genus Varanus; species Varanus komodoensis. Next base: position 10,740,383 of record NW_025335627.1, read on the forward strand.
GGAGCATTTTAAAAGTGTTTACCACGGCCCTTCACCTGGATGAACAACTGACATGTCACTTTTAAAAACCAGGTTGCCTGTCTACTAAGTGATAAAAACTCACCCGAAAAAACTCAAGCATCAAAAACACTGTTGCTCAGCCCATACTATGGGCATCCCAGTTTGCATATAATACCTTCTGAATGCCTGTCTGGTTTGGACCACAGAGCTGTTGGTTTGAAAAACAACCTGGCCACTATTATTGATGCTTTGAGAACTTCTAGATTACTGTAACACAGCGGTAGGAACACAGTGCCTGTGGGAATAACTGCATGGACACCTCCCATGCATATGCAAATTGCCCTGATCATGCCTGTAATTTCTAAATTTCTTCCTTTTCATTTCAGGGGACTTTCAGTTTGCAGCAGGAGCCTCAAATGCTGGGTTCCACTTGTCTGCCATCTTTATTCCCCAGAATGCCTCTGGACCACACATGCTTCCAGAAACTCTCTGGGAGGGTAGAGACATCTCTTCACTTCTGTAAATGCTCTAACCTGCTAAGGTGTTGGCAAAGAACCTGGTCTTTGTCTATCAGCCAGATGAGCCCCAAGCCACGGTGCTTCTGCACAACAGCAAGTGGCATCTAGTTGCAATCCTTCAGTAATATTACCAACAAATACAAATCATGGGCACACTGAGCTTTATTATACTATAAGCTGAAGTATAAATATACAATGCAAGCTTGATTTGGGTCTCTTAATATTAGTCCCCTGGGTCAATTCCATGGAGCTGAATGATGGGAGATACAGTAGAGGATCGTCTTCATAAACAGCCCTCAATATCTGGAATTTGCTGCCACAAGATGTAATGAAGGCCACCAATTTAAAAGGGATTAGGCAGATTCATAGTGGATGAGCCTACTAGTTATCAGAATGGCTGCAGCATGGCATCAGGAGTAGCATGGCTCTGGATACCAGCTGCTGGAAAGGAAAAAGTATTTCCCTTAGGCAGCTGGTTCTAAGGTGGCTGTGTACCCTCTTTCACGTGGGACAGCTCTCTGTTTCAAGGGCTGCCAGAAGACTGTCATCTATTCCGAAGGCACCTTCTCTCTGAAGATCTGCCCAATCTTTGCCTGGTATCAAGAACCAGAAGGTAGAGCCAGGCCTTGAACAGCCCACCTGCTGCTACACCTGGTCAGCCAACTGCTCAGGCAAGACCAGTCTTCCCCTCTATGGGGAAACACAGTGTTGCTATTTATACATTTGTATCTATACATATACATCACCATATGTAAATCCCACAGAAATCAGTATTCCCTTGTTCTTCCTTTTGGCAATCCATAAATACTACCCAACTGGCCACCATGCCAAAAGGCATTTGGTCTAAATCAGGATGGCTCTTATGGTATTAGAGAAGGGGGAATTTTAATCTTGAGAGTAGGGAAGTGTAGTTACAAACAAAATTTCAGGCCAGCATTTTCTGAATTTATTCTGCTGTCATCAGTTTGAACTTAGTCAACTTCTCTTCCATGCTTAGAAGAGAATGGAAGGACACCAATTTGCAAAATAGCAGTGGGTCCTCTTTATTCTTTGTTCTGTGATGAGAGATTGGCTTGACTTGGGATATGGTCATGGTAAATATATGTCTGTGAGAACAAATGAAGTCATGGGAGTAGGGAAATTACTTGTTTTGCACAAGCCTTTGCCACTGCACTTCTCCAGTTAGTCTCTTTTTTTTCTCACTGGCTTGCTTAAAGTGACATCTGACACAATCTACCTATGATTGCCCTGTTACCGAGAGTTACAGTCCTGGAGCTCTCTGACCCAAGATGAAAACAAACAGAATAATAATCACTTGCCATAACCACCATCCCTCCAAGGATAAATCTCCCTTCCCTAGCCTTTTTCGCAACCCAAAATTTAGTGGTTCTCCCAGAAGGATGGGTATGTGGACCCCACTTTCCCTTGTAACATCAAGTAGGGGGCTCAGGCTTTAAGTTCTAAAGTACAAAATCTTGCCCACACTTAAGGTGTAATCGTATGCTTAAGGTGTAATCGTATGCAGATTTTTAGGTGTCATTTTAGAAAGAAAAAAAGAAGGCTAGAAGGCCCACATGGTAGGAACAGTAGGGTTTTAGGTACGTAGCCAATCTAGCCATTACATGGCAACACATGTCAGTCCCTTCCAACCCGGCTTCCTTCCTTCTCCTCTTTCATGTTATTTAAATGGAAAACAGCAGTGCTGGCCTGGGGTCTGAGCACTGGAACAGGTGGCTTCAGAGACACTCCACTTCAGTGCTTCTATCAAAGATGCCGTAAGTCAGCTTGTATCTTAAATAAAAGCAGGGGCACCTAGTAAAAGTTGAATCTCTTTTTCTGTTCATTTTCCTGGCACTCCCCCCCCCCTTTGAGCAGGCTCCTTGTCTTATTTCACTTTCAAATGCCTTGGGATATTTTCTTCGTGCAGAACATATGGAGTACTATATAAATCCAAGTTGTTGCTGATTTTACTTAAAAGCCATTTTATTATTTTTGCTTTTTGGCTGCTGCCTGTTTACTCTTTCCCAAAACATCTCTAGTTTTGCAGCAGATGTCGCCTGCTCACAGCAATTTTGCTTTTCTTTCGTTCCTGCTTAATCTTCTTCAGTATCTGCAATTTTGCCCTGCAGTTCAGGATCTGTGATTTTGGTAACAAAGAACAGGATGCTACAAAAGACAAAAATACACAAACTATATGGCACAGAAAATAACTGAGTAACTTGCACTAAGCCCTTAAAAGGTGGGTAAGTAGCATGATGGTTCAAGCCACTATTGCATGGAGGGTAGCAGTGGGCAAATCAGTTAAATTTACTCAAATTTCCTATGCTTGGTTTGTTCCTGATTTTGCATTGGATTGGGAATGGCTGTATGAATGTGTTCTTGTTTGTACTTTTTACAATTTCACAGTTTTTGTATACATTTTCCAAATGCACACATTCTTTTGTGCCCTTTTGAAAGTGTAGGTGCACCCCCCCACACACACACACACCCTTGAATAAAGCATTTGGCCACATATTTGCAAATATACATTTCATATATACTGACATATATAAGGTGGCTCACATATAAGATGAGATTAATATTTTGAGCTTTTTTTCTGATGCTTGTCATGTGTCGGGCATATTCATGTGACCCCCCCCCCAATGTTTGCTTCACTATTTTTGGTTTCAAGGGTTGTCTTATATGCCAGTATATACAATATTTTTGTGCACAATTTTGGAAAGTTTTGGTATGCTTTTCTTGCTGTTGTGAACGGCATCACAGACTTGGTGGCAAGCCATTTTCTAATTCATTCATGTTTCGGGTAGGAATGTACACATTTGGAAAGTTCAGCACTGAAATGCAGGGCAAATAAATTGCCCATTCATTCCTAATTAAGGGCAGGGCAGCCCAAAACATGTCACAGGGTTGCCTGTGCCAGAACCAGCATGGTGTACAAGGCAAAGGGGCCTTTCACCTCCATCTCATAGGATTTGTCACATGGCAGATTGAAAGCAAAGCCAAAATCCTCTCCAGTTTTTCCCAACCTCATGAAAGTCTGGGAAATACAACATACCACTTCTGTGTGAACAACAGCATTTAACATATTTATGCATTTATTTCTAAGAAAGCTATAAATTCAAGACTGAGTGTCAAATCAAATATAATGTGGGAGACGCGTGAGCTCGCTTGCCCCAACTTGGTGTTCTTCAAGGGCGTTGGAAAACATCTCCCAGTATCTACAGCCCACGTGGCCATTGGCCGGTGCATCTGCAGCTGAACGCCACTGGACTGCAGGAGCCCAACTCATCTGGCGAGCACCAGGTTAGAAGCAGAAAGCCTGAGCGGTCTTCCAGGGTCACTTCTTAGTCTGAAGCGCAGCTGCCTTTGATCAGCCTGCCAGTTTATCTCCATGGACCATGTTCAAAAAAGGCACTCACCTGACTGCTTTTCTCCTCAAACATAAAAAGGTACATGAAAGGGCAGACCCCACAGCTTGCATTGCCCTCTGGGATAGAAAGCAACTAGATGTTTATCAGTAAAGAGAAAATATTAACAACTCAGCTGCCACTGCTCTGATCAAATCAACACACACACCACAGACATTTACTATTATTACTACTATTATTTATTAGATTTATACCCCACTTTTTTCTTACAAACTCAAAGTGGCTAGCGTCATTCTCTTCAGCCTGCTCTGAATCGTATCCCCTGTCGTGCCCGACAGCGTGACAGAGACGTCTACTCATGAGGAAGAGGCAGGAGCTAACAGTGAGAATCGGGCATTGGAACAAGGGGACTTATATTTAAGGCCCAGTGCCCAGATGGCCCCTCTGCAGCCTGGCTCTGAGACTGCTGAGCAAGGAGCCTCTCTACAGCCTGATCCCGTAGCCTCTGAGGGAACAGCCTCCCTGAAAACTGATGGGGAGGCGTCTGGAAAAGCAACTTCCTCTTATTCCAGCTCTGAGCTGCCTGAACAAGTCGCCCCCCGGCTCCTGACTCTGAAACTGCTGAGCAGAGTTCAGGAGAACAAGGGGATTTAACGGGAGGTTTGGCGAATGCTAAAGTCAGGAGATCTTTAAGACGACAAACACAATTACGATGACAGGACAGAGGTCTGTCCCACCCACGAGCAGAAAGACGAGACAGGAAGGTCTGATACCACGTGGTCTCCTGAGGTAGCTCAGAGAAGAAGCAGCAACTGAACTGCAAGGGGCTAGTTATTAGAGCTTATCAGTCACATCGTAAATCTTGTAGTGAATAGCAATAAAAGCATTTAGTTTCAGTGCCGGCTGCTGTGTGAGTTATTGGAGACGTGAGTTACGACCTCACGACATCCCCAGAACAACAATCCTGTGAGGTAGGCTGGGTTGAGAGTCTGTGACTCACCAGTTGGTTCCATGGTTGAATGGAGACTAGAACCCAGATCACCTAAGTCCCAGTCCTGTGCTTTAACCACTTCACCACACTGGCTCAGACATGGCCCCGCAACTGCATTTCAGTCTCAAAAAAGTGGGAAAATTGCTCCCACCACAGATTTAGTTTGGTTAAGTTAGTGTGCAAAGACATTCCCAAGGTCAGAAAACAGCCACACTGATTAGTCCTTTGCCATCTCAAAAACACTGATTTCCAATCTGTCTCCCATTCAGTGATACTACATACAGCTTTACTCCTGTTATACACCCACCTCTCTCTATGAGAGTCTCCTCACAAAAGTGACTGGATGCCCATGACATGATAACCATTATGAGTAGCAACAGGAGGTCGTTTTGTTGCACCACCCAGGCCACTTGCTTTGGATGGCTTGAGGAAAGTAAGTTAGCCTGACAACCCCTGGTTTATGCTAGGAGTTGTTGGGTGGATGGTTGTATTGTCATCCACGTCATAGGTCCAGGGAAGTGGTAAGAGGAGAAAAAGCCCTTGCCACTCTTGCAGAGCTTGGCCAGGCCACGGTACGTGACAGCTACCCATCAGTGCCCAAGTGGCAGCCACCACCTGCTCAATGTCTTGATGAGCATGAGCCTTATTTTGCTTGCCTCCAAAGTGCAAGGACTGTCAGTGGTTTCCCTCCCCTTTTTATGTCTTTAATGCATGCAAATACTTCCACATTTAAAAAAGCACATTTTAGCCAGACTTGTACAAGTCCAGAGATGCAAACTTCTGCAGGAAGCCTCATCCTGGCAATGTGCTGGGCCAAGTCTGCTGCTAAAGTGTTTCGTTTTACTTCACTTTCCCCTGACAGCTTCAATAGTCAAACCATCAAGGGAAAGCAAAGCCTTGAGTGGTCTTTAATCACAAAAGGGTGAGTAAAGATTTTTCTACCCTTGTCCAAGACTCTAGGTGTCCAGAAAGATGGGAAAGTGTACACTCCTTTGAGGGGAGCACAGAGGTTTGACAAGTGCTGAAGCTTAGGCTTTGTTTTAAAATGGGAATTTTGACAAGACTAAGCTAGAATTTAAAAAAAAAGTACTGTAACAATTCTTTACTAGCATACATTGTTTTGGCTTTCAGAAACTCTCTTCATTAGACTGTAAAGTGCCACAGAACCGTGGTTCTTTTCTTACAGCAGACTCAGGCAGGGCTGAGGAACACATGGTCCGCCAGATGTTCTTAGGCTGCAGTTTCCACCAGCCCTCATCAGTGGCTAATGGGAGCTGCAGCCAGGACTGGCCAGTCAGGGCAGACTTTGTGAAAAGAGAGGGTAAGGTAAAGATTCACTGCAAGAGGTATCCATCCAGTTAATGAGCCTGCTAATTGTGGGTTGAATTTGTTTGTTTGATTGATTTATAAAACCGCATCCAATAGTCTAACCAGGACTTTCTGGTTGGTGTGCATCCATTGAGTTCTGCCCATGCCAGCATTTGATTCCAAAAGGGACCTCCTTCCTCCTCCCCGCCCACCAAATGGAATTGGGTTTGCTCCCAGGGTGATTCAGGATGCTTGTGGGAAAGCTGGACATAACTAATTGGTCAGCACTGTTGAGTGGAGTAGGACAAATGGACCAAGCTGGTCATAATCACCCTTCCCCTTCTGATCCTCCCTGTTCCCTCCTATCTCTCCCCAAATCAGAGGTGGTCTGGTTCTCACCAGCCTCTTGCTGTATCTTGAAGCTCTTTGGCTTTGAAATTCTGGGTAAGCCTTCTAACCCCACTTTCTCTTCCAGTTCAGGCCCAGAGCCACCTTGGAATGCTGTCACTGGGGAGAATGGTATCGTTCAGCCCAGTCCCTACACCGGGGACTGAGCACTTGATGTTTAAAAGCAGCAAAACAGAGGCTGGCTGAGATGACAAGTGACTCTTGAACTTCCCGAGACAAGCAACCACGCACCCCCCCCCCCCCCCCCCCCCCCCCCCCTAATTGGCATTTTGTTCCATGTTTTGTGCTTACACACATCACAAAAATCACCCTTGGTAAGCCCCTGCCCCAGGCCAGTTGAAGGCCAACTTCATTAAACTGTGGGCAGGTGCTGTAAAACCTGGGCACTGAGACTGTATTTCTCGAGGAGCAGCTCTGGGCCTGCAGCTGAGCCGGCCAGCCGTTGTGTTATTTCATTTTCAATAATGAAAATGTAGTGTCATGTGGCTTTATGACCAGGAACCCTAGTGGACTTGACAGGGCCCTTTATCAATATATTATTATGTTCACTGTTACTAGGTACTGCTGATGATGTATGGCTCTTTCCGCATCCCCATTTCAAACTCTGCAGTGCACACATATTGCAGTTAGAGCGCTACTGGGAGCTCCGTTCGGGAAAGAAACAGCTGGGGAGTCAGCGTGCCGAAGTAGTTAAAGCCAGCAAATTGCAGTAAGGAGCGTTTGGAAGGTAGGGAGGAAAGAGGGAAAGAAAAAAGGAAGACAACGCTTGGCTTGTTGGTTTTATACTGACACGTTAAAATGATCCCAAGCTTTTGTCACGACAGCAGCAGAGCTCACCATGTTTCTACAAGCTTGGGCCTATACGGAAGATTTGCTTTCAGACAACTGGAGGAAGCCATTGATTTCACTAAATGCAACTCGATATCTGTCTGTTGCCAGTGGTGACAAATGGTGACAGTGTGAATCAGCCTTTCTGAGGCCACGTCAGCCATGGCGAGCACTGGGGTCCCAAGTGCCTCCCTCCCTCCCACACTCAAGTCAGTGCTGAGCAAATTGACACTCCTTGCCCCTTACAAGCCACCCCCCAAAAACACATGACCTCATGATGTCAGGACATGTCCAGGGCACCATCGCTGGAGCCTTGCAGTAAACGCTTGTGCTTAGCATTTATCGCTGTGTTTAAATTCAGCCCCTTCCATTTAGCTACAGACATTTTCATAGCACAGGCCAGTGTGGTGCAGCGGGTAGAAGTGTGGGGCTGGGACTCAGGCAACCTGGGTTCCAGTCCCTGCTCAGCCATCGAGGCAGCTGGGTGACCTTGGGCCAGTCACAGACTCAGCCCAAACTACCTCACAGGGTTGTTGTTGTGAGGGTAAGACCGAGAACAGGAGGAAAATCATGTAAACGGCACCGAGTTCCTTGAAAGGAAAAAAGGAGGAATACAAATGTAATACATAAATAAAATAATTGTATGTGCTAAAAGTTCCTTTGCATCTGCACAACTACAGACGGGCGCAGCATCTTTGTTCTCTGTTAAATCTTGTCACCCTAGGCATGGGCTTACATCCTAGGTTCTCAGCTTGTTGGCCAGGACTCCAGGAGAAGGTCGCATGGCACTTACATAGGATTTGCAAGCTCTGGGTCTCTGGGCGTGATGAAGTATCTGTACCTCTCTGAGGAGTGACTCTGCAGGAAGCACACAGAAGAGAAGAGAGCTGATCTCCTTTCCCTCGATGTCTCACTGGTCTTGCCCATCAGGCAACAAGAGGGACAGAGGCAAAGGGGAGGCCGTTAGAATAGCCCTTTCTAGCCTCTCATGCATGTTCACTCTTCCAGAGTGATGAAACTGGATATATTTACGAGAACCTAGTCTGAATTATGTTAGTGCCTCAGGTTTTGGATGGCCTTGTTTGTTACTTCAGTTGTGGAACATATTGCTAGCTTTTAGACTTTCTCTCCCCTACCACCCTGTCACCTTTTCATGCTTCACCTCTGCTTCCTCATTCCTAGTGTTTTAGAACAGCAACAATAAAATGGTTTACCAAAGACAACGAGAACTATGGGCAATTTTGCATTTCAAATTGACCTAAATCATAGCTCCATCATGATGACAGGAATAAAATGGAGTTTGCTATTGTTCTCCTGATGCCATCGGCAGCTGCTGCTCACCGAATGTTCATTGTTGGCAGTGGGGGGGTGGGGTGGCCAACGAGGACTTTTGCTGTAGCTGCACCACAGCCCTCAGACCTGGGCTGGTGAGTAGCACACACCTGGCCACCACCGAGACCTTGCCAGAGAGCCTACAGACCCAGCTCTAACTGAAAGCCTGTATCAGAAATGGAGGATCTTCTTCCTTCGGAGACTTAGCTCTCAGCTGGGCCCTGAGTCACATGGTCTTCTCCCTTCTTCCCATGTAATTATAATTACGTAGTCACATACATTGCCAGGAGCCTAACCAGCTGGCCTGCAGATCTTGCATGGATCACCTTTGCCCTGTGGTCTGGAGAATGACAAGGTATGGGGGACACAGATGGGCAGGGGACAACCACACGCAGTCCTCTTGTGCTGCGGGCAGACAGTAAGCCAGGTCACATGATCACTGCAGCCCAGTGTGACTCATTCAAGACATGATGGGTCACCGCATGTAGCTGGATATTCAGCTATCAGCAGGGGGTTGCCATGGTTTCCATGTTGCCTGAAGCAGGGCAGCATTGCTTGTTGGACAAGGAAGCAACCGTTCCTCAGCATGTAACAGCCCATGAGAGGGCTGTTTCTCTCTCCAGCAAGCCATGTCGGTTAGGTTCAGATGACATGATGTGCTGGCACTCAAGGCTTCCATGAGCAAGTTAGTGCCCACAGTACCATAGTTCATCAAGGCGTAAATAAACTATGGTGGGCAGCAGTGATCATGTGAACCAGGATTCTGCCTGAAGGCGCCACAGGAATGATGGTTCTTGCTGGACTCCAGTTCTCCTCAGACTCAGCTAAGGTGGCCACTAGACAAAGATAATGGCAACTGAACTCCAGCAACATCTGAAAGCGCCCAAGTTCCTGAACTCCACAGTAGCAGGATGATTGCCTGCTCATTTGCTTGAGTGATCATTGGAGCATGGCTTGGAAAGTTCTAGAAGGGAGAGTCAATATTAATGCTGAGCCCCTGTTATTTCAGAAATAAGCCCTAGCATCCATTTTGGAGGGCAACACTAATTCACCAGGCATTTGCCAAAGGTCACCAGTGGCCTCAACTTGTATCCAGTGCTTCTGAGGCAAAAATCAGACAGTTCCTTTCCATGACAGGTGTGTGTAGTGCAGCCGGAGATTTTCTTCAAAACCGGGAAAGAATCTGGGCAAAATAAAAGTTATTTCCTGCCATGGAATTGACCCAAGGCCCCCTTGCTAACACAATAACCATGGCTTTTGAAAATCTGATTTCCCATTCAGCGAGAGGCATCTTCTTTGTCTCAATCTATTCCACAGCAGGAGATCCAAACTGATGAAGTATCATCAAATTGTCAGCTCCCGCTGTGAAGAAAGGGGAAGAAAGGAAAGAAAAAATAGAACCACCCTTCCTGCCTGCCAATTGGCCATGTGGATATAAATAAGGGGTATGGCTTCAAAATTGCTCACTTTCTTTCTCTGCCCAAAAGATGGGGTGGACATAGCCATCAACTGCCCTCTCATTCACACCCCCTTTCAAAAAACAGACAAGTTCTCCACCTTGAGACTTCATATTTGCATTATCTTTCAATTTAATAGGGGGAATATAAACAGGTAATAGAATTCAGTGAAATATTCAGTGTCAAGCAAGTTCTTGTAAATATATCCTAAACGTAGGCATGTTTACTTGGAAAGATAATACACCTGGTTACTCCCTAGATTGTCTCACTGGACGAAAAACACAGTAGCTCTGATGCAGAGACATGCTGGGGCCTGGGTGGAGTCCCCCCACCCCTGTAGCACCATATGCCAACCAGGTTGCCCTGCCCTTGTGCCAGAAGATCCAGAAGTGGCCTTCTCTGCCAGTAAAAATGCAGCGTTAGTAAACGAAGGGCACACTCCAACCTGGTTGCCCGTAACTCTCTGAAATCAGAGGATGATGGCAATCCTAAGGATAGTGGAAGGCGGCAGAGGTGTGAAGCTGCCTCTGCACTTGTCCTTCCTGCAGGCTGAGTCACACGAGGGCACCGCCTACCTTGGCAGCATCTGTCCCTCCCCTTCCCAGCCTGCGGAAGGGCTGCAGCACCATCTCCAAGGCCTTCTTATGACTTGAGAGATGCAGCCAACACCATTCTTTCCATCCTGGCTGCGAGAAGGCTGTTCCAAACGTGGGAAGGCAGCTGTGAGGTCAGAGCCATTCTCCAGCCTGGTTATTGCCGGGTTTCTGAAAAATCCCGTGGGCATCCAGGTGCCGCCCAGCAGCCATAGGGCTGAGCTTCTCCCTGTCTAACAGTCAGGCTGGCTCTGACAGTCATGTGCACATTGCTCTCTTAATGAACCAGTGACTCTCAGGATAGACTTGCACAGGATTTTAAATTACACAGAATTCCACATTCAGCATGATAGAAGGGGAACTAATTTTTTAATCATATAGGTAGAAGCAAAAGTTCTAATACTCTAAAAAGTGGCTCACTTAGCAAAGTTTCACTCTGTTCTGATGGACAGCTGATAATACCCAAATGTGTGTACATAGCAAGGCGGACTGCAAGCTGCACCTGTTGAAGTGCTAATTTCTTTCTTTCATATTTTAAACAAACCATCACACCAATCAACCTGTCACAAGTGGTTTCCCATTGTAAACATCAAGAATTTTTCATGGAGGTCAAGGAGCTCAGAGAGAGATGTTTAAGAGCCGGGGAGGGTTTGGTTTTTGCGAACTTTCAGTGTTATGCATTGGTTTTCCTTAATTTGATGTTAAGTGACCCAGCCTATTCAAGTCAATGGGATTCTCTATCACATGTCAAGCACACCCAATCCAGTTCTCCTGCCTCCATTGTGACACTGGGGATGAGTAGAAGGAAGTTGTCAGTTGGTCCAAGATCTGACAAACAAGGGCTGAGCAATTTTCATTGTTGAGGAGAATCACTGTGCCTGACTGGCACAGGAAACAGAGGAAGGAAAGACAGGGAGGCTGAAATCCTGTGGAGCATTATGCACCAGTCAGCATTTTGAACATATAGGGGCAGAACCATTATTTTGCACAAATCTAAGCAATTAATTACCATGCTGTGTTGTGTTTTTACAAATAATCCAACAGACTGGAACTACTGCAGGGTTCAGTAAACGCACTGAAGGGAGAGGCCCATAAAGAGTGCATTGCCTGGGGTGCCCAAAAGCCTAGGACCAGTGCTGCCTTGAAGACAGATGGTGAGCAGATACTGTAGGTTTACAAGGAGTTGTACAGATGGATGGAGCCTTGGTGCCTGGATTGACCATGAGCCTTTAAAGATTGTCCTTCTCTATAGCAGATTACACAGAGTGAAGAAATGAGCCAGATTCCTTGTCTTTTGCAGAAGGCCTGCTTGAGAATTCCAAGCTAGAGGCATGATTGTAGGTCAGTCACATTGCTATAGCATTTCTCTAAAAGGGGGTAATCAGGTTTGGGTAGAGTAGTGTGAGCATTTTGGATTTTACTTCACTTTGGATTTTACTCCAGGAGGGCAGCAGCCTAGACAGACAAAAGGTACAGGATTCTTCCCAATGGAGAGCAGGAGGGGATAATGCTGCTATTAAGCAATTTTATACTCTGGCTGGACTTTGCAGGTTTAGGGTGGTTCTCTTTGGATGATAATGTCTACTGTTTCACTTCCTGCCAGTGGTGGTAACCCAGACTGCCCAGCTGAAACCTCTAGAGAGGGACTCCTACTCATTCTGCTGAACAGGATCCTGGACGTCACCCCCAAACTTCTGACTTACTGGGACCACTAAGAAGAAAGAAAGAATACACCAAACTGCCATTGTGCCAAAAGAGAGATATGGAGGAAGAGACGAGCAGAGCCCAGTAAGAGTCCCTGGATAAAGTAAGTTGGAGTGGACAGGAGAGATGGAATCTTGTGGTCTTCTGGGAATGATGCAGCTCCCAAACATTGCAACCACCCGGGTTCTTTAATAGCTCCACCTCTGTTGCTATTTAAGGAAAGTCCACCTGTAGCTTTCCTGGATGTTCTGTGCACTCCCATGGGTGTCTTTGTGGGTGTAGGTGTATGACATGCCAACCATGATCACTGGCCCTGCAGACCACCAAAACCCAGAATAAAGCACATACACAACACACACAAAGATTTGTAGAAGAAATGAAATCACAAACTGGATGGAGGACCAGCTGGAAGAAAGCTGTACCTTGCAGTCTGCCTTGCTATTGTCAGTTCAATAGCAATATTCTGTGTTGGAAATTCTTTGCAATACAACATCTGATGTTGCTGAGAGGCTGAGATCCTCAAAACAAGATCATACGCAGTGACTTCAGTAAGAGTATGTCTACAACTTTCAGTTAGCCCATTACAGGAGCACACATACCACCTTGTCCAGTGTCTTAAACATGAGTGGCATTGACAGCTAGATCTTGCCATATGCACACTACAGCACTGTGGCACACGCTGCAACCTTCTTCAGACTTCTTAAAAGTGGAAAAATCCAGTGAAGAAAAATCCCCCCCCACACACACACACCTTCCTAATGTTCTTCCAAACTTACCAACGTATTATCTGCAATCAATCATTTTGCAAAGCAACTTGAGGTTCCCACAATGTTAAGAATTGTCACTGCAGGTAATACCACTTGCTTTTCAGGCACTGGCTCAATATCCGCACACATTTACCATTTTCTCAATATGCTGCCCAGGCCTCCTGCCATTCCACTGGGACAGTTCACTGTGCCAAAGTCAGGCCAGTCCCAAGATATTTTGCTGCAGATGCAAAGCAGCAAATGGCCCCCTCCTCATCCAAAGTTAAGATCAATGCATGGAGTTAGTTTTAAACAAGCATTTTATTTCGGTTCAGTAGGGAGAGCAAATATAATCCACACCTCTGTGCTACCTGCTTCCACACCATGTATGACCAAATATACTCCCGCTAAACACAGAGGGCTGAGGCAGGAGGACCAGAGATGCGTATCTGGCATAGGCCAGCTTTCCCCACTCCTTTTGTACCCTGGAGGAATCATTGTTATTCAGCATGGATCCCGCCTCAGTTGTTTAGTAAGAGTAAGAAGTGCCGCTGATTTCAGGAGCACTCACTCTTGAATAAAGTAGGAGGATTGTAATATTCTCCAGACTCCAGGTGTGAAGAAACTGTTGAAGTCACCGAGAAAAAGGAAAAGCCATTTCTGAAAAGAATTATGCAAGAAAATGCATAGCTGCCTAACAATCCAAACCTACTAAAGCAACCCAGCGCACCTCTGCCTGGCGGGGGCGCAGGGGCTGCTCACCATTCCAGAGTCGGAAAGGCCAGAGCAATCATCCAGAGTGGCGACTCGCATTTTTACAAGGCTCACCACCTACTTGAACTCTGCACATCCTGTCCATTTCACGCCCACTTTTTCTCTTGGTGCCCATTTCTTTCTTTCTTTTTTTTATTTCGATTTATATCCTGCCTTTTTCCTACAAAGGGCTCAAGGCAGCTTACATCATTCTCCTCCTCCATCTTATCCCCACAACAACAACCCTGTGAGGGAGGTTGGGCTGAGAGTCTGTGACTGGCCCAAAGTCACCCAGATGGCTCCATGGCTGAGCGGGGACTAGAACCCAGATCGCCTGAGTCCCAGTCCCATGCTCTGAACCACTACACCACACTGGCTCTCTTGACTACACCTCTCCTCTTTCTTGTCCCTCCTTTCCATATTGTCACCCACCAGTCTTCCCTTCTGCTCCTCAGCTGTCTCTTTCAATACTGCCCCCAGGCACCCCTCTTTTCCATCATTGATCAGGAGGGGTAACCACTGCAGCCTCACACCGGGAATCCTCTTCAGTTTCCTGGTTACATGCTTTAGCTTCCTTGCCTTGTAAGCGTTCTTTTAGCACATGGGTCCTCAAACAATGGCCCGTGAGCCAGATCCAGCCTGCCATGCCCATTTATCTGACCCGTCTCAGAGGTTTTGGACTTGCACGCGCGCATGGTGAGGCGGCAGCTTGTTCGCACGGAGATTGTTTTAGACTCACTTGGAGAAAACAATCTCCACGCAAGCAAGCTGCTGCATCGCCATGCACACCCGCCCCACCCCACCTCACATGCGCCCCACCCCCCCACCCCCTTACTGGCCCGCGCCCCCCACTGACACTTCCTTGCCAGCCCACGCCCACTGCCAGCACCTTTCAACTGGACCCCTGTTGAAGAAGTTTGAGGACCCCTACTTTAGCAGCAAGGGAGGAGCAGGAGGGCCGCCCCTGGCAGATCCCGGCCACCATAGTTCACCCACTTCCGTTCATGGGCAACAGATCCTTCACTCTGGCACCTAAAGAGTGCCCTCACCCTTAAGCAATGATTTCTGTGCCAAAAACACTCCTTTCCACTCCTTTATTAGTATTATTATAACATTGCATTTATACCTTGCCCTTTTTCTTCTGGTGAGGAACCCAAGACAGTGTGCATGCCTCCATTTTTACCCTCACCAAACAGTCCTGTGAGGTACGTTAGGCTGAGAGTGAGTGACTGTCTCCAAGTCACCCAGTGAGCTTTAGGGCCGGATGGGGAATACAGCCTGGATCTCCTGGGTCCCCACTACAGCACTTTGCCTGCCACACCACCCCGGCTCTCGTTATCCACCAGGGCCACACATGAAGCATGGCCCTCCTCACGCGTCTGTGTAGCCTGCCCCTTTTCTCCACACTTCTTACCCTGAACGGCTCGCACTGAGTCTCCAGCTGCTCACAGCAGCCCCCAGCAGGACCTGTTCCTTCAAGCCCTCTTTTTGGCAGCCTTGCTCTCGCTTCAGCTCCTGCTTGGAATGTCCACACCGCGGCTGCAGCTGATCAGTGCAGTCTCTGCTGATCAGGGCCGGCCTTGCTGGATGTGGCTCCTGGGGCCTGTGCTAATCCGCTGCTCATGGCTCCATGTTTTCCTGCCCCACATATCATTGAAGCAACTTGTTCACACTCCCTCCTCCACGAATGGCACACAAGGGGGTGCTTTCCCCCAGGAATCAGGCCGGGTGCTTCCGCAAGGTGGCTTCCCAGCCTGCCACACTTTGCATCTGCCTTGTGCATGGCAGCCCCAAAGCCAAGACACCAGGCCACTTCCACAAGCAGCAACCTTCATCTGTGACACCTGCGCACAAACAGAGGCTGCAAATCATGTGCGTGGAAGAGGGTACAGCGCCATGTGAATGCCCAGTGCGCTTGCTTGCCGGAAGGCCTATCTCACAAGCCCTAGAAAGCAGGCGGGAATCCGAGTAGCCAGGCCCGGGGATCTGTGGGATTCCCATCCCCTGCAGATTCCTCGCACATCCCTGTCCTCAGCTGCGTGCAAGCTCAGCCACGCCTGAGGCAAGGCAAGGCCCTCCCATTGTTCCTTGGCTCAGCTTGGATGGGCCACAGAGTGGAGAAGAGGAGTGACGTGAGGCTGTACAGTCTCAGAGTGTTCAGACCAGGTCTGTCTGACAAAGCAAGGTCATTTCAAGCATGTCCAGCCTCCTTTGCGCAGCACGTGCAGATAGCTGCTATGGCAGAACACCCGGGGGCAGGCCCTACTTTCCAGGCTGATGATAGGATGGATCTTCTCCTTTGCATGTGGGTGCCCTGTGCAAAATTCAAGGGGGCACAACAGTGAGGTGAACCAGCGAGGCAGGGCATACACCAGAAAAAGCACAGGAAAGCTGGACAGAAAATGGCTGCAAACCTGGCCGAAGGGATGGTGTGGCATGCTGGTGGGTGGGAGGGTCAGTCAGTGCCAGCTCAGTCAGACACAGAAAACTGTACATCTGAAGGCTGTTTGCCATGGTTTGTGGGCAAAAGGGTTGCTGTCTGGAGCAGAGAGCGGGCCATGCATCCATCTGATCAGGGCATTTTTGAGGATCCAGACAAAACTCTGTGCAGTGCAGCCTTCTGCAAGAGACTGTTGAGTCCGGCCTTTGTCCATCCCAAGGAGCTCTAGGCTGGTGAGAGGTTCTGAGGAGGTGAACAAGAAAGGCATTGCAAAGAAAGGTGCGAAGAACCTGGGAAGACAGGAGAGAGACCAAAGAGAGGTCCCGAGGAGGCTGAAAAAGGGCCGGGACTTATTTACCCCAGTGATCACTGAATTAATGTAACGGATGCCTGCAGGTTCTGGGCTGCAGAGTAGTATAAAGAAATGACCTACATTCATAGATCATATAACTATCCAGCTCCCTCTGCTTTGTGTTTAGAGTCCATTTCTTTAAATAATTTATTCATTTGAATGCTCGTTTTGCTTTTTTCTTTTCCCCTTCTCTGTTTAACAAATCCCTGTTCTTGTTCTATATGTTTCTCACTGGTTGTTCCTCCGCCTCCTTTCAGGGACCGGGGGGTCCTGGTGAGCCGGAGGCACCATATACTGGTTGGGGCTTTCTCCCCTCATCTCTTCCATTATTACTTGAGCCGGTCTCCTGATCTCCACCAGAGAAGGTGAACGGGTGCCCCTTGGAATTAATGGGCTGAGCTGGAACAACTGTACTGAAAGAAGTGGATTTCATTCCCCCCCTTCCTGTGAGGATCTCTCTCTCCGGCTAAAAATGCCACAGAGAGCCAGGAGTCCAAGCTGAATGGGGTGAGCTGGGGCGAGGGGTGGGGGGAACAGAGAGCCTTTATCCACATGGAGCCCTTCCTCTTAGGCCAGGCCTTTCCTCCTGTGTAAGGCAGAGCCTGAATCCAGCCGAATTGCTAGCAATCCAGAGTGTCAACATTTTTAAAAAATGGTTTTACTTTCAGAATAAGAACTGGGCACAGCAAACTATGCACACTCCTGGAATACATACAAAGCTCTCACTTTTAGCCTCCCTTTATGGAAACTGGAGCAAGTTGAAGGGGGCAAATCTTTCCTTCTTCACACAAATAATTATTCCACTAACTGAGAAAGAATGAACTGGGCACAATTAAACTGGATACATCCTGACCTTGGCAGGACTCCTCTACTTTAAGAGTGGTGCATGTTAAATAAATATATATCAGTAGATCCACTTTTCCTATCAGAGTGCAGCAGTGATGGTAGAACTCACTCCTGGTGCATTCCTTAAATATGCCAGAAAGTGTATTTGCACAGCCCGGATCCAACAACCTTCAGCACCATCCCTGTGTCAGTGAAAGTGTTGAGTTTGGATTTCAAATGATGCTGTCAGCTCCAGCAGAGACTTATGGGCTGATTCTAACTCTAGTGGCCTCAATAAATAGGCCTCCAATATGGCCCAAGTTGATTATGTTGAAATGTTGCAAGGGTGTCAGATAGAACCATAGATAAAGTTGCTAGCTGACATACAGAGCAATTGGAGTTCAAGGCAACTGAAATGGAGGCCCTCCATTTTAAATCTTTCTGTGCACTGAAATGCAGAGCATCGGAAAAGGGTTGGCTGTGTTGCCAGTCTGTGTTCTAGAGCTGAGGAGGTTAAAGCTGTCTCAGAATTGGCAAGATCCGCATTTTGGCTTGGCCATGCTGCCTCGGCCTGCCCATAATGGAATGTGGCTCCCAAGACCTTTGCCAGATTAAAATTTGGTCGTGCTGAAAAATGGTTTCCTGCCACTCTTCTCAACACTCCAAATTGTTACCTCCAAATAAGTGAACCCTGTTCATATATGGTGAGTTTTCTCTTTCTTTCTTTCTTTTTTAAAAACACAGCATTGAGAATGCAGGCATCCATCTGTTCCAGAATACATCAGCTGCTATTGCTAAAAAAAAGAATACCAGCAGAACAAATGCAGAGG
This sequence comes from Varanus komodoensis, assembly GCF_004798865.1. NCBI lineage: Eukaryota > Metazoa > Chordata > Lepidosauria > Squamata > Varanidae > Varanus > Varanus komodoensis. Next base: position 10,758,836 of record NW_025335627.1, read on the forward strand.
CCAGCTTAGAATGAATGCATTAGGGATCATGAACAATCAGTACACCTTTCCTAATTACATTTTGACCTTTTTCCACCTGTAGCTTGTCATCAGCATATTTGCATACTGGAGACACCAGCTCACAAATAGCTGTCTTTTGTCCTGAATCCCCTTATGTAAGCCATTTTACATGTTTGGCCCATTCTGTATGGCTGTTAGAATAATTAGTTGCTAAAATAAGTGCTTAATATAAATGCCAGGAACAAAACCAGAAAAAAGAGAAAAGGAAGAAATTCAGTGATATAAAAAGAATGCATTTTCTGGAGCTGTCATTTAGGACAAAGTCTGGCATCTGAAGGGAGTGCAGCTTTCACTTTATGGAAGCATTAAGCTTGAGGACGCACAATTTCTCGAAATGCAAAAGGCCTTGATGTCTTAATTTAGAAAGGAAATTAAGACATGCTCATGGCTGGACAGGCACGAGGCTGTCAGGGTCTGTAGCCCCCTACACAGTGCGTGCTCCACATGCATGTTTATTTGTTGAATATTAATTCAGATCCTACAGAGTTGTTGGCGACATACATAATCCACCTTTCAGGCGGAGGTGTCTATACAGCTCCCTAGCAATGCCTCAGAAGAACAGATCTGATGCGGGGCATTCAGAGGGGTATTTACTTAAGGGGGCATGTGCAGTTAATTCACTGTGCCTGACTACAATGCCATACCAACATGCATGCCTTCTCCCTAGCCCTGGACAAGCAACTTATGACCCTCTAGAAGCCTGGGTATACAGCCTGCTTCGACCCCGGCCCCCATAGCCAATGGTGAGGCATCATGGGAAGTGTAGGCCAAGAGCTCTTGGGGGCCCAAAGCTGCTCACCTCTTCCGTGGGCACCCTCCGCTCACCAAGAAAGCATCTGGCCGCCTGCAGTGCCTGCACCCCTGCTTCTCTGGAAATCCAGGCCCGGGTGGCCTTACATCCATACATGACATTTCTGGCTAAATCCTTTTAACATTCATATGTTTAACTTAATTTTAATGGATTCATTCCTGGCTATGACGACTACGAGGTTGCCTGGGGAGCGCATGGGTGCCGCCATTGGAGTGGCTGTGGGCAATGGACGTTACGGTGTTGGGGGTTTAATGAGTCATTACAGAAGAAGGAGAGACAGATGGTTGACACCTGTTCCCCCTTCTGGTTATCCCCCAGCTGGAGGGCTCCAGGTAGGCTTGTCAACTGCCCCCCAGGCCTTTCGGTGCTGCTGCTTAATGCCAGGTCGGTCCATAATAAAACATCCCTCATCCACGTTCTGATTGTGGATGAGGGGGCCGACCTGGCTTGCATAACAAAGACCTGGGTAGGAGGGGGGGATGTCTCCCTCTCTCAATTGTGCCCACCCGGGTATCTGGTCCAGCACCGACCACGCCTGGAGGGGAGGGGGGGTCGCTTTAGTTTACCGAGCTTCCGTCTCCCTCACGGGGCTTCCTGTCCTCTCGAGGCCGGGTCTAGAGTGCCTCTACTTGGTGTTGGGCAACCGAGACAGATTGGGGATTCTGTTGGTGTACTGCACACCCTTCTACCCAACAGACTCCCTGCCTGAGCTGACTGAGATCGTCTCGGACCTGGTGTTGAAGACTCCCAGGATGCTGGTCCTGGGGGACTTCAATCTCCATGCCGAGACTGTTCTGACCAGGGCGGCTCAGGACTTCATGGCCTCCATGGTGGCCATGGGGCTGTCTCAACATGTCATTGGCCCGACCCATGAACATGGACACACTCTGGACCTGGTTTTCTCGACAGGGCAGGAAGAGGGGGATCTGAGGGTGAGGAATTTATGTCTGACTCCCCTGTCATGGTCAGATCGCTTCCTCATGAGGTCTGAGCTTGAGAGCAGCCTTTCCCTCTGTAAGGGTGTGGGCCCGATTGTGCTGTTCCGCCCCCGGAGCCGGATGGATCCGAATGGATTCCTGAAGGCCCTGGGGAAATTTCCGGTTGACAAGGCTGGTGCCCCTGTCGATGCTCTGGTTGAACTATGGAATGGGAAAATGACCAGGGCTATTGACATGGTCGCTCCTAAGCGAACTCTCCCACTGGGCAGAGCCCGTTCATCCCCCTGGTACACACCCAAATTACGGGCAATGAAGCGGGTTGGGAGACCTCTAGAGCGTAGGTGGAGGAAATCACGGGATGAATCTGACTGAACATACTTGAGAGCTCATTATCGAGCTGTGGTAGTGAGGGCGGCGAAAAATAAATGCTCCGCTTCCATTGCATCCTCACAATGCCGTCCAGCGGAGCTTTTTCGGGTGGTACAAGGGCTGGTTCATCCTGGCCCTAAGAGACACCCAGTACCGCCCTCAACAGCCCACTGTGACGACTTTGCCAAGCATTTTAAGGAGAAAATCACTCAGATTCGTCACGAGCTGGACTCCACTAGTGATTCAGAGTCTTCAGGGGAGGTGCCAATGTTGCCGTCTGGTCCAAAATTGATGGATAAGTTTCAGTTATTGCAGCCTGATGATGTGGACAAGGTGCTTGGACAAGTACATCCTACCACCTGCCTATTGGACCCTTGCCCATCTTGGCTACTTAACAAAGCCAAGCACGGGATAGGGACCCGGATCCTGGAGGTTGTCAATGCCTCTCTGAGGGATGGCCAGGTACCTGCCCCTTTAAAGGAGGCAGTAGTCCGACCAGTCCTGAAGAAGGCATCCCTGGATCCAGAGATGGCCACCAATTATAGACCGGTGGCCAACATCCTGTTCCTGGGCAAGGTGTTAGAATGGGTGGTGGCAGGACAACTCCAAGCACTCTTGGACGAGACTGATTATCTGGACCCATTTCAGTCCAGCTTCAGACCCGGGTATGGTACTGAATCTGCCTTGGTCGCCCTGTACAATGACCTGTGCAGGAAGAGAGACAGGGGAGCGCGTCCCTGTTGGTCCTCCTGGACCTCTCAGCGGCTTTCGATACCATCGACCATGGTATCCTTCTGGATAGGCTAGCGGGATTGGGGGTAGGAGGCACTGCTTTGCAGTGGTTCCACTCCTACCTCAATGCCCATTTCCAGAAGGTGGTGCTGGGGGACTATGGCTCTGCACCATGGCAGCTATGCCATGGAGTTCCGCAGGAATCCATTTTGTCCCCCATGCTATTTAACATCTACATGAAACCGCTGGGAGAGGTCATTAGGAGGTGTGGGCTGCGGAATCATCAGTACGCGGATGATACCCAGCTCTACCTCTCTTTTTCAACCAATCCAGGTGAGGCAGTGGCTGTACTGAACCGATGTCTGGCCATGGTAATGGGCTGGATGAGGGCCAATAAACTGAAGCTCAATCCAGACAAGACGGAGGTCCTGTTGGTAGGTGGGTCGGGCTTCGGGGTGGGGAACCTCGACCTTGTCCTGAATGGGGTTGCACTCCCTCTTAAGGACAGGGTCCGCAGCTTGGGAGTGTTCCTCGACCCAGAACTATCTTTGGAAGCTCAAGTAACAGCAGTGGCGAGAAGCACTTTCCTTCAGCTTCGGCTGATCCATCAGCTGCGTCCCTACCTGGAGAACGATTGCCTGGCGACAGTGACGCATGCATTGGTTGTTTCCAGATTAGACTTCTGTAACGTGCTCTATGTGGGGCTGCCCTTGAAGACGGTTCAGTTACTTCAGATGGTGCAAAATAGAGCTGCCAGGTTGCTGACGGGGACTGGGCGTTGTGCTTACATATCCCCAGTCCTCTGTCAGCTTCACTGGCTTCCCATTGAAGTCCGGGCCCAACTCAAGGTGCTGGTTATTACCTATAAAGCCCTTAACGACTTGGGGCTTGTTACCTGAAGGAGCGCTTACATCCATATATGCCCTCCCGCCCCTTGAGATCGGCGGCAGAGGCCCTTCTCTGGGAGCCCTCCATGAAAGATGTTAGGAGAGTGAGTACTCAGAGGAGGGTCTTCTCTGCGGTGGCGCCTCACTTATGGAACGCGCTCCCCAGAGAGGTCCGCCTGGCGCCGTTGTTATTTGCTTTTCAGCGCCAGGCCAAGACCTTTTTATTTAAACGTTATTTTAATTGTTAATTTTATTTATTGATTTTAACAAACTTTTTGCCAGGACGTCTCCAACATTTTATGTAATTGTATTGATTATATTTATTTATGTTTGGAAGCCAGCCCAAGGCTTATGAGAATGGGGCGGCATATAAGTTCTCCAAATAAATAAATAAATATGTGGCTGAAACAAAACCTAGGCGACAGATGTTGTCCACGTTTTTAGCCATATCATGCCAGGGAGACAGGGGTGGGCCTAGGTAGCGGCAGAGGGATTAATGCTGGCTGCTGTAAGGGCCCTTAGACTTTTCTCCAAGGTAATACTGGCCGGGTTGAAACCAGGATAAATGTGGCCAAGTCCAGCCCTTCTTTCACATTCTTTCTACTCCCCTCACCTCTCGCTCTCTGACTTTCCCTTCGCTCCATCTCCCTTCTTCCTCCCTGCCCAGTGAGCTGCAAGGACAGACTGCCAGAGGTCTCAGCCTCTGAAGTTAGGCCAAGGACCAGGCGTAATCCTGGGATGGCAAGGTGCCCCCCCCCCCACTTGCTGTAAAGAGCACCCTGTCCTGGGAATTGTATAAGCCTGAGGACTTTTAACCTTCAATCATGTAAAACCAATGATTGAAAAAGAGAAATATGTTAAATTAGCAATCTTTTCTCTATCTGCTTTTGATGTATTGTAAAACAAGGATTTAAATACAGAGCTTCTAGGGGGATTGACAGAAAAGGAATCTGTGCAAAGGCAAATAACTTCTACCAGTCTTGTTACATGATGCAATATCCTGTTTAATCATGTATATTGTACAATCTAAGTAGCAGCACATATAGTACCTGATAACTCAGTTTGGGGCAGTGGGACAGTGTAAAAGCTGGAATGGAACGGACCAGAACAATCCCCTATTTTCAAAAAATATAAGAGCAATGGCATGCGCTACAGAGATGCAGAACAATATTCTGGGACCAAGAACCTCGCATTCTACTGTTGTTGTTATGTGCCATCAAGTCATCTTAGACTTATGGTGACCTTGTGCATGAAAGCTCTCCGGAATGTCCTATCCATGACAGCCCTACAGAGCTGCTGTAAATTCAAGGCTGTGGTTTCTTTTATGGAGTCAATCCATCTCACATTTACTCTCCCTTTTCTTTGCCTGCCTTGCATGATTATATTATTATTAACCCCATAATGTCCAGACACCATTTGGAGCAGAACCGACTGGCCTGAAGCAGCAATGTCCAAGTGACAATCCCAACCAACTAAATTCGCCCAGCCAGACCTAGCTACATTGGTGTGATGTCGTGAGCCACGGAGCTTCCACAGAGACCATGTTCTGTTACCCATTGTGAGCAACAGTCGATATTCAAGAAGAATTGCCTGGCATCAGGCAATGCTAGGTACCGAAAGAGCTGGTTCAGGTCTGGTGCAGGTGATAAGTAATAAGAGGCAGGGCCACAGGAGACATGAGCATGGAGCCTGTGGCCAGCCTGATTGGTAGTGCCAAGGTCCCATCACTGGAAGTCAGGCCAAGGGGGTCAGAGGAGACAACTGTATTTACATGCCCATCACCCAGCAAACTACACCACAGAAAGGGAAGAGTGAGTCATATGGAAAGCAGGGTGAAGGGAAATCAGGAAGCCATACAAAACCACTCCTTTAGGCCCAGGTTCTCTTGTTCCAACAACTCCCATTCCACACAAAACCATGAATGAACAGTGGATAAAAGAATCACGGTGCTGCAGTGCTAAGGATGATGACCTAGGAAGATATCTCAGAGCCACCCAGGCAAGGTCCAATCAAGGCCACGATCATAGAGCTGGAAGGGGCCGGAAGACCATTGGGTCCATCCTCCTGCTCGGGGCGAGCCATCCCTGATGGTCCCAGGCTAACCATCTGTAGGGTTCTAGTATTACCAGAGAGGGAACCTGGAGTCCTCTTATGAAACTGGTAGCAGATTCAGGACTGATAACATGAAGTACGCAGCACTTGATTAAAGTATGGAAGTCACTACCACATGTTGAGATGACCACTGCTTTGGAGGATTTTAAAAGGGGATTAACTGATTCCCAGAGGAAGAGGCCATCAGTGGCCTCTACCTCTACACGACCTCTAGTAACAGAGGCTGGTCACTGAGAAGACTGGGTGAGAGGGCAATGGTGCAGTTACGTCTTGCTTGTGGGGTTTCTACAAGCAGCTGGTTGGCCAATGTGTGAGCAGAATCGTAGCTGGACCCCTGGTCTTAAATTCTTGTGCTGGTTTGATTAATACCCATTTGCTGCCATTGGCAGGGTCTGCCATGCAACTACAAGGCAAAATGCAACGACTAGACCACTAATTTGCACAAAATATTAGGATCACATTATGCCTGTCCTGACAGATCTGCACTGGTTGCCATTTTCTTTCCAGGGAAAATCTGAGGTGTTGCTTAGCCGTTGCAGCCCAGAGCTGCATAGGATCTGGACTGCCAAGGGACCAGGTCTTTTGCTGTGTCCCTGCTTCAGTATTATGATCTGCAAGGCAGCTCTTTTGAGCGTGTCTTGGCCCACAAAAGCCCATTTGTCAGGCACGCATGGAGGCACTTTCTCCTGGGTTGCCCCCAAAACAGAATGCATGCCCTCAGCATCTATGACTAGCCCCCACCCTCTCTGGGCCTTTAGAAGAGATGCCCATCTTGGCTTTTCAAAATGTAAACTTTTAACCCCTTCAGTGCCCTTATTTTTAGTGTTGTAAGGTTCCATGGTTTGAAATCATTGTACTCTGCCTTGACAGTTTTTAAGCAGATAAAGCAGCATATAAGTGTCAATAAAAATGAACTGGGGGACGTGTCACACATGCATTGCCCAATCATGCCAAGCACAGGGAGTGTGGGACTGCATGTGGCAGCCCCAGCCCCAAAATCTTCATGTGTGCCAGTCCTGCCTCCTCCATCCTTGTACACCAGCCAGTGTATTGCAGGCAATGTTGACTTTTATTTGTCTGAATGCAAGCCGGATCCTGTGTACAATGGGGAAACTCTAGCAATGCAGCCGAAGACCTTCACGGCTGCTGAGGGAGGGCCTGGGATGTGTAGCCCTGTCCCTCTTACACTTGCAAATGTACCCTGTTCTGGCACACTAATGCCTGGGCCAGGCGTCACTGTTTGGTGGATGGCGCAGTCTCAGTTCACAGAGAACTGGTGGCAGCGGCTGGACATGTGAGCAACGGGCTCCCCACTGTGCTCCTTGCAGCCTGGAATCATGAAAGCACAGTCCCGTTTCTACCACTCCCCAGATCCGTTTCATCTGCAAATACAGTTTCAGCCATTGCTACAATTGCAGAGCAAAACTGACATTTGTGGTAGAGGAATTGTAAAAAGAGGCGTCGCAAGCCCCATTCTCCCCTCCCCTTGCAACTGGTTTTTGGGCTGGTGCTTGGAGTGATACACAAGTGCTCTGTAATGGGTTTTGCAGGCAGGATGGATTCACCCCAGTTTGAAATATAAATTCATTGAGCTTAATCTGTAAAGTGAATTATGACTGAGCACAGCAGCATTACTCGCATACTGAAGATGATTTATGTGATTTTCATGTAGCTGTTGGACTTTAATTATTCACTTGATTATCAATAAAAAATAAGCACGGAGGAGCACAGAATGTTAAGTGGGATGAAGGGGGCAGCTACCCCTCGCAGGAAGGAAATCTAGATTGCAAGAAGTGTCTCCTCATTCTCTCAGCACCCAGTAGGAGAAGAAATTCAAAAACAGAATCTTTTCCCTTGGATATATATGTATTTTAAAAATCTCTTTCTGTCTCTCACAAACAAACAACAAGAAAACCTGCCGACCTGTTAATCAGCTCCCTGATGACAGTCAACCATTCCAAGGGAAAAATGCCAAGTCCCAATTGATATTGGCTGAAATGCAATTGGACCCAATGAACTGAGACTGGCATTCCATTTGGCACGATGCAATCACTGATCAATAGCAAGGAACTGGGCATCGCTTTGGGCAGGAGAGAACGCTGAGGCTGTTACAATGCCCTGTGTTGTGGATGAGATTTATCACTGCTTAAGTGTTTCATCAATGTAACTTCTTTCCATTGGCCCGCCATGGTATTTAAAATACCATGAAGCCAGAAGGCTCTCTGCGCTACTCTCCAGTTATTATAACCTCAAATTAAAAGCTGAGGTGCCTGTGAAAGCTGAGATGCCTGTGCTGCCACATATAAAGTAATTCCAGTATCATCATGAAAAGTTAGACAATGCACACTTGTAACAAGGGAAAGAAAATCACACGCTCTCACACACAAACATCAACTAGCATGCACCCATCTGGTATTAAGGAGCATTAAGTGAACTGAGCATTTTTTCCAGATCTTCCTAATTGCAATCACTGAAAGACCAGCGGGAGGAAAAGATACATATTTCCTTCCAACTTGGGTGAGTTTGCAGGTGTCAACATCTTGAAAGATTGTGAATATATGCATTAGGAAGTCAGTCGGAGGCACCATTTGTAATTCAGCCACTTGTGTTCTAGGAGCAACATTAAATATGAATCCTCACTATAGGCCATGTTAGCACTGCTAGTTCAGAGACAGTGATGCATTGCAGCTCTTTCATGTTGGTCTTTCTCATGGAGGCATCCAACAGGTGGGACTTGCAACATGGGGGTGCAGCTTGGCAAACTCCCACACACTGTTCCTTGCCCTCTCCTGTGATGCTTCGTTCTTTCCTTCCTCCCATCCAGTTTCCCCCCTCAACATTTAACATCCTTTGGACAAGGAGTATGCTGAGTCCTCTTGGGCTGATCTGGGGGTTTTTAGGGGGGGTTCCCCTCAAACCTTGCAATACTTCCAAACTTGCTGGTCGCTCCCTCTTGTCCTTCTGCCTACATAAGCATTGGCACTCATGACTAAACATGGGAAACAGAGGGAATCATAGAATGCCAAGTGCACTGTTCAAATGCGCCTGCTTTGTCATCTGGGGCAGGCAGCCAGTTATGCATAGTGGTCACAGGGCTGGGCTGGGACTCAAGAGATGTGGGTTCTACTCCCCACTCATTAAAGGGTCATTAAGCTCACTTGGTGATTTGCAGACTCTTAACCCATCCCTGTTGCGTAGATTAAAGTGAAAGGGGAGAACCTTGTAAGCCACTTTGGAATCCTTGTAAGAGGAAGAAAAGTGGAGTATAAATGCAATATGATAACAATTTTAGTAAAGATCTGTTGGCCAAAATCTGCATGTTGCTCTTCCTATATTACAGAAAAGGACAGAATGATCAGAAAAGGTTATTGCTTGAATGGCTACTGTTCTTTGCTGGCATTGTTCATAAAGTGTGTGCGCACACACATACACATTGCAATTACTAAAGAAAAGCACTTTTAAGTCCCTTTTGTGTTATTCCAGTATACCAGTGTGAATGTTTGCAATATTTGCAATATGGAAGAGAAAAGAAACACTTAAAAACTGCATTCTAGGACATTCATGGGGTTTTTGCTTTCAGAGGACAAACATAAATGGGGGGAAAATGTGTCACTTGCAAGAATGGCTGACATCCTTGCGCACGCTTGTGACTGGCAGTACAATGGAGTGGCAGGAGGCTAAATGCAGGGACTGGCCAGCCCGACACAGAATGAAGCCATGCCAGCAAAAGGGCGGACTGCTTTTTTTGTTGTATAACAGGCATCCTGCCAGAGCCTGACAAAACATCACGTTGTGCAGCAACACTAGTCACAATGTTAGCATGTGAGCTGAGCGTGGCCATGAGCTGAGCGTGGCCGTGTGGGTAGTGATGTTATTCAGTTTAGTTGCTAGATGGTGCTGGATGTGGCTGCACCTGGGTGGTTTCTGGCATTTCATGCTGCTGTTCTGTTCTTGTCAGAGGGCAGCCATAAACTTCCTGTCCAGCTTCCTGACCTGCTTGTGTTCTCCAAAGATCCCAAAAGACTGGCATGGAAGACAGTAGAGTTGCCAGGGCTTGCAGTCGAGAACTCTGGTGCTTGAGCAGGTCCCTGAGGCAGAGCCCTCTTCATCGAGGGGAAGGGGAACCTGGGATGCGTGGAGAAGCCAACAGACTGAACCCCATGGTTCTGACAGATCCAGGCGGAACACTGAGAAAAGTGGACAACTGAGAAAGAAGTGGGTTCTTGTTGTTGCTGCTCTTGACTGGGTGGAGGTTCTGGGGAAGAACTTTTTGACCAATGGCCCAGAAGTTAAAAGGAAAAAAAATGAAGCAGCATGGGAGGCAATCATAGCAGGGAAGGGACAGCATGCATGCAATCTTATCAAGCATTGTGTTGCTACAAAAAGCCTGAGAGGGGATCTTGAATTACTACTGCCATCTGCGCTATGGCATTGCAGCTAAGGTGGCTGTTTCCAGTCTTTGAGAATAGGCAGGTTGTTGTTGTTGTCGTCATCACTGTTGTTGCTTCATTGCAAAAGAAAAAAGAAAAATGAATGTGTCAATAAAAAGGTCACAACTTTGCATCAAAGTTTACATGGGCTGCTTTTATATAAATAGATGGAAGGTGGACAGACAGACGCAAATTTTGAGATATCTGCTATAACTCCCAGGAACTCATTTCAGAAAGGTACTGTTTCTTCATTTACAATTGAAGAGCAACAAAGCCCCCTGCCTGCCCCCAGTCAAAGCCCTCCACCCCAGACAGCATAAAAACCTCAGAAAGCCACAAGCAAGGTGAGGGCTGCAGCAGGACAGGTGCCTGTCAGGTCTGTGTCTGCCTCGAACCCTGATCCATCTTCATCGTAGCCAAGGCTTGGTTGTGCATCTGTCTGTTTTATATGACTTCGTGACTGTCCTTGATCGTTCCTGTAGCTTATCAGCTGGGGTTGGGTGACATCCCAACCCTACCTGTTGTCTTGGAGAAGAGAGCTTTAAACAATTTCTGACTTGTCATGTTCCTTATTTCTGCCTCTGTTAGTCACAGGGATCTCGGCCTGATCAACTGAGATTTCTGGTTTGGTAAGAGAGCTTAGCACAGCACACCTGGGCCTCCCCACACTCCATGGGCCACCCCACACACATTATCCCTCTGGTAACCCAGGAAGGTAGACTATGCAGCGACAGTGACTGAGTCACCAGGTAGCCTTCCTGGCTTAGTAGGGATTTGCACTCCTGGTCTCGGTGTGACCCTCAAACCGCTACTTTGCACTGGCCCAGGAGCAAGCTGCAGATTGCCTTTCCTGAGATGAAGCTAACAGTACTGGGTTGCCATCAACCTGGACTGGGATTACCATTCAGAAGCATTTCCTCTCCCACGCCACCCTTTCCCCTAAGTTGGGATCAGGCATGGCCAAGCCCCAAAGGTGGCACCAGAAAAGAGTAAACTGGAAATAGGCTAAGTAGACACCTCCCATGAGGGTACATACTCTCTACAAAAGGCTGATTCACAGGAAGTCCGAACCTGTAGAGCCTCATCACCCCAAGGCAGAGAAACAGGTGGAGTAGGATCCTCATCCAGCAAATGGTACATAATGGGGTGGGGGGGCATCTCAAAGCAAAGCCTCTGTTTGCAGCCTGCATCGACACATTCCTTGGAGCAGCGGCTCAGCTGCCCTCTGGCTCCCAAATCCCCTCTTCATTTATTTTCTGTTTGGCATGCGGTTTGTATCGCTGTGGGTGGAACGAAAGAACGAGAGCTAAGAAAGTGGACAGGAAGAATAACTCAAAGAGGCAGAGGGGAAGACACATAATGAGGAACAACTGCAGAGATCAGGAAAGAGCTGCACAGAACAACCAAAGCGCAGAGCTAAGGGTGGGTAAGCAGACACGGTCACTTTAAAAACCCTTTGTTTTTTTCTTATATAAACATAAGGAATATGTTTTATATACCACCTGCATGATGCTAAACCGTTAGCAAACATGTTGGGGAAGAATTACGTTATCGGTCTACTGGTAACATTTGTTTGACATTCATTCTGATTTTTTTTTCATTAAAAACAATTACAACAGGCTGCATATATGCCCATTAGCCTGTCTTGTGCAGGTCATCCATCATGCGCCTGACACACAGAATTTCGTCAGAAAAATGTAACAACATCTGCCGCTCATTCTGCAACTTCCTTTTGATTTCTCGCACTTTATTTTCACTCTTGTCTTTTGAAAGAGAATGAGATTGGTTCCACCATCTCTCACGCTATGTGCTAAAATGTCACTAGGAAGATTAAAAAGACTTCCGAGGCAAGCGGAGCTCTAAGATGAGAACCAGCACAGGCTGTCCACCAAGTGTTTGTCCGTTGCTGATGTTTCCAGTCCTCCTGCATGCAGCCAAAGCACTTACCCAGTTTCTGCCAGTTTTGAAAAAAGAATTGCATTGCTTTAAATAAAAGTACTGCAGTAACTTAGGACAGCATCCCATAAATGTTCAGACAGCCAAACTTGCTGACTGGGAAATACTGGAAACCCTACGGCTTATTTCTATCGAAACACGCATGGAATTGCCCTTAAGGGAGTAACTCAGTGCAAGAGGCATCCATCCTATCACACTAGGCCTTCCGAGAAGGAATGGTGTCACATATACTGATCACATTCAAATGCAACTCTAAACAAACCCTCCCTGATGTGGTGCCTGCCAGATGTTTTGGACTACAGCTCCCATCGGCCATGAGCACTGCCCATGATGGCTGCAGCTGATGGCAAAGGTTGGCCAAAACATCTGGAGAACATCATGCTGTGCTGAGCCATGGTACAGCATCATGAGAACCAGCTGCAGCGATCCTTAGAGCGGGATACTTCCTCGCATGTCCGCAAGATGAGTTCAGAACTGCGGGGTGGCTCTTCTGGATTGCCCAAAAGCAGAAAACGCAGAATGCATCCAATAGATTATTGTAACTATTTGCAATGGACTGTTAAAATAAATTTTTAAAAAGACAAAATGCATTTCCAGAAAAGAGCACGCATTAGCATAAAATGTGCATATGTGAATTTATATAAAAAGGTGAAGATTTAGACCATGATTTAAATAGAAATACAATCCACCTATCTATAGCAAGGAAGACTGTGACCATATGCCACCTGTGCCTGTTCAGTGTGCTGTCCAGGTGCTGCTCGGCAACTTCCAGCTCTCTCTCCTGATCTTTAAATCAGCATTACTACTAGTAGTAGTCCTATTAGTAGTCCTACTGTTAGTAGCACAAGATTCATCACCTGACTTTCTTCCTGCAGCAAAAAACCCTGACAGCTTGCACAATCCTCCTCCTCCTCCTCTCCATTTCATCCTCTCAACAGCCCTGTGAGGTGGATGGCCCTTTGCCAAGTCCCAGTCCAGCAGTGCAACTGCCACGCCACACTGGCTCTGATCATGGCACTAGGCGGCCCCTCAAACAGGGGACAGCTTCACGCGGAGGAAATCTCCTCCCTTGAAGGACTGTCCTCTGTGGGACAGACCCACATGGCACTCATTCAGCTGAAGCCTGGATGGGGGATTTGGGGTCAAGCCTGGGCTCTTCAGCACACGTGTTCTTCCCCAGCACTTCCACGCTACGGGCCTTGAGGGCCGCCCGATTACCCCCAGCCAAGGGGACTGGATGAGGGACCCTACAGAGGGCAGTGTTTGGAGCACGACCTAAGCCACTAAGTCTCAGCCTCTCTGAGCACACAACTCCATGTATCTCCCATGGAGTCCTGTTACAAGCCCCAAAGCTGTTGCATCTACTGAGGACTGTGCAAAGGGGGAGGAGTTTGCATCCCAGCTACAGAGTGCAAGTATGTTAGGAAAAACCTCGCTAAGAGCAGATTCGCAGTGGAAATGGGCCCCCCTGCAGGTCATGACCTTTTCTTCTTCGGGGAACAGTACGTAGAGGTAGAAGGTGAAGTCAAGGGTTATTCATCTCAGCAGTGCTGCAGTTATGATAAATCCTCATCTCCTGCTCCATTTTAAATATACCTTTTTACGGTGGAATGTTACTTAACAAATTTTTTGTATTTTAAGCTAAGGAAGACAATAGTTCATTTATGTTTTAGCCAGCTGAAAGCTGCTGTAATTTTGAGTTGATGAAATGGAATGGTACTTCAAAGCAGAAAATGTCCATGCGGCCTGAACAAAATTGAAGATACCGCTCACATTATGCATGAAAATGCTCCTTATACAGACATTACATTTTTAAAAAAATGCAAGCAATATATCAAAAATGGGGAGAGGGAAAGTTCTTATTACTAATCCATGGTTCATTATGTGCATTATATTCAGTCAGTGCATTTACTCAGCATGCTGAATTGATATGAGCAAGAATCACAGAGGCAGTATCTGGATTGATTAGTCCTCACTTGTTTGTGTCCTGCCTTTCCTCCAAGGAGGCCAGACTCTTTCCTCTAGCCCCACGCCATGCTCTAAGGCCTGCTTTTTCTTTTGTAGTTGGCCATATCCATACACCAAGAGAGGAAAATCTGGATGAACATCTAGTTAAGGGTCATCAGGCATAGAGAGAGACAAGCATTGGCTTATGTGATTCTTGATGAGTCTGATTTTCTGACCCTTGATTTTCTAAACTCGGACTTAAGCATGACATGCTACATTACATGCACAAAGTGCAGCTGATCCTTGGTTTGTTTTTACCTTGACGTAAACATGGGGAGCCCTGACTACTGAACGTGCGTAGGTGAGGCTTGAACTTTCCCACAAGTCTATTAAATCTCCTTCCCTGCATGGCAGGGCTAAAAGAACTTAAAAACCCCAGTTTGCAGCAAGGGAACCTTCCCTCTCTTCTTTGAGCACCCACTGGGAGGGAGGATTTTAAGGGGAGAAGGGTGGCATAGCAGGATTTAAACCTCTCCTAATCTACACACATTGGACCCAATCCATATCAGAGCTCCCAGTAGTTACTTCTAAGTAAAAAAGAATTTGAGGACCAGCTGTGTGCTACATCTTCAATGTACTGTGTAGTTTGGTCCTCAGGGTGCGTCCAGGTGGATGGCTCATAGCACTACCAGTCAAAAGTTACTGTGCCATTATTCCATCTTTTCCTCCTTAACAGAGTTTTTTACTGTAGCATGAAAAAAGATGGAGGAAGCAGTGGAGGAACATGGGGGATTGCAAATGCTGGTTGTCTGGACCTCTGCAACGCTCTGCGACTGAAGCAGGGCATTTGCACAACAAAAGCCTCACCTGGAAACACTCCCAGAGATTAATTTCTCCACATCACACCATTTCAATGGCATAAGCATCTCTGCCATTTCCCACTCCAAGGAAGTTGCCAACAAACTACAAGCAGGAATGTTTATAAAGCATCTTTGAATGAAATCACTTCCTTACAGCATAGCAACAGCCGGGGGAAGGAAGGGACATCCAACTGAAGCAACCCAGTGAGTTAGAAAGTTCAGTGTTGGTAATATTTTATATCACCACCACTGGGAAAGTGTCCTTGGGCCATTTTTCTGTTTAATAGTAAACAATCCTGTTGGGTGACCTCTGAGTCTTCCTATTGCTAGTAGGCTAAAACTAGCAACTGCAAATGGACTGACAAAGGGAGAGGTGGATGAGGCTTCCTGAGCAGAGGTGTCAGTGACACCTTTGCCCATTTTTATCTGAAAAACAGTCAAACCTTCCTGCTGTCGTTGCTTAGTTCATAAAATGGGAATTTCCATGACTTGACTTATGGAAACAGGTGAGGAAAGCTTTCACATCCTTCTAAGTCCTGTATTTTTATAGAGGATATTTGGGGACAGATCCAATTCCAGATCAATCTGGATCAGCACAGGAAGAGAGGAAGTGGTGTATGGGAGGAAGAGAAAGGTGGCAGATATTTTCAGTAATACTATAGAAACCGTCAAAGCGTTAATTCTGGAGAAGTCCCCAAGCTGAGGGAAGGCATCCGCATTGCCTGTCCCAGAGCATCTCCTCACTGGGGAAAGCAACCTGCAGAGATCACCTCTCTGCTGACCTTTCTTTGGAGCCCTGCTGAAGGTTAATTTCCAAAAGTGCTACATTTGCCCAGAACATAATTACTAATTAAAGTAATCTAATAAGTTCCTCCCAGAAGGCTAATAGCAAAATCACCAGCTTTTTCTTTTCAATTGCACACCCACACACTCACTTTTCTACTCCCAGGCCACTCATTTACCACACTGTCTCTATTCCCAGTGTATGAAATTCTCTGCCAGCAGGCAAAAAATTATACCGGGTAAGCAGAAATGATTTACAATGCACCAGACCTTGGGCACAAGCCAGCCAGCATGGAGTGCTGCTTGCACAGAGAAAGGCCAGGCGTGACTCTTGTCTTTTCCTGCTGAAAGCAAGGAGGACGTGCGTGTGCACGTCATTCCAGGCAGGGCAGGCCCACTTGGAATGAACTCCATCAGGTGGCGCCAATGGACAGCCATTGGGTTTGTCAGGTGTGAAGTGCCTGAGGATGATCTGTGGCCAAAGCAACCGGGAGATCTCCAAGGTCTGTGCAGGAAGCAACGCGGTATCAGCCCTTCTGGAGGGATTCCTTGTGAGTGAAGAGCTGCAAAGAGCTGCAAAGTGTGTGTGCGCGCACGTCCCTTCGGTTTTTTGGGGTTTTGGGGGGGGTCCAAATTCATATACAAAAATAAATTTCTATATCTCTTTTATGCACAATATTTTCAAAACCATAGCAAGGATTACACATGAAATGCATATAGCTTTCTACCAGTCACACGTACCCTTCAACAAAAGTGAATCAGATATCCAACTAGGTATCCATCTGAAGGTGGCTTCTCTATGCCATAGACTGAACGAACTGTAAGGTGCTCAGTTCATCGCCTTGTCAGAAGGGAGTGTTTGTCCTTCCAGTGTTGTAATACCGATCTGCGAGGTGCCAGAGGAAATCCATTTCCTCTGGCCATGTGTTAATTTCCATGAAGCAGGTCTGGCTGCCAGTGTTGAGGCTGCTCTGATAGGTGTGTACTCGTAACTATGTTTTTTTGTTGTTATTTCACATTCTGCTTTTCCACCAGACAGATGACACTCAAGGCACTCAGCGTGCTTTAACATGGGATGACTAAACTGGAGGCATGCCAATATGACCTCCCCCTGCCCCATAGTTGCCCCCCTTCTCCATAACTGCCCAGGCATCCTTAGCATGTGCTATCATCGTGGCTTTGGTTTTATAACTTATTTACTCTTCTCACCCACTGACTGAGTTGTACCTTTGTTTCTTTTCAGCTTCAGGAACCCACTGTTTGTTTTCCTTATTGCAGTGGTAAAAAAACCAAATGGGAAATGTGGAACTGTCCTCCAGCTTTATGATTTTGAGGGTCCATTCTCTTTATTTAGGAGGAGTTTCCTCCACTTATTTTATGTACTGTTAGCAGTACCGATCTGTGTACTTCCATATGTGGCACATGAAAAACAAAGCTGGTGAAAGTGATGCGTCGATGGCCACTATCATTTACCCCACAAAGCAATTGTCACTTGTCTGTGGACAACCACTTCTGAAATGCTCTACTAATGAGCACCTAAAAACAAATACTTAAATGCTTTGGTTTAATTAAAATTGCCCAGTTCTGAGCTCTTTTCACCTGCCACAACACTGTAGCCAAGGATTCCTTCAGAGCAGTTTCTGATTTATTTACTGCCTTTCTATACCACTCAATAGCCAAAGGTAAGCCAACTGTAGCTTAGGGCATGTAGCACCTCCATCGCGACTGTTGCATCATGACATCAGAGCCAATCAGCCAACCACATCAGAAGAGACTGAGAATACACATAACAGAGACTGAAGTGGGGGACTGTAAAAGTACAAGATTGAAAGATGGGACCAAAAGTGCACAGATTTCCAAAACGTTGTGTTGTGTTTTGAACATGTGCTTTCTGCAGTTGGCCGCTATGGGTTATGGTATACCTAGTTACCTGTGGTGCTTTCATGCAAAACTGGTGAATATGCTCTTATGTTCATAAACAGACGGGATCTCAACAGTTCTCCATAGAACAAATAGCAGCTTTGAGAGACAGTGCTGGATAAACTTAGGAAAACAGCATGACAGGAGAGAATTGACTTGTTCTGTTTCCTCCAGTGTCATGCTTCCCATTTCTGACTCCATACTGAGTCTTTCTTTTCATGTATCTCCCACATCCCAGCTAGTTTGCCCCTAGGAACATGCTAGAAAATGAAAGGAAATGCAAGACGTTCGCCAGTGGTAAGAGGTTCTTGTTTTTGTCAGCAGCAGCATTGTTTATTCTGCCTGTTAGCAATAAGTTTTCTGGACAATGTACAGGGAAAAATAGTATATGTCATGTTTATGCAAATTTCATAAAATGCATTAATTAGATCATTCATTCTGAAAATAACACATCACTTTATCTTGTAAATAAAACCCATGGCAGCTAACAATATATCAATTAAAACAGAAATAGCCATCAATCAAACCAAGATACAAACTGCAACAAGAAAAAAGCCAACGTATGAACAGCAATAGTGATTGGGGAGCACTGATGCGCAAACTGACTTTCTAGACCGAGGTTTCGGGACACTTTTAATGATCAGCCCTATGTAGAGAGCATTAAAATAGCTAAGTCTGGAGATGACTAAGGAAGGAGCAGGCAACTGCAGCCAGATCTCACTTGCCTTTCCCAGGAGATGGTGCAGCTAGCACTACAAATGTCCGTTTCCCTTTCTTCCCTTTCTTGCATTCACATCTGTTAAAATCTCCAATTCTTTCTTTCCCAAATATGAAGACATCTGCCAGTTCTGATGAATTCCTCACAAATCTGAAATGCAGCAAAAATCTTACCCATTGCTGGGATACTTGCCATAGCTGGTAAAAAGGCACTTCCTCACACTAGGAATCTGATTGTTAAGTTTCCACTGCCTCCTCTTGGTCAGATGTAAACGCGAGATAATGCTGGGTGTTGTCTGCATCAGCTTACTGATCACTCTTCTAGGCAACTCTGCCCAGAGGTTTCCAGCTAGTGTTAAAGACAATCAAAATCCATGGCAGCTACACAAGACTCCTTGGTGGCCTTGATGTTGGAAAAGAAGATGAGCATCCCTGATCGAGGCTATTAAGAGGGATGATCACATGCGGCATCTCTCAGCCCCCTTGGCACCATCGGTGTCCTTTAGGCCCCTTCAGGGAATAAACTGAAACAGGTATTGACAGCAATAAGAGGCAAAGGCAAAGGCCTCACAAGTTATCCTCTGGTGATAATATACCAAGAGTGACCTGCCAAAATATACCTGGTTTCCTAAGCAAGGAGAACGCCCTTCTATGCACTTCTCTTGGGGTCAGTGGCTTTGTCTGGAGCAGCAGTGATGCGGAGCAGACATCTCTTCCCAAATAACGTGACCCTGTTTGACCCTCTTTAAGCCTTAGCTTGCCTTTTGCTTTGAGCAAGCCCCAAGTTTTCTTGTTCTTCTCCTGTCTCTCAAATTAAACTTACTCTGTTCTGGCCCTGTCTATATATTAGTTCAGCACTGAAATTTGTATGGCTTACTGCCCTTACACTGCACCCTCACTCTGCCTCATTTAGTGCATAATTCTTAACAAGGAAAATTGTTGAACCAAAGAAGTGCAGGCGAGAAACAGTCTTCCGGCCCTGAATTATGCACTCCTTCTCCATCACTTTTTTCTCTGCACATTATGTGTGTCTGCTGTTCAAACCTCTCTGGGCTATGAAGCAGCAGGCTGATTAGCCAAGTAACACAGTGGGCTTTTGGAAAAGAAAAATGATCCTGTAGGAAAGGGAACAAGAAAGGAGTTCCTGTAAAAATACTTCCCTTGAAGTGGCTGAGGACTTGCTTTGTTGTCCTCATCATCACATGTCCTGTGAAGAGAACAAATTTGTGTTATTCCCCAGCAGGCAAAAAGAACAAGGGAGAAATTGCAATTTCAATGTCAGTCCTTGAGACATGTTTGGATTTCTTGATCAGATGTTAGCAGGCTGATTACAATTCAAATGCAAGTCACTGTCAGATGGGAATTGGGGATTGGGACCAGGATTCTTGAAGGGATGCCTGTTCCCATATGTTCCTACCCAGCCACTATGGTCAGCTACAGAGGTCCTTCTCAGGGAGCCACCCCCTAAAGAAGTGAAGAGGATGGTAAACAGGAGAAGGGCCTTTTCAGTAGTGGCACCCCACCTATGGAATATGCTCTCCAGAGAAACACAACTGGTGGCCTCATTGTTATCTTTCCAGCACCAGAAAAAGATGTTTTTTATTCACCAGATATTTTAAGAACTGCTGAATTAATATTTTATATTCTTAGGAAATTTTAATCACTGTTTCTTTGCTTGCCTGAGGCAGTTTTACTGACGGCTGTAGTTATCTGCTAGAGTGTATTGTATTGTATTGTATCGTATGAATTTTTATTGTATGAATTCTATAGCTGATTCTGTAAACAACCTTGATCCCCCTGTAAGAATGAGATCAGTCATGACATTCTGCCCATGAATGATCTGCAGATGCATGCTGGGTATCTCCCAGGGCACAACTCAGTTTTGCAGCAAGGCCCAGCACATTCACTGAGGATGCTCCCACACCACAGAATCCTTTGCAACGTGCACCCAAAAGCCTTCTCTGGCACACATGATGGGAGAGGTGTTCCCACTAAGGGAACTGATGCCATGATTGCCAGCATGGCAGAGAGGTTTTGCTCTTGCACTGGGACTCCAGAGATTTGAGTTCTAGTCCCCATTCAGCCAGAAAACTCATGGGGTGACTTTGGCCAGTCACTCTCAGCCTAACCTACATTGCAAGTATGTTGTGAAGATCAAATGGGGAGGAGAAGGATCATGTGTGCCATCTTGGAGGGAAGGATAGGATATAAATCTAATAATATATTAATTACAGAACCTTTGAAACCCTGAGAATAACATGTGTGGCATTGACATGGTATGGCATGAATAGACAAAGCTTGAGCAATACTAGGTTTCCAGGCAGCCGTAAAGTATAGTGGTCAGAGTACTGGATTTAGACCCGGGTAACCCTGCTTCAGATCCTTGCTCAGTCCTGAATCTCCTCACAAGTTTGCTGTAATGCTCAAAGGGACACACCCTTTCCTGGGTCCAGGAAATCATGAACACCTCTTCATGGGCGGGACTGGTTCCCACCCCCTTGAAGGAGGCGGTGATCAGGCCTCTCTTGAAGAAGGTGTGCATGGACCCAGATGATGTCACCAATTATAGACCGGTGGCTAATATCGCTTTCTTGGGCAAGTTACTTGAGGAGGTGGTGGTCAGAAACTCCCAGCACTCTTGAAGGAAACAGACCATCTGGATCTATTTCAGTCTTGCTTCAGGCCTGGTTTGGGGACAAAATTGCCTTGGCCGCCCTGTGGGATGACCTTTGCCAGGAGAAGGACATGGGAAATGTGTTCCTATTGGTTTTCCTACACTTCTCAGCGGCTTTTGATGCCATCAGCCGTGATATCCTTCTGGATAGGCTGGTTGAGTCGGGAGTAGGAGGTACTGCTTTGCAGTGGCTCTGTTCCTACTTGTCTGGCTGATTCCAGAAGGTGGTGCTGGGGAATTGAGGCTCTGTGCCATGGAGTACTGCAGGGTTCCAATTTATCCTCCATGCTCTTTAACATCTACATGAGACCTCTTGTAGCGGTCATGTGGCAGTTTGGACTGAGCTATCATCTGTAGGCTGATGACACCCAGCTCTACCTATCCTTTTCATTTAAGGCAGGTGGGGCTGTGACAGCTTTGAACCAGTGCCTGGGCAGAGTGATGGGCTGGATGAGGGCCAAATAACTGAAGCTCAATCCAGATAGGATGGAGGTACTGTTGGTAGGTGGGTCATCTGTCCAGGAGAGCCAGTGTGGTGTAGTGGTTAAGAGCATGGGACTGGGACTCAGGAGATCTGGGTTCTAGTCCCCGCTCAGCCATGGAGCCAACTGGGTGACTTTGGGCCAGTCACAGACTCTCAGCCCAACCTACCTCACAGGGTTGTTGTTGTGGGGATAAGATGGAGGAGGAGAATGATGTAAGCTGCCTTGAGCCCTTTGTAGGAAAAAGGCAGGATATAAATCAATCAATCAATAAATAAAAAATATTCACCCTGTTCTGGATGGGGTTGTATTCTCCCTAAGGAACAGGATGAGTAGTTTGGGATTGCTGCTTGATCCGGAGCTATCCTTGGAATCTCAGCTGGCCACTGGGACAAGGAGTTCATTCTACCAGCTTCAGGTAGTCCATCAACTATGTCCTTACTTGGACAGGCAGAGCCTAGCAACATTACCATACTTCAGCTATGGCGACCTTATGCTGAAGTTATTGCAATGTGCTCTACATGGGGCTACCCTTGAAAATGTTCCAGCTACTTCAATTGGTGCAGAATAGAGCATCTAGGCTGCTGATGAGGACTGGCAGACAAGACCACATAAAGCCACATCATCTTCATCACATTCATTGCTTACTAATTGAAGTTCAGACCCAATTTAAGGTGTTATCATTGACACATAAAGCCCTGAACTGTTTAGGGCCTGGATATCTGAAGGAGCCTCTCCTTCTGTACATATCTGCCTGAGCCAAGATCTTCCTCTGAGGTCCTTCTCCAGGAGCTCTCTTTGAAAGAGGCCAGAAGGGTGGCTACCATGGGAACGGCCTTTTCAGGGGCAGTGCCCCAAGTGTGGAACCTCCTCCTCAGAGAGGTACACCTGGCACCTTCCCTTTACTCATTTTGGTGCCAGTCTAAAACCTTTCTATTTACCCAGTATTTTAATAGCTTGAATGCTTGTGTTATATATTTGATATACCATATATTGTATTCTAAGTGCTGCTGTGGATTTTATTGTTTTCCCATCATTATATAAATCATCCTGCTATACTATCTGGATTAAGGATGGCATATTAGTATTTTAAATAAATAAATAAATGAACTAGCTGGAGGAAAAGCTGGTTAAAAAGAATTAAGGATCCTTGTTTGAAGCTTGAAACACAAGGGAAAGCAAGCTGCTGTCCTTGCATCCCAGCTTTATGCCTGATTTCATCTGTGGGGAAAAGAGACACCTGCCCCTAGAGGTGGGGATGAGGCTGAGGGGGAATTTGCATGAAACAGAAGTTGGGGGCTGGCTGCTGGGCACAGGATACAGTTCGATCCACTCCAGTGCCGACATCCCAAGGA
Source organism: Varanus komodoensis (assembly GCF_004798865.1). Lineage (NCBI taxonomy): Eukaryota > Metazoa > Chordata > Lepidosauria > Squamata > Varanidae > Varanus > Varanus komodoensis. Next base: position 10,781,869 of record NW_025335627.1, read on the forward strand.
GAGGGAGCGAGGATCAGAAACAGAGACTCATGAACCAGGTACAAAGTGGCAGGTGCTCCTTTTGGGAGCAGCACTCCAGTGCTGACTGTTTTCCCTAAATGGGAAAGAGCCCACGCAGGATCCTTGCCGGCCAGGATCCCTTTCTCCTCCCGCACAGCTCGCCCCCCGGCGGCCATGACGGGCTTCCGCCGCCAAAGGGCGCTGGGCGTGTGCAGGATGCAGCGGCGCTGCGACGGCAGCTCGGTATTCCGGGCCGGGCATCGAGGCACGATTTCCAGAGTTGCTTTGAGGATAAGTATAATAAATGCGCCTCCATAAATAACATGGAGCCAGAAAAAAAGTCCAGCGCTGTTTGGAATATTTGATGAGGAATTTATGGCTGTTAATTGAAAGGAAGAGAGTGATCACCAAGGGATTCCACACACTGCTTCACAAAACCTGGATGAATGGCGTGTCAGCATCACTGGCCTGATTAGCATTCTGTCTTCACGTTCTTTCCCTTTTCCCTCCTTAAAGACTATAGATATAGATATTGGTGCAGATATAGATATCCAGCACAGAGAGCCACCTGCCAAATCGCATGTTTAATTATTAAATGCAGTCAAAGAAGGATTAAGGGGAAGGGGCAAAGCGCCGCTCTTTCTTCTTCTTTATTAACATTGGGAACGAACGTCCTTTTCCAGCTTGCTGTAGCCTCAGCCTCCCCCCTCCCGGCAGGTGCTTCATTTGGGCCTTCCAATTAGGGACGGAGTGCATCACCCGCTGGGGGCCCAAGGATGCTTTCGCTGCCTGGCAGCAGAGCCCTGCCAGGCCATTGATCCAGCCATGGGAGTGAGCCCTGCGGTGCCCCAGCACTCGCAGCCTGATTCGAATTTGCAGGTGCTTCCGCTAATAAAGAATGGATGGATGAAATCCCCTTTCAGGGGGCCTGTGCACTCAGTTTGGTGGAGAGAAAAGCTGATCTATTATACCTGATTCTGCCCCCCCACCCCACATGTGTATGTGTGCACACACATGCACGTGCGCGCATGCACACACACACAGAGCTCAGCTATCATTCTGGCTGGAAACACCTGACTTTTAAATAAATGCCTGTAATTAGATGGCAAAGAAAAGAGAAAAAGGAAAAAAAAGGGGGGGGGGGAGAAAATATCCAGATTACAATTAGATCACGGCTAGCTAGATTCTGTAGCACACAGGGGCACTGATTAGACTCAGCCCACAGCGACCACTCCTGTGTTGGCCGTGCATTATTCACAGGCCAATTATAAGCAACAGGAAAGGGAAATTAAAGGGCACTAGGAAGCTCTTAGAAGCAAAGTTTTATTATTTTGCCCTGGAGTATGAAAAGCCCACTAAGAATGAATGGCTTCTGCAGTAAGGGCAGGCAGCACGTGTCTCTTTGCAATGCACCAGGAGTGGTCCAGCCGGGGAATGTGGGTGTGATGGTGATACTGGCAAGCACTGCTGCTTGGGAGCCCAGGCAGCAGCCCCGGGGGCCACCACGTCCAGCCTCATGATGAGCCCTTCCCAGTCTCTGCGTGCCGACCAGGCCCCCTGTGCCAGCACTACACACGGGCTCAGAGCCAGATGCCCAGCTACACCAAAACAGGTGAGCATAAGTGAGTGGCAGCACCTGGCGCATGCATGCTGGGAGTTGTAGGCCTTCTTTCTGTCCAAACTTACACAAGACCGTACCCTTAATCACCCAGCTCATGTGATGTCTCGAGCACATGGAACTGCTTGTTCAGGTGCTGAAAATCCTCCGTGGCTCCCAGCAACGTCATGTGGAGGTTGCCCCCCTCCTTGTTACTGGAAGAACTGGCACCTGAACCTGCATCTGCGTTCATGCCAGTGATCCCCCCTCCCATCACTGAATGATGACCCTTCCACTAGCAGTGAAGCGATCCTGATGGCAGCATGGAAGGTCTGCCCACCATTGTGGTGATGCAGATAAAAAAAATGACTTGCTAAGCCACAGTGAAGGGGTGGCACAGTCTGAACCTCCCCCTCTCCCAGTAGTCATGGCTTATTCTCATAGCCATGGCCATTCTCACAGCCATTCTCATAGTCATAGGAAAAGGCACTGTGGCATATTGTGGCTTCTGCACTAAGCCATGGTCAAGCCAAAAGGCTATGAGCCTCTTGGCAAAAGAGACAGGAAAGGGTTGCAGCTCTGGCCAAAGGGGTGCTCCAATGACAGCCTGCAAGGCACCCCCAAGCACTCTGCACAGTTGGCACTGGCTTCCCCTGCTTCCTGGTGATGCTGGGAGAACCAGGGAGCGGGGGAGCTGCCCATTTGGCTCTGGGGGGAGCGGGGTGGAAGATGGAGGCGTTCAGCTTCCATTCCTCTTGGGGAAGTGAAGCCCCGTGGTGCCTTCCCGCCCGCTGCCCCTGCAGCTGATAGGGCTACTGCAGTGGGCAAGAATGAGCCATGCAACTTGGCAGGCAGGCAGGCAGGCAGAGCAGCTTGGCACCTCGCCATACCTCCCCCCCCCCCCCACTGCCGCTCTTTCCCCATGCTTTGATTTGTGCTTGCGCTGGCTGGCAAGGGGATGCGTCTGCCCCAGGCCTCCCCCAGGGCAGGGGCAGGGAAAGCAATTTCTATTGCCGGGTGGTGCAGACAGAATCATTTGCCCTCCGGACCCGGCTCCTACTCAGGCTGGGACGGGGAACGGTTCTCCCAATGAAGGCAGCACGTGCGTGGCCCTGACCTACCCCCTCTGCCAGCCCAGGATGGAGTCCGGCTTGGAGAGTGTGATTCTGCTTGCGAGGCCCACATGTGGCACTCGCTGGGCTTTCGTCCTATGCCCTCCCCCCAGCCCAGCCCCTGCGCAACAGGGCCCACTCCCCTGCCTCCCGCTCCTGAGAGAGCAGCGGGAGGACAGAGGGGGGAAGAGCAGGAGGTGGTCGGATCTGTTTGGTTTTTTACCAGTACCCGAAATCCACCAACTGGGATGGAGCGCAAGACAGGAGCTCAGGCAGATGGACATATGCTCTGAGCACATGCTTAGGTCAGGAATCTGTGATCCGTACCAGAAACAAGCACAGAAGTCCTCTCACACAAAGTCCCATGCCTGTTCTCGCTGCTCTCATGTTTTATGTCAGCAACTCAATTGTGTGTGCGAGACACAGTTAGTTGCTGTTAGACAATCTGGGGTGGAAACTCTTGCCAATCCACTGAGAGATCTATGAGTAGCTCTGCCCACCCAAATATGGATTAATCATCCTGACTGGAAGCATTTTTGATGAAATAAAACACAACCTGCTCAACCCTTAGCCCTTGCTCATGATGTCTACCACCACAGCCTCCCCTAACCTAGTGCTCTCCTCAGCTCCCATAATTCCCACCCTGCATGGCCAATGGCTGGTTGGGAATTATGGGAGCCACAGTGCAACCCATCTGGGGGGCACCATATTGGGCAGACTGATTTACCAGGGCCCAGCAAAAGTTTCTTGGGTTTATCTGATATATGTGTGCGTAAACACACAGGAATAAGGAGTGAGTTTTGAAAGTAAAATACTAAAAGACATGAGATGAAGAAACAGTCTCTCTCTCTCTCTCTCTCTCTCTCTCTCTCTCTCTCTCTCTCTCTCTCTCTCTCTCTCTCTCTCTCTCTGTTATATGTATGCATTCCTGCCAGTAATTTAGAGAATGCTAATTAAACATCTGAATAATTTTAAGATCTCCTATATTGGTATCAAATTAAGAAGCCGCTATTTGTGCAAACCACTGATGTCTATTCAAAAGTAAGCCCTACTGAGCTTCAGGAGACTTCCTCCCAGGAAACTGGGTGTAGCATTGCAGTATAAAGACACTTGCTTGGGAGTAAAAGTGGAACCCATGGCTATTTATGGCTAAGTAGGAGCCCCTTACATCATCTTCAGTTTATTGCATTGACTTTGGCTGAACTTACTGCTGGGTAAGTGTACAGAGGAGTGCAGTGCAGGACTTGCTTCTGAGTAAATTGACATAACATCACCCTTTTTGTTTGTTCATTTAAGATTAAGATTCCAGACACAAGTACTAACTGAAAAACAGAAGCTATTGTTAAAAGAATTTTGCTGGACACTGACATGAAAAGATCTGATGACTTGTGGTTTTTGAAATTTTCCATTTTTACCAGGTGCCAGTAAGACCAAAGTCATGTGTCTGCAGGTGTTTCAGAAAGGCCGTTTTTCTGCACAGACATCCCAGTTCCCCCTGACTCAGCAAACCCAGCTGAATAACTCACTGGAGTAGCTTTAATGGGCCAGCAGGACAGGCTGGTCAATAGTGCAAGCCTTGCGGGTCAGCGTGCTTTGTCCTGGAGGCACTTTCCCGCATCTCCCTTGGGCTGCGGAGCCGCCAGTCTGGCTGTAACAGGCCTCCTTGTTGGAGAGTGTCATCTTGCCATTGCAGAAATTGGCACAAAGCGATTCTGTTCCTTTCCTACACCTGGTGCACACTGAACTTGAGAGATGGAGGAATGGCACAGTTTCCAGCTGTGCACTGGAAGTCACTCTGTGCTCCTTCTCAGCCTGTCTGCCTCTCGGTGGAGAGCTTAGGCTCGCATCTGTTCTGCCAGGCACAGTGAATCGTGGTACGGTTGGCAGTGGGGCTCTTGGCACGGGGCCTGCCGCTACTTCAGCTGCACCAGCCAAAGATATTTCAGAGGTTTTCAGCAAGACATCACTCTAAGATTACACCTTCCCTCTTTTGTGCTAGCAGCACACGGGCCTGGTTGCTGAAGACCACCAACTGCATCCTGTTGGGTGTCACCACTTCATGTTCTTGCCCTTTACCTTAAATGTGGGTCATGCTGTATTTTCTGCTTCCCACTTGCACAGATCAGGTACTAGACAGGCACGAGAACTCTTTTTTTAGATCAGTTTCATCCCCATGCTCAGGTTTACCTTGTTAACAGCATTCTCCTGTGTTTGTTAGAAAGTCTTGTCATACAGGCACTGCCAGTTTAGGTCAGGTGCTCATTTATGTATGTGTTTTTTGAAACATTTATATCCCAACTTTTCCACTAAGGAGCCTATGGGTCCAATCCTCACGACAACCGTGAGAGGTAGGTTAGGCTGAGAGTCAGTGGCTGGCCCAAGGTCGTCCGGTGAGCTTCCTAGCTGAGCAGGAACAAGAACTGAGGTCTCCTGAGCCCTGGGCCAACCTTTCACCACCATTTCTGTTGAAGGATGTCCAGCCTTTTGAGTTACCCCTTACAACAGACTCTGTGACACAGCAGGCTCAGATGTTTCTGCATAACTCAAAGCTATGGGTACTTCCAGATCAGGCTGGTATGATGCCATTACTTTACCTTATTCTTGGAACTTTACAGAAGGTCCAAATAATGACACCTTTCACTCACTTCCTCCATCCTCCTTCTATCTACAGAAAATCCATGAAGAAAAAGAAATGAGCAAAGGCGCAAACAACAGAAGGGTTGGCAGCGCAGTGCCTCCTGGCTGACAAACTAGGGTGGCACCTCTATCTGCAGGTCCATTTTTATGCTCTCATCCGCAGGCCTGGCCAGGCCAGGAGTTACCCATCTACTTTGTTGATGACATGAATGGCTGTGCCACTCCCCAGAGCCTGAACAAAGACACCCCCCCCCACTTGACTTCCAAGTTAGGACAGGGGTGATGAATGCACAGCTGGGAAAAGACCTGGAAAGCATTTCACACAGCTGTAAGAGGGAGAAATGCTAACCCAGAGATGTTGACGAGAGCTCTGCCACCGGGAGATACAACACCAGAGCAAATCAGAAGCTATCAATCCAGTTATATCCATGCAACGTCAACTCAGAAATACCAATCCGGATCCATAAGTGCCACATGTAATGTAATGCTCCCCATGTGGATGCTTGCTAAGCCCACTTTTGCTGATGCAAAAACAATTTTTGCTGCTACTTCTCACTGCTCTTACTTGCAGATACCATTGTCAGCACATGTAACAGGGCCTAAGTATGTTGGAAAGGTAGCAGCAGATAGGAAATGAACATAACATAAAAGAACAACATAGGAAGGATTTGTAACCAACAATGTCCTTTGGTGTTGAGTTATTGTATTTCTTAGAAACTTCCTATCATTTCTCTGATCTCTTTTCCAATATGAAAATATGTAAAGATAGTTGGCATCAAACCGCTCTCTTCAAAAAGCACAGCACTGTTTCGTTTCAGCTTATCTTGCCACAGTCGCTTCCTTGACGATCAGATTAAGGCATTTCATGTTTCCATTTAACCAGGACTGGAGACAAATGCTTCATATTAATTTTAATTCCCCTCAAATTGTCCCTTTTCATGCTGTATAAGAAATCAATGTACTGTATCAAGGGCACCCCTTTGTAAAGGGCAGTTTGCCTTTCATGACTTGGACACTGAAAGAACGGTAAACAGTTTAATTAATGTCTAAATTCTCTTGGTCAAGTCACCTCATAAACACAAACAGGATAAGCCCTTTGAGTACTGTAGACTGAAAATCCCACCTTTTCAACAGTATCATATAGTTTCTGTGGTTTTCTAGTGTTATGCTACAGAATTCTTTCCCATTTATTTGAGTCAGAGATTCATAATGGCAACAAATTATAGATTTCATGATTTTGCTTCAAGTCTCTTCAGGTATCCCATTTTTCTGTTCTAGAACAAGTAGCAAACATGACCACAACGATGGCTGGCTGGCTGGCTGGCTGGCAGGAAGGAGGATTAAACACTTGTGCTGCCTTCAGGCTGTGAAGTTACCGTGCCATTTATCTATTATGCCTTTTCCCATCAAGGTGATATATGCATTTTCCCCTATATGATTTTACCTTCTGAACAGACTTGTGAGGTAGACCAAACAGCTGATGAAAAGCAACTAGACCAAGGTTGCCCAGTGAAATTCATGATTGACCAAAGACATGAACCCGGATGTCTAGGCTGAGCACAACAGCTTGTCAGGACATCCTTGCACAGCCCCCAGGACCCAACCCTAAGCCAAGACCCCACCCCACCAGATTCTTCCTACTGCCATGCTTAAAAACAAGGAAGTTGGAAGAGAGAAGATGGGGTAAGGAAAAGGACAGGAAAGGGGGAGGCAGAGGAGAGATGTCCAGGGAAGCAGTGTGTCGTGTGTGCGTGCTCTGACAGGATTCCCGGGTGCGCACAAGAGATGGCCTGCTTTGGTGAAACTGATTGCTCAGACTTGGAGGCTGATGTGGGGATGGCTGAACCAGACGAGGCTCAGAGCTCACACTCTGATAACGGAATTGCCCCATGATGTCATCCAGGGAAATACCGCTGGAGCAGTTCAGAAGGAATTAAAAGAAAAACAAAAATATTGAAACAAACAGCTAATCCTGTAATGAGGCCAACTCTAAGCAAAGTTAATGGCCCTCCCAGTCTATCTCTACTCAAAAGAAAGCCCCACTGAGTTCAGCTGGACTTATTCCCAAGTAGGTAGGTGGAAGACTTCACTCTACCTCTCCACAGAACGGACATAAGCATTTTAGTGTGCAGTGCTTTGTCTGATGTTAGCTAACCAAGTCATGTCTTACAGGCCATGGGTAAAAGAGGCAGTTTTGTCAAATTCCTCCCTTCACCCTTGCATGCTGCTGAAAATCTGCTCTGAGCAGCCAGAAGGCCCTACAGAATTCCTGGGGGCTATGGGGGCTATGGGGGAAGGAGGACGGGGTGCAATGTCTCCCCTGCCTTTTTCCCACAGAAAGAAAGAAGCCTCTGAGAGAGCAGACGCACTTCTGCCAACAGCGGGAGCAAGTGCAGGTTGGTGGCTCCAGGGTCCATAGACAGTGCAGCCATTGCGGGGCTTAGTCTGGATGGTGGAGGCGTGCTCCGTGGCGCTGAACCCCACGCCCAAAACTGATTATACACTATGGGTAGCTCCTGGAGGGGATTCACTGCCCCACCGGCGGGAGAACCACCAGCCTGGTCTGGAAGGGGCACTGCTGGGATTCTGCCTCACTCAGCAGCCAGTGCGGACAGACCTGCAATGGCTGCCACTCCGAGGTGGCAAAGCAGCCCTGGAGAGGCAGGAAAGGAGCATGTTGGTGGGGAGGAGGCTGGGCCCAAAGGCTTTCACCCGGTCCAAATGCCACCCCAGCCTCCTTCCCTCCTTCTCCCCAGTGCTTCATCTAGCTGCCCAGAAAGAGCATCTATAGAAAGATCAGGGTGCAAGGCCTCATTCAGGGCATAGCCTTGCCACTGCCATGCCTCACTTCAAGCCATAGATCTGTGTAGGCCTTCTAGCACAGAGGTGCATTGGACTGAGCCCCTCAGTTTCCAGCGCTAAGCTGCAAAAGCATATTCCTAGAGCTTGCCCACATGGACACTGAGAACCAGGGTGCCTGGAACATCAGAACAGCCAAAATTCTATTTCCACTGTTGGGGGCTGGGGGAGCCGAAATAAATACATCTTTTCCCAAATACCAGGCTGATGACAGAATAACTAGAACTCAGTAAGTTGAGTAATTTTGCACTGAATATGAATGAGTTATAAGATAAATGACATTTAGTGACATTAATTAACTGATTAAATTAAACCTGATATTTTAATCAGAATTTGTTTATGCAAAGCTGTGAATAAAAAGTGTAGTTTAACCTAGTTACTTTAAAAATTCAAGTTACCATAACAACTTCTTGCAATATTAAAGGTGGTCTTTTCTTTACATTATTTTTAGAACTTTAGTTGCCATAACAACTGGAAGCTAGCTTCCTTTTTTGATAGCCCAAAAAAGTTTAAATGTGTTGTTGTTCCTTTAAAGACAATCAAAATATGATAAGTGAGATGCCAAGAATTGCATGCCACAAATGATCACATAAAGCTGTATTTTTAAAAAAAACCTGTGGGGAAAGAAACTGATTGATCTCTTTTATGTGACAAGATCAGGATGTCCCAACATTGCTGAAGTAAATTTTAAGGAGAATATTTACCCGTGAAGGAAAAAGCGAACATAATGGAGAGCAGTGGCTTTATGAGTTGTCAAAACACCATAAGAATAAAACAAGTGTTAATTTTGTTTTCTTTGTTATTACTCTACATCACTTACTGGAGAAGGTAATCTGGTTCCCCTTTGGCCACTCCAGCTCCCATCGCCCCAACCAGAACAGTCAATGGTCAGGCGGTACTGGAAATGTGGTGCAAAACATCTGTCGAGTACCAGGTTGGGAAACACTGGCACCTTCTAGTCTAGAGTGCAGTATTTAATTAAATTGGGAAGAGAAAGATTCCTCTTATAATAAATAGTACATCTCTTCCTTGTGCACCTTTCTTCCACTGCCCAGTAGTAGAAAGAATCATTCCATGAGTCTTGATGGTGGTGTGGAGAGAACAGTGATGAACTCACATGATGCATTACAGAGCTTCTCATGTCACCTTCTCAGCAGAAGGAGGAACTATAGTATGGTGGCTTCAAAACCATAAGGATGACGCTTTTTTACATGAGGCGTTTTGGGGCATTCTTCATTGCTTTCTCATGGTTGTTTATGGACAGGGATGTACCAAAACTGCCAGACCATTTGAACGCAATGATTTTCCTACCTGCTCCTCATCCAATGAACAGAAGTGGACTGAACCCAATTATTTTCTGTGACAATGATTTTTGACAGCTAATTAAATTTGATCAAAGATAGGTCTCTAAGCCACATGTCTCTAGCACTATGTGTGCAAAATCAGCTGATTTGCACAAACCGCAATTTCCGCTTATCATAGTTTGTGCAAATTACAATGTTATGCAATCAGCTGATTCTGCACAAAACACACCAGACAAATGGTTTGCAGACATTAATTTGCACAAATTGCATTAAGAGGTTAAAAAATGCACAAAATGCAGTCCATCCTAGAGGGAAGTCTGCAGTGTGGCTCAGTTGTCATCACAGCAACTCGGGATGAATACAACTATTAAAGGTGAGGTTAAACTTCAGGCTGGGTTAGAGTTAAGAATACCTGGGTTCCTGTTCATGTCTAGAGACCAGCAATTAGCTTCAATTGTACAGAAAACAGAGACAGTGAACAATAATATCGTGAGTGCTGCCTTTGTGCCTCTGAATGCACAGGAATTATACCTGTGTTAGGGTTGAGGTTAAGCTTCAGGTTAGGGCTGAGGTTAAGCTTAAGGTAAGGGTTAAGAAAAGTGGGACCCTGCACATGTTCAGAAGCCTTGAAATAGCCTTGCTGAGACAATGAGAAAACAGGGATAGCTGCCTTTCTGTGTGTTTTCTGAAAGGTGGCCGATTATACCTGCGCTTTAGGGTGGGATTGAGTTTGGCGTTAAGGTTAAGATAAAAGGTAGGAGAACCTGGCCCCTTGTACATGTTCAGGGGCCAGGAAATAACCCTGATTGGGCAGAAAGAGTGATCGGTTGGCAAGAACACCCTGAGTTTGGTCTCTGTGCATGTTGCCTGAACATATGCAATTATTCCTGGGTGATTCACAGAAAATTGTGCTTATTCTGCACAAATCCTACTAAAGCCACATCATTGTCAAGTACTTATCTATAAAAAATTCATTAACAGTTTTTTAATGCTTGCACTGTGATCTGTCCATGAATTTGCACTGCGCTGAGTTGGCACAAGCACAGGGCTGACAAACCAGAATCTAGAAAGCCTAATTGTGGAAATCTGCTGAATTTTCTCACAGCTACTGAATTTCTCCGACATTCCTGTTAATGGATTCTTTAGATGACATATCCCTCCAGTTTGGATTCTTTGTCTAACCAGTACTTTCCACAAATTTTTAGGGCAGGGAAAATGCATTTAATTGTCCAAGTGAAAGAATTCATGATTTCTGCCTATGCATTTGTATTGTTCTGCTATACCACAGTGCCACCTAGAGATTATGCTGCAGAAAAGCAGAAAAGGATATGCTTCTCATGCGGCGCTCAGATCTCAATTCTGTGACAAAACTTAAAGCACATACAGTAGATTAGCTGCTTCATATAGAAAGGCTCAATGTCAGAACCACAGTTTCTAGGGACAAGAGGGCACACACTACTATAAAAGAAAACATCTGGAAAAGGGCTAATGTTGTCCCTATCTTCAAAGGGGTGGGGGGGGGGTGGAGGGATGAACCTGGGAACTACAGACCAGTTAGTCTGACATCAGTCCCTGGGAAAATTCTGGAGCAAATTATTTAAAAATCAGTTTGCATCTTGAAGAAAATGCAGTGATTAATAGAAGCCAACATGGATTTATCAAAAACAAATCCTGTCAGACCAATTTAATCTCAATTTTTGACAGCATAATCTCCCAAACAGACAGAGGAAACACTGTGGACATAATCTACCTAGACTTTAGGAAAGCTTTTGACATAGTACCATACAACATTCTCATAAGCAAATTAGCAAAAAGATAGAAAAACTATTAGGTGGATCCAAAATTGGCTGCTAAATGAGACACAAAGAGTGCTCATCAACAGCACCTTCTCAAACTGGAGGAAGGTAACTAGTGGGGTGCTGCAGGGTTCAGTCCTGGGACCAGTGCTCTTCAACATCTTTATGAATGATTTAGATGAGGAAGTGCAAGGAAAGATGATCAAACTTGCAGACGATACAAAACTGGGTGGAATAGTGAACACCTTAGAAGACAAAATGAAGATCCAGAGCAAGTCTTTCACGTAGAAAAAAGAAACTAAATGCATCATTACAAGATGAGGAATATGTGGCTCAACAGAACTGTGAAAGAAAAAGACGCTGGCGTAATTGTGGACAACAGGCTAAATATGAGCCAACAATGCTAAGCAGCTGTAAAAAGGGTGAATGCTATTTTGGGATGCATTAATAGAAGCATCACTTCCAAATCACAAGAAATAGTAGTTCCCCTATACTCCTCACTGTGTCCAGTTCTGGGTACCAAGATTTAAGAAAGATGCAGGAAAAATTAGAAAGGGTCCAGAGGAGGGCAGCAAAAATGATCCAGGATTTGGAAACACTGCTCTGTGAGGAGCGACTGAGAGAACTGGGTATGTTCAGCCTTGAGAAGAAAAGACTAAGGGGGGACATGATATCCCTCTATAAGTACCTCAAAGGCTGTCACAAAGAGGAAGGTCAAGATCACTTCTTGCTGATGCCAGAGTATAGGACACAGAATAATCAGTTCAAGTTGCGACAACCCAGACTCAGGCTAGATATTAGGAAGAGCTTCCTCACTGTCAGAGCAATGCAACAGCTGCCCAGAGAGGCGGTGGGCTCTTCCAACTAGAGACATTCAAGACGAAACCAGACAGCCATCTGAGTGGGATGGTGTAACTTGGTGTCCTGAAACAGCAGGAAGCCCAACCTGATAGCCTTCATGGCCCCTTCCAACTCTACCATTTTATGATTCTATGATCTGCTATAAAACCTGATGAGAAGATGGCTACCTGTAACATTTGGCACAGGGAGAAACTTTTTGGCCACATCCTTGTTTTCCTGGATTTGCGTTTACTTGTAATTGAATAGTAAATACCACATGGTTGTAGCACTTGGTTGAAGTCCACACACAATCCACCTGACATCCTGGGGCAGGTGTATAAATAGGGCTCATGTAGCCAATGTCTGGAATAACAAAATATCAAAGTCAGGAGCAGCAAAGATACACTAGGAGAAAATCTTGATGCTACCAGAACACCCTTTCATCTTTTGGAGATGCATCTTGTTTCCATGGTTCAGATATGGCTTCTCCCCAAATCCACATCTCCCACCAACTTCATGAACGTTCATTGTCTCCCTCCATTTTCTCATAACATTTCTAACATGGCATTTTTCACTGCTCCACCAGCTTCCCACTAGTGCCTCTTCAAACTGCTAAGTCGTTTACAAAGCAATGAAACGTGTGCATTCAGCGTAACGTAATGTTCCCAATCCATCAATCTGCACCATGCATCATGCATTCAGCTTGTGAGATTTGTATGTTCTTTTTGGCGCAGAAATCATAACAGGTCCATGGTTTCACAACCTTTGGTTATCAGGAACAACAATGCATTCCAGACAGTAGCACCACTTCACCTATCCAATGGGTCTAAAAATAGGAGATGTCCAGCTATTGTTTTAAGGGATGAAAAGTCACTTGGCAGGATGGCTAATTAATTTCCCAGTGCAGCCCACTGGGACTTCTGACAGGAAGGAATGTCGCCACTCGTAGCATGTTCCCATTCACCTCTGTCATGGTCCCCAGTTTTATTATTAAAGCCTAATTATCACTGCGATCTAATGTTCTTCTTGCAACTTCAGTAGCAGGCCAAGTCTAAATTCCCCATGACAGATGTATCTGTCCATAATCCAGAATGAACAACAACACTCTCTTTTGTCTCCTGGATACCAAGAGACAGACCCGTACGGTTATTGGCCCTTTGTCCGGAAAGGCTACATGAACCAACTGGCATTACTGGCTGCCCTTTGCTCACAGTAGGCAGAGCAGGCGATGGCGTGGGATGAGGAGAGGTGACCCTGGATTCCAGGTATAATTGTGGTCCTCTGCCTTAATGAGGCTTCAAGCAAACGTGGCACAAGGGGGGATGGGTGGGAGGAGATATGTGCTTGCTGATGTGGCTGGTTGGCAGGAGGAGGGACAGTATTTAATTAAAAACTAATAAGTATGTCAGCTGCTGCAGGTTAACAATCTGGATTCCCCTTGTCCCTTCTTTTGCCCTTTCCTGACAGCAAACAAACAAAAGCTGCAGTAAAATGCCAACTTCTGCTCATCCATCTTTGCTTCTTCCCATTCGATCTCAGAAGCCAAAACCTCCAACTGCTCCAGGAGGGAAAAAACAACAACAGCGGTTATTCCTGAATGCAGAGAATGTCACTAATTTTTATTTAAAAGGCAGAAGGTCCTTTGCAAATAATTGGGACATCTCTTTTCTTGTCCCAGCCATGGATGCCTTGACTATAACTCTGGAGTTAGCACTTTCTTTCATCACAAAGGGAAACAAATGTCTCCTTATAGGAAACACATTGGCTGAGTTCACACATTAAGGGAAACAAACCTACACTGTGTCAATTTTTAGAGCGCATGGATTTTTGCTCAGACCTACTGGTTTGATGATCACATGATTCCCAGAGCAACTTGTTTTCCACCTGCCCTGCTCCATTCCCCTACCAGCCCCTGCGAGTGAGATCTCCGTCCTCACGCTATTGCTCTGGATGGTCTGCTGGGGCTTTGAGGTGGGTTCCCCCATTTGCCCTTCCCAAATGTACCAGCATCTCTGGTAGGCTTCCTAGCCTCTGCAGCCCCAGATGAACCATCTCCAAAAGTAAACAGGGAGATGGGCACACCGCTCAGCCAATAGGAATAAAGCAAGTGATGCCTGGCTAGGGGGCTGAGTGTAGTAGAGAACTGATGGCTGAGCCGCCACTTCTGTGGTCACTCTTTCCACAGGGCTCTATGGTGTTGGTGTATTCATACCAACAATGGTAAAATGGAGATCCCAGGTCCAGATAACCAGAGAAGCCCTGGTGAAGTATAGAAATCTTAGAGCTGACTGTTGGTTCTCTCCATGCTTACAGGAAACTAAAGGTACCACACAAAAATGCCACAGTCTGCATGAAACAGCCAACCGACAAGACTAAGAAATCACTATGGCTTCTCATGACTTGCAAACCAGGCCATCGTATACAGTCTCTATTTCATAACACTGATGCAAAGTCCTTGCTAATGACTGGAATTCTCTCATTTAAGCCAGGGCATTATATTCAACAATTAAGTTGTAAGTGAATTCTGGCATGAGCAGCAAGGGTTTCCACTTTCCCAGTTCCCTCTCCTATGCTGTCTGAAGTATGAGAATACATTTATGTAGTGCCAATTCATCCACTGGTGTTTTACCTAGAACTACATAGATATGTAGATCCACATACTTGGGTTCATCTATCAACATTAGTTATTTTCCCTTTGCAGGTCTTTTCTCCTCTTCTTTTGGTATGCCACCAACTCAGTTAACTTCTGCTTGACTGCAGTGCCCCATTTCTTGTAGACGCAGGAAGATTATGGGAGACTCCTAATTCCAGTGCAAAGGAATTGAGCGGGCACAATTTAGCTCAATTTTGGGGAATTTATAACAATTCTGGGGAGAAACGAGCACACTCCCATCCTCTACTGAATTCCATTCTAGACAGTGTAATACATAACTATGATGCGCATGTGTAGGTATGGTATGGGTCTGAGTCAGGGCAATCATGTTGGCAGGTCCCATGCCAGCAGTGGGAGGGGGGCTCTCTCTTTGGGTGTGGCTTCACCTACTACTGGCACCTTGCCCCTGATACGCTTGCTTGCCCAGGTCTAGCTGGACCCCTTGAGCAGCAAAACCTTCCCCCTCCCTTGAGTTCTATGTGCTGACTTTGACAGAACACATGAAGGATGGGGAAACGGCATCACGTGCACCCAATTTCCCAGGTTAACTGGCCTGAAAGTGTCGCTCTCCACCACAAGACTGTACATGCTCTTTCAACTGTGCACACCTTTTGAGCAACCTTCTCCTCAGAGCTGGGTGAGCTGACATGTGTTTGGTATTATAGGAATCCCTGAGCAGGCACTGTCACCCAGCTAGATGGTGCTTCTTGCCATTGCTGGTGATCCATTTTTTTCTGGCAGGCCCAACTCTGGAGGTTCCCGCCTGTGACAAGCACCAGCTCCGCCTAAAGAAATGGATTCCTACCAAGTCATACACTGTAGTGCATCCATACCACAAAATCAAGGCAGAGCTCAGCTTAAGCAACTTTCATTCATTTATTTTATATTTACTAGCAAATGCTACGTACGCAATAAAAATGTTCTCTGTGTGACTAAAAGCAACAATAACGCTTTAAAATAAGCAATAAATATATGTTATATATAACTATAAATTAAATTAAACAAAAATACCCCATTCAGCAACTTCCAGAAATAAACACATTTGAGAATCACTTATAGATTTGCAATTCTACTCAAAACTAAGCCTCTGAGTTTCATTGGACATACTCCCAGGTAAGTATATATGGCATTGCAGTTTTTAAGATTAGGAGTTTGAAAGACTCGGGGAAAAGGTCTTCACCTGGCACTGGACAGACCACAAAGTAAGTGCCAAATGAGCCTTCCTGGGAAGAACATTCCACAGCCAGGGTGCCGCCACTGAAAAGCCCCTATCCCCAATAGCCACCCGCTACACATTGGCAGAGGCCCGTGGGAAACAGCCTCTGAAGATGATGTCAGGGACCAGGCAGGTGAATATAGGAGGAAGCCATCATTCCAGAATCTAGCTCTCAGGCCACTGTGTGCTTTAAAGCCATTTATCAACCCCCAAAATGGGCCCAGAATCTTGCAGTCCCAGTTGAAATGTCTGGACTATTTTCAAATGCAGCCCCAGGCAATCAGTTTCTAGTGACACAATCTGTGGGCCGGCTTTCTGTGGCGCTCCCCATGTACACACAAGTCCCGAGGAAGCATCGGAGAAAGGTGATTAACTCCATGAGCACATGTGAGAAGGCGTTCAGGAGTGCAGCCTAAATCATTCTTTGCAGCAGGAAGAGAGGATGAATATCACTGTATAGGGTACATTTTACAATTACCAGATTTCACATCACTAATCCTTGGGAGCCACCACTTATCTATTTTTATTGCTGTGGCAGGGAAGGGGAGCTGAAGAGAATGAATAGCTTCAGCGTTAGGAGAATTCAGCATATCGATAAGCAAGCTGAATAATGTGAGCTGCCAACAGCATCTAACATACCAAATTATAACATAACGGTAAGAATAATGGCCACAGCTGTTGCCTCTGTAAAATGATCTACAATACCACATGCTAATAACAAAGACAACATGTCTAAGTCACTTTGTACGATGCCGACAGACTAATCCCATGCCACGCAGCACGGTGGCAAAAGTGGTCATATCACAGCAAGAGGATAAGGCCAGGAATAATCACATCCTTAGGAAAAATATCCTCTGTGTAATACAATGCAATCCCATTTAAACAAGCCAGCCTTGTGAATCTATTACGGCCGTGTCCCCAGAGCTCTGCTGCTACAGTGCCCTCCTTACGCCAAGGCAGATGTGTTCCCATGCAAAATGCAGGCACAGAAGCAGAATATTTGCTGCAGATGCCCGTCAAGATCATATGCATGCGATGCCTTAGAAAGCAATTATTTTTTCATCAGGAGTTTCGGGAAACACCACAAAGGATTCAGCCTTTGAAATTCTCCCCCGGAAGAAGCCCCGGCATCCCCCCAGGCTCCTGCCAACCTGACAGCGGCTGCAGCATCCCCTTCTAGCGCCACACTGTGCGTGCAGCACCCGCAGGCAGGCGCTGCTTCTCATCCTAAACACAGGCTGACAGGGCTGGGCCAGAGGCCACCTCTGCATCTCCAGAGGAGGAAGCAGGGCACATGCCTGCATAAAATGTGCATATGCTGGTTTCCAGAGGCACATCCGTGAGCGGCGAAATAGCGGCACTCTGCATCTGCCATATGGCAGACTCTGACCTGCCCGTGGGCCTGCTCGGTGCAGAGTTTTCTGAGGCGGCTGGGAGCAAGGGGGGGGGGGCGAGCTGAGTCAGTTCCACAGACACACACCCAGCCCATTGTCATAGCTTTGGCGAAGGTATGCCAAATCTTGTAGACCCTTCAACAAGGGGGGAGAGAGAGATCCTCTTTTCCTGCCCTATTATGAACGAGCCTGCAGGCCTATAATCAGCTGGACGTTGCTTCTTACGGGTTGTCCGGATCAGGGCCTGAGCGACCCTGCGAGTGCCTGCAGAGCCAGGAAAACCTTTGCCGGGAACAGCTGAGGGGCACTGAGGTAGGGCAGCTGGAGGGCCTGGAGGCCGGCGTTAGAGGCCTCCCTGCACTGCTGCCCTTTGCCCCAGTGCCACCAGGTGTCCGGGTGACTTCCGTGTGCACTGGCTCTCGGCGCTTCTTGGCCCTGCCTGAATCCTGGTGCCTGCCTGCCTTGCCTGCCTGCCTTGCCCCAGCCTGTTCCTGCCTCCATCCTTGTCTCCAGTCTGATCCTCGGGTACCTGCACGCATTCTCCCTGCCCTTGCCATGCTCTTCATTGTGACTTTCTGGGAATTGGCCTTGGACTGTGCCTTTGGATTGCGATACCCTGGACTGTGTTTGCTTGGATCTGTTGTCCCCCTGGCTTTGACCCTGGACATTAAGCAAATGCGCCCCTTGTGTCTGGGCCTCTGAACCTGCTGCAGAGTTCCACCTGACACCTGCATCCAACCTCAGTTGCCTGCTGCCCATGCCCTGGACCTTACATCTGTTGAGGCAAAGATGATCAGGCACAATCTATTCCTTCTGATCGTGCAGTGTGGAGTCAATGATAAGCAGAGGTTAAGCAGCTTGGCTGCAGGAAAGGCCTGGGTTTACATATTGGCTTTGGGTGAGTGACCTTATTTTGCATTTTTTAAATCTTATTGGAAATTCATGGCTATCTTCCAGTACCTCGCCTGAGATTTCCAGCCATTTCTGAGGTGCTTCTGAGTGAAGACAATGCAGTATTTTTCCTGAACGATGCCAGCATTTGTGATGGAAGCCTTGTGCAAAGTCTAAATTTCACTCTGTCCCATAGAGCCACCATGTGTTATGTGATGCAAGAAAGGCAGAGAGGAAGAACCTTTTTATTTAAACCTTTTTATTTAAACGTCATTTTAATTGTTAACAATATTTACTTATTTATCTGGCCAGAGCAACTTCTTTTCTTTACTTCTTTTTTTTATAACGTTTCTTTTATAACTTC
Source organism: Varanus komodoensis (assembly GCF_004798865.1). Classification (NCBI taxonomy): domain Eukaryota; kingdom Metazoa; phylum Chordata; class Lepidosauria; order Squamata; family Varanidae; genus Varanus; species Varanus komodoensis. The sequence goes on from NW_025335627.1 coordinate 10,800,532, forward strand.
TTTTATATCTTTTATATTTTTTATTTATTTTATATTATTAATTTTAATTTTATATTGTTATTTTTGTATTGTATTGTATTGTATTGTGTTGTAAGCCGCCCCGAGGCTTCGGCAAGGGGCGGCATAGAAATGTTCTAATAATAATAATAATAATAAAAAAAAAAACTCCAAAAGAAAAAAAAACTTTCAAGGTGAATACAAATGGGCGGGGGGGGGTATCAGTGGGCATCTCCTGCCTGAAATCTGGGTGAGCTGCTGCTGACACTGTTAAAACTACATGGACTAATCAATGGTCTGACTTGGAACAAGGGAACTTCCCATCTCCCCTGTAGAGACAGAAAAGCGACATCTCCCTGCAGTTTCTGCACAGTGTTCTCTTGACTTCAGACAGAAGCCACTTTACCAATTTTATTATTTTATGAGGAGCAGCCAGTAATGCTTTATCATTTCGAGCAGCAACAGTTGGACATGGTGCACCCTGGTACACGCAGTATCAGTGTGTGCTGCAGAAGAAGACCCAGTAAAGTGCCAGGTTAAGTGCCTCATGTAGAGAAGCCCTTAGATCGCTCGCAGTCATCTTCACATAATCTGCATGGGACAGGCTGAAGTTGTTTTCCAAGAAGAATCAGGGTTGGGACCAAATTCATTTGTTGAGAAAAGTTCCATAAATGTTCCATGTTCACAGCCAATGGGGCTCTTTTGTTGATCACTGTTTCCTCCTTCTTAACTTCCCTTCTTCCCAGCCATTCCTCACCTTCTCATCCAGGAATGAGTGTCTTCATTGACTATAGTTATCCCAAAGCAAGTCTTGTAAAGAGAGTCAGCTAATTAATTTAACTCCTGGCATCAACTTTTTGACTTTGCGGTAGATCTGCTCACCACTCTAAATGAACACCGCAAATTAGTCGAATGGATAGAAGGGGCAGGGAGAGAGAGAGAATGAGTTGAAACATAGAAGAAAGGGCAGGTTTTCCTGAAATGTGTGTGTGTGCTAGCATGAGTATGCAAAAGAAAGGTGCACTTTTGATCATCATTCTTCCTTCCCTGCCCAGTTCCTTCTCTGATGCTGTTTACTGATCAGGAACATTAACACAGATCCATACAGATAGCATTAGCTTGCCCCTGTGACAAACACGCTGCCTGGCTGTGTTTATTTGATGGTGGAAATGAACCTGCCAAATAAGTCATATTGCTGTTCTCCCGTTTTTATAATCCATTTCCCACTCCTAGCCCTTATTCCCCAATTCCCTACATAAACATACATGCTCTCCTCTGAACAGCATCATTTGTCTTGACTCTGCGGGCTATGCGATCATTCTTCATGGAGGCTGGCTGGCACCAAGACTATGCAGTGAATTAGCGGCCCACAACATCCCCAAGGTACATAATATGCCTGACACTTTCCTTTGGAGACTGCCATTCGCCAAATTCAGTAGAATATCCCTGTCTAGTATCCCAAGCATTAAAACTGCACAACAATTAACACCCAATCTGTTCCGCGGAAGATAACAAATGTCTCAGCAATCATAGAATAGTAGAATTGAAAGGGGCTATGAAGGCCAACGGGTCCGACCCTGTGCTAAGTGCAGGACACCACGTTACACCATCCCGCTCAGATGGCTGTCCAGTTCCTTTTTGAATCTCTAGTGTGGGAGAGCCCACCGCCTCTCTGAGTAGCTGGCTCCACTGTCATATTGCTCTGACAGTGAGGAAGCTTTTCCTGATGTCTAGCCTGAAACTGGGTTGTCACAACCTGAATCCAAGCTTGTGTGTGTGTTTTCAGAAGTAGCCCCCCTGGATTAAATGGGGCCTTCTCCCAATTAAATGGGCAAAGGGGTACAGCCTTACTGTTATTAAATCACTGGAGCCTTTCTCTGCCATCAACACCAGCTGGCATGGACAATGGTTAGGGCTGATGAGAACTGTAGCCCAAAAACATCTGGAGGACCACACATTTCTTACTCCTGCCTTAAATGCAGGGGTACATTCTGAATTTTGTCACACAAGGCTAAAGCTAGATCCTGAGGGCCATCCCATATCTGTATGTCAGCCTGAACCTTAAGTGGGGGCTTCTCTACCAAATGTTCGGTGGTGGCACCACAGTGGTGGAACGGCCTCCATGGAGAGGCTTACCTGACACCTGCACGGTGGTACTCTTATGGTTTCAGGTCTTCTTCTGTGACCTGCCCACAGAGATTCAGCGGCTGGGTGGGATGAGTGTGCCATCTATCAGTCAATCCCTGACCTTTCTGTTTAGGCCAGGGAGAGGCTCCTGCCTGAAACCCGGGAATGCTGCTGTTGACACTGCCAAAACTACAGGCCTGGCCAATCACTGGTCTGACTGGGAACAAGGCCACTTCCTGTGTCCCCCGTAGAGACACTGAGGCAACATGTCCCTGCAGTTTCTGCACAGTGTTCTCAGATTTCAAACAGAAGGCACTTTATCAATTTTATTATTTTATGAGGAGCAGCCAGTAGTGCTTTATCATTTCAAGCGGCAGCAATTAGACATGGTGCACCCTGGTACGCACCGTTTTCATTACGTGCAGCTAAAAGTAAGTTTTGAATAATATGCTATGTGATAACTACCCAGATATAAAGTGTATCAAGAAAAATGGAGCTCTATATAGTTTATCATTCATGAAAATCTATATTCAAAAGCATTCTGCATATAGCAGTCTCTAGATCCATATTATATAGCACTCTAAAACGCTCTGTACCGTATGGTGAAGCAAAGCAACCATAAAATGTCCTACCTGTTATCTTGGAAAATAATGAAGGAAAGAACAGCAGAATACCAACAACCCAGGTTGTACATTGCTAACACTTGCTGACATAAATTAGGAATAGATTTTGTGATGTATTTCTGTCCAAGATCTTTTTAGGGATAAACACAAGACACTTAAGAATTCTAAACTTGTCTATGAACTAAAAGATTGCTTCTGATGGTTAGCAGCTACATTAATTAATCAAGGGGTAAATTTTAATTTGCACAATTAAAGCTATAGTTAATTCATTGCACTGGTTAGATCAATCAAAACTTTCAGCCCCCTAAGCAATGTAATAGACTCAAATGACAGACCATTTCAGCAGCTTCCCCTCTTGAATTAAAAACAAACAAACAAACCTCCTGTCCATACCCCAAAATTTCACCCTCTCCATCCCCACCCACAGGCCACCTCTATTTGGGTTTACATATTGGCTTTGGGTGAGTGACTTTATTTTGCATTTTTTAATCTTATTGGAAATTCCTGACAGACAGACATGATAAAGGTCAATTCTAAGCCCACCACCCTTGTGATTTGAATTTGCAGTTCAGCTGAACTCGGTTTCTGAAAACCTTTCCTTTGAATAATAACATATTAGCTGCCCCAGTTCTTCACAAGTAATTTGAGGTGGGGGGGGGGGAGACGCAGCATTCATTGCTCTATAACCTCTCCCAGTGGTCCAGGCTGAAGAATGTGGGAACCAACAGGAAATTATATTTTCAAATGAATATATTTTCATCAAACCTTCTATGTATCTGTCAGCTGCACTGTGAGTGAACCTGATCCTATTTGAAAGCTGCTGCATAATTCCAGCCATTGATGAAAATATTTGTAAGGGAAATACTTGAGATGCCTGCCTCAAACTCCTCTGCAGACACAAATCACCCTCATTTCCACCACCCTTGCATCAACAGAGTGCTTTAAGAACCAGGCTGCCCAAGGTTGCCTTATCCTCTTTAAAACAAACACAAGAAAACCCTGCACGCACCCACACTATCTGTTTCCTTCATGCTCGACATCCACAAAGTGGTTTTAAATATTTCATGGCAAGAAGAAAACATTTTTAGCTCATAGGCACCATTTGGAGTTTTCTGGCATTATGGGTACAAGCAGCTTTGCAAACCATTCAAAATGGAGCAGGGAGCAGCCTTCAGAGTGGGGTCTGTACTTTCAAAAGGCTTCTGTGCTTTGCTGCACATTAAGGAAAAAGATTTGTTGTTGTTGTTGAGGTTGCAATCACAGATTTTTCAAAAGCAAGCACCTTAGAAATACAGGAATGCAGAGCCTTTGAAAGCTAAAGGAAACTGTGTGCCAAGGTCATGGAGGACTACCTTTGAAGCCGCACGCTGCACAAATTTGTAGAAGATACAGAATTAGCCTGAGAGCCAAACAGGAGTTCTCCTATACCCCAAATGTTTATTTAGGAGCTTAGGCATCCATGAAGGCAATGAATGCAGTGGGTCAGCTTTGGCTGGGGTACCCATCACATCCCTTCCTGGTATAGTCCAACTTGGCATGAACTGCATGCATTAATTACATCCTTACGGGATCACTGTAATGTGCACTACATGGGGTTTTCTCTTGATGCCCATTCAGAAACTTCAGCCAGTACAGCATGCTGTGGCTCAGATTTTGGCTAGGCCAGAGTGCTGGGATGACCCCTTTACTGTACCAGCCGCACTGCCAGTAGGTTTCCCGGTGCGATTCAGGGTGCTGATTTTTACCTCTAAAGCTCCGAACTGCTTAAGACTTGGTTACGTGAAGAAGTGTCTCCTCGCATGGTGAACCAGTTCATCCTTTAAGCTCAGCTGCTGCCCTCTCTTGCATGTACACTTGGTGGTGAGAGGGTTCCCTGACAGCAGCACTCCACTTATGGAGCATCCCAACCCAAGAGGGGTTTTTTTACTCTTAATCAGCAATTCACCAGCAAGTGAAAATAGTTATTTTTAGACAATAATTTGGCCAAGCTATTGCTTGCAAGCTTCTTTGACTCGTACCTTGCCTTTCTACCAAGCACAATGGTCATTTTGTGCTTTATGATTGCTTTGCCCCCTCGGCAGCCAAGTGGAAAGAACCACATGGGCTGGCACGCTGCAGACACAAATGTGTTCTAGAGAGGGGGGAAGTGGTGCCCTGAGGAAGGGAGCAACAGGGGCTTGGCCCTCCACCCGGTGCCCCAGCCTCCTTCCCGCTTACGCCCTGGCACTGAATGTGGACAGACAAAAGTATCCACCTACATAAAATGCCCAAGGCACTGGATGCTTCAGCGCATTAAGGATGGACAACATATGATGGCACCCTCCTTTATACTGACAAACCAATGATGTTGCTTTTTGAGTGGCTTACAAAGATAACATTCTAATTAATGAAGACCTCCCTGATGTATATATGACCATTTGAGCTAGACAGAACTGTTGCTTCTGGTTTGTTCCAATTCTTGACCCCACTCAGGGATTACCATAGGAATAAATAGAGTGGTTCGAAGTCACTTCAAAAACACAGGCCAGAGAATTCACCTTCATCCCTTTAAGGAGGCCCACCTCACACCTGAGAAACCAGAGGCAAGCCACTGCACCACTCCCTGGAAGCTTTGTACACCTTTCCATTAAAAGCTTCTGCTTCTTCTGCTTCTTCTTTTGCTCATCTTTATTTTAATTTGCAGCAAGGAGACAGAAAATGCAATACTGATGATAACTTGCAATGTTAAAATTTGAGGATTATCAACAATAACATGAACACCCTATTTTAAGTATATTTATTTATTTACATATGAAGCTCAATCCTATGGCCTCTGAAAGCTGAGCTCCTGTCCCCTCCCAGCTGGCACAGTAAGGACTTGACTGTGCCCCCCGCCCCCACCTCCAAGTTGGAACTGGGCCTTAGAAGGGAGGAAGAAGGGGAGGAAGCTGGAGCCATGGGGGAATGCTGACTCCGTTTGCGTGCCCCCCAGCCTCCTTCCCTTGCCCCCCCTCCCAGGCTAAATCTATCAGCCAGGCACGGTCGCTGAAATCAAGGCAGGGGCCCTCTGGCAGCTCACTCCTTCCCCTGGATACTCCTGGGCCTCTGGGGATCAGTAGGTCCACACCTTGCACACTGCTGCACATCTCAACAGATTCTGGAGCACCAAACGATGGAAAGATCAAACCAGTTTAAAAATGTGCTAAACCTTGGTTAAATTTAACACATGACATTCTAATCTAATTCCAAACACTTAACAGCTTTAAAGTTTGATGCTATTTTTAATTATTGTATTTCCTATTTATTCCAGTTGGGAATGTCGCTTGAACAAACTTATTTCACACACAAAGGGCAGTTGAGTGGTTAAAACCAGTTACCAAGGCAGACTGCAAGTGGGGAAAGCTGCCAACAGGCCTAGCAGTAGCAGAGCCATGCGATCCACCAACAGATACGCCCAGTGGGGCTCCCGCTGGCTCTATCAAACCTCTAACTCTGCCTTAGCTCTCGGTCTGGACAAATCCTCTTTCTGGAAAAGATTAAACTTCCACTAGACTGCACATATCTCTTTCCCTGGCTCTCAGTTCCCAGTTCACCGACCGCCCAACCTGACTGCTTGCCACCAAAGATGGAGGCCAAGGTCATCCATGTTTGCCTTGCTGCATTTTCCCCAGGCCTGAAAAGCATTCACATTTGTCAGGTGGATTTGTTGTTGTTACTATTTGGCAAAGTAAATGTGCCTTTTTAATTCATCCAGAATGCACAGGGAGGTTGCCAGCAAAAATGGAGAGAAACCTGTGATTAAAAGATAGTGTTAGACCCTGTATATTTTAGTTATGTGTTGCTTTGGTGAAAGCAGTTTGGACAGTTAAACAGGGAAGAGTAGACTAGCATTTTCTCTTTTCATTTGTGTACCAAATTGATGCATTTTTCATGAATTTTACAGATGTAGTATCAGATATATAGGTTAATTATTACTAAAGATAACTGTGATGTGTTTGGAAGAGTCCCAGTTACACATTAGCCCCAACCTACTTAAACCAAGCAGTGGGGGCACATTGCCTGTTATGGGTGTGGCCTGAGCCTTCTCCCAGAATGCCGCTTTATAAATAATGCACTTTATTAGTCATTTGGAAAAAGCAACAAAGGGCCGAGAAGTATGAACTCTGGGATAACATCGGTATCATTCTCTCTCATGCAGGAGCACAGGGACAGGCTCAGCACACCAATTACTGCTCAAGATGCTGCTGCTTCTCTCAAAGTAATGAAATTAAACAAGTCCCCAAGGTCAGCTGGCATATTCCTGGACTTTTTCCTCTGCTTAATTAGTAAACCCTTTGTTCTGATCTTGCTTCGATGGCTCCATGAGAATATGGACCCAGGAGAGGGGTCTTGGATCCACAAAGCTGGTTTATTCAGTTTGTTGTAAAGGCAAGTCGTCATACGAAATTGATCACCATATTGTACATATGAGGTGGGTGCGGCTCAGGCTGGTGGGATCCTCTTTTTGCCTGCTTGCCTTTTACTGTCCCCTGGAGGTCCACCAGTGGGAGCCAGTTGTGAAATAGTGGCTTAGCCACTTGCAAAATAGTGACTTACGTATATACTAAAAATTAAGAAATGGGTGCTGTTAAGCACAGTCTCAGCCTTCACATTTGCAATCAATCTTGCAATCAGTCAAGCACCCCACTTGACACTCTCCTCGGAGAGGGTTGGGTTTAACACAACTCAAAAATCCTTGCTGTTCTATTGTAAATCACTGAGGGATCTGCCAACATATCCTGATCTATCTTTTGAGTTGAGTATGGGTTGTCATTGAATTGTGGGTTATTGTTGTATATTGGGTTGTCATTGTGTGCATCTCCTGCAATGTTAACCCAGAAAGAGACCTCATGGTTTGTTGTTGGGTTGTGAAGTCTGAGTTGGTCATGATGAACAACTCATAGTTTAACCATAATGCAGGATTCACATGTTACAGCCACCCAGAATTCAACAACAATGTACATTCAACCCATACTCTTGCTTGTCGCTACATATAAAACTTGTAATGTCAAGGGTGGATAGTCAATTACTGGATTAGAAGAGGCAGAACAAGATACCATCCCTCATGGGTGAGCTCTCCAGACTGAGGAATCAAGCCTAGAAAAGTTTTTATAGAGTGTATGCAGGAAGCAGCCCTTTTATTTCCTCAGGGACCTCAAGTTCTGTTGCGTTCATTGGCTGCAGTTTCCCTCCCTGCCACTGTCAAAGAGCAAACCTCAGGCCACTCAGGAGACCTGGAGGCACAAAGGATAACATGCCCTTCCAACCAGAAGAAAGGGTGTTGTCCCACACAAGTCTTACAGTCTCCCAAGACCTTAAACAGGAAGGCACCACATGATCATCCAACTGCTCCCCTGATGGTGGCTGACTGTGGTTCTGAATGGGCCAGTGGATACTTCCACGGTCCCATTTCCCTGCGTGGCTGAGGGACAGGAGAAGCTGCAAAGGAGCCGTCTTCAGAATCCCGGGAGTTGCAGAACGGAGTCCCAAGGGCCCCCCCCCCCACCCCAATGTGGGGCAACCGGTGACCCATCTGGATCTGATGCATCCATGATGTACAGAAACCTCAGAACTGGAGAACACAATAATTGTTTGAGCTTTGCTGATCAAATCTCTAACAAAAGCTGACTGGTGGCAAAGAGCAGCCCCCTTCAGTAAGCACAAGGTCCTACATAACTAACAACTACATTTCCAAGGCAGTTGTTATGTGCCTACAAGTACTCTGAGGCCATCCTGTATCCATCAGACAAAGCTTGAAAAGGTAGGAAACTGTTAGCCTCCCTGGCCAAGCACAAATGTCCCAAAGCTGCAGAATTAAGGTGCAGAAGAGAGGACCAGCTTTTGCCAGTGGAAAAATGTCTCTTAAAATTGCAGGGATTTCATTGAATTTGACAACGGCTGAGCATGACCTGGCAAGAAACAAATCCAACAAATTCCAATTTGCTGAGGAGCAGGAGATAAACAGTACCCACCATTCAAAGCATCAGACTCACTAATCAGTGGAGGAAGAGAAAAAGAGACCCAAACAAATTACTTCCATTTGGTAAGCATTTTCTTAGGTTGCATCCTGAACTAGAAATCAAGATCTAACTATCAAATCTTCCTAAGTAAGGTTCTATTTATGTAGGTTTCTTTTTCATCTCATCCCAGAGGTTTCTAAAAACAACTCAACAACAACTCAACTTTAAGTTACTTTTTCACAGCATCTCAGCACCATGGTATGTCAGCTATGTAAGTTCGATAGACAGCAAGCTGGATTGTCTATTATGCAGAAGTTCGTTTGGCATATGCCGGGGGCCTCTCCAGTTACACACACCAATATTTTGTTGCTCCTCCAGCACAGAAAGCACTTTTCCTATCCCCTGGCCTTTTCATTTCACCATGTCCCATTAAAGAGGACAGAACAAAGCCCACTCTCTGGCTTGTTGGCTGTCAGAATACATTTGCTGCAGCACCCACTATGTGTTGCTGAGAAATCATTCTCCTGAATTAGAGGAGAAGTTATCCATCTGTCCAGAAGATTTCCTCACAGCGGAGCAGTGTTGATGAAAGATGCCCTAGTTAGCAAAGGTTGTAGTACTATGTTCACTGGGGGTCTCTAAGAGAAAATTCTGGATAGCCTAAGACTAAAAAAACCCTAGAACATTTTAATAGTACAGAGAATGTGCTTTCCATACATGAAAAATTAGCATAACAGGGATTTTGTGCAAAAATCTGCAAAAAACTTATAGCTCAGCTGCCATTCATTCCAATTTCCTTGTGCTCATTGTTCTTGAAATGTAAATGGCTCAGAGTCCTCAAGTGGAATCTCAGCTGTAGATGTGACTCACAGTTGGCCCAGCTTCTGACCTATGGACCCCCAAGGTAACAGATCTAGGGCCTATTTTGATAGATAATGTTTAAATGGCCTAGAGGATCATGCCAAGCTTTCTGTATGTACATAGAGATGGCTCAAAAGCTGAGACAAGTCCACAAATAATAACCAAGGTCACCAATCAATATGAACAGAGCAAGAAAATAATGGTACTGATTGAGCAGATCCAATGTCCCCAACCATCTGTGTAGTTACAGCAGTGCAATATATCAACTAACCAACCAAAATCAAAAGTGGGCTGGTGGTAGATGTGAAGGGATGTTCCTCATTTCACCAGTAAGGCACCTGAATCAATGTCTTTCTCAATATATCTGAATATATGAAATGGCTATAGATCTTTGACTTCTCATAAAATGAATGAAAATAGATGGCTAAGCTAACTGTGATGGCTGAAAGCTCTGAGCAGAATCAGATCTGCCACCAAACTCTTATAAAGCAGCAGGATGAGGGGAATGAAATTGAAAGCAAAGGATAAGAAGGATTAAGGGAAAGCTGAACCACCACCACTACCACCCCGCCACAGGTTATCTTTTCACCTACCAAACCATGTGCTTAGTATTGGGATGCCAATCAATTATCCTACAAAGTAAGCCTTCATTACAATAGGAATGTCCACCTTCTGGTCTTCTCGATGTTTTGGCCTACAACTCCCATGTTCCCTCACCATTGAATATTTTGGCTAGGGCTGATGGAAGTTCAAGGCTAAAACATCTGGAAGGTCACTAGTTGCCAACCCCTGCCACAGTTCAAGGCAGGAGAAGCTTTGTTTAAGTGGCACCCACTTTGAGAAGGAAGCATGGAACCTGTTGCAATGGAACAGATCGTAAGTGTCCAGGAACAAGTCCTACCATGCAGATGTCTTTCCTTTTAGAAGGCAAAGCTTCCTCAAATTCCACATAGTGCTTGGTTCCAGTTTTGGAATCCTTCAGAAGATAGTCATTCTTTTGCAGCAGAGTTCTTCCACATTGCTGTTACTGTTCTAACAGATTAATGCTTTCAATAATGGACTGTTCCTTGACAAGTCCACTGACCAGTTGTTTTGTAGCAGCTGTAGTAGTTGTTTTGGACTGGTCAGAAGCCAGCTCTAGATCATTTACTTTGTCAATCATGTCATCTCTTTTGTAACTTTGATGGAACAAAGAAGTGGCACTCAAAGACATTTGTCACTGCCACTTGCACAACTGATATTTCAAAATATACTTTCAAATCCGGTGACAACCTCTCTGGACACTAGCTATGCATCAAGAAAAGTATAGCCCCCAGGCATTCTATGTCAAAGCAGGCTTGCTGAAGGTAAAGGCTCGAGCTGGGTCTGAACACATTTATCTGTAGAAGGAAGAAAAAGAATTGTATGCTTGCTTCAGGCAAGCATTAATATTATACTCCAAAGGCATCCAGAAGAGAAGTGAAGAGAAGAGAAAAACACACCTAACGTTCAGGTACTGAGCATAGCTCTCCTCAACCAGAGGCATTCTTGCTGTGTTAGATTTCTTTTATTATTATTTATTAGCTATGTTTGTAATCCTGCATTTCCCTTGTAGAGAACTGAAGAACATTTTAGCTTCATAACACTAGAGCAAGGAGGGTTAAGCTGAGAGTCAGCCAGGATAACCCAGTGAGTTTCGTGGCTCACTGAGTAGACGGTTGAACATGGATGGCCACAGGCCCAAGCCCAGGCCAACACACTCAACCTGGGATGGACAACTCGTAGCCATCCAGATGTTTTGGCCCAAAGCTTCCATCAGCCCTGGCCAGCATAGCTAATGGTGAGAAATTATGGGAAATGTAGGGCAAAGCATCTGGAAGGTCACAGTTATACCCTCTGTACCAACCATTACATTATGCTGGTACCGGTGTTTCGGATTTACTGTTATAC